>NW_006282814.1:1007486-1014078 GCF_000327345.1 Myotis davidii | reverse complement strand
GTGCTCCGTGGCACTGGGTGCTCCGCAGTGCTTGGTGTTCCATGGCTCTGTGTGCTCCGTGGTGCTGGGTGCTCCGTGGTGCTTGGTGCTCCGTGGCGCTTGGTGCTCTGTGGCACTGGGTGCTCCGCAGTGCTTGGTGTTCCATGGCGCTGGGTGCTCCGTGGCATTGGGTGCTCCGCAGTGCTTGGTGTTCCATGGCGCTGTGTGCTCCGTGGTGCTGGGTGCTCCATGGTGCTTGGTGCTCAGTGGTGCTTGGTGCTCCGTGGTGCTAGGTGCTCTGTGGCGCTGGGTGCTCTGTGGTACTTGGTGCTCCGTGGCGCTTCGTGCTCTGTGGTGCTGGGTGCTCCGTGGTGCTTGGTGCTCCGTGGCGCTGGGTGCTCCGTGGCGCTGGGTGCTCTGTGGTGCTAGGTCTCCGTGGCGCTGGGTGCAGGCGGCAGGCCACGGGCCCTGTGCAGTTGGGAAGAAGTGGGATCTCAGTCAGGTCTTATTCTAAAACTTCTCTTCACATGACTGTGCGGGGAGTCAGGGTAAGAATGATGCCCCGGAGAGCCCTAAAGTGACCTGAATTTGGGGTTTTCACCCCCCCCTCCGCCCGCCAGAGGTGACAGCTCCTGTCTCTCTGCTGTGGGCAAAGACAGTGAATTGCATAATCCCCGACTCCCTTGGTTGATGCCCTCCGGCTCCATAGGACAGATGACAGGAGAACATCAGGGAGGGGAGTCATTCTTCCACGAGCTGTCTGGGGTGTCTCGCTGGAGGGAAGGAGGATCTCAGGGCATGCCCTTAGCAGGAACGAAGTCCGCCTGGCGCAGCAGGCCTGTCTGGTGGCTGTGGATCGATGCCCTGCAGGCGACGTCGTGAGCTAAGGCGGACTTTGTGTCTGAACTGAGCTGAGGAGCAGGACTGCTGGGCCGGGAGGCCTCACTGAGGGCTGGGCAGACTGGACATCACTTTGGGGCTCTGGGGGAGAAGGGGTGGGCGGCATGCCCGGCAGTTCAGTAGAAACCCCGTGTGGTGTCCCGAGGCTGGGGTCTGAGGGCTGAGGAACGGGCTCTCCCCCTCTTTGGGAGAGGTTTTTCTCTCTGCCAGACCCAGGCCATCACCCAGAGCCGGTCCTGGGCCAAGCAGGCGCTGTCACAGAGTCCCGCAGCCGTAAACAAATGTATGCCCTCACAGTCCTGGAGGCTGGAGGTCTGAGACCGCCGTGTCGTCCGGGCCGGCTTCTCCCGAGGCCTCGCCGTGGCTCGTCCATGATCGTCTTCTCCCGAGGCCTCACGTGGGCTTCCCTCGTGGGTGTCTGCCCGAATCTCTTCTTTTGAGAAGAATACCCACCGTAACGATCTCATTTTAAATTAATTTCCTCTCTGAAGGCCCAATCTCCAAATACAGTGGAAAAGAGTTAAAGCAGAATTAGGTAGACGGAAAGGGGTGGAAGGAGGAATCTGGAGCTAGCTGAAACCACAACATGTTTTGCAGAAGCAGGACGGATAGCAGAAAAGCAGGGCGTTTGAAACAAGGATGTTTTTCTTGCAAGTGCAAAATGAAATGTTGCAAAAAGGCCAGGAACCAGTCAGAGAGCAGCACAGACAGACACAGCGTGGGCTGCGGTAGATATAAGGGGGGGGCAGAATGCTTTGGGGGCAACCCGTCTGGGCCCAGCGGGGCCTGGGTGCCGGCAGCAAACTCCTGGTCTGCGGATTCATTCTTCGATTCCATGAGACACGGCCCCAGGAAAGATGCCTGCTTGCGGCTTGGGTGTCTCCGTCACATTCTGGGGTTCCGGGGATTAGGTGCAAAGCATATGGATTTGGGGGGACACCACTCGGCCCCTGCACAGTGGGTGGAGCTGTCTGAGAGGGCTCTGCCACCCACCTCCTCCACACCCGGCTCTGTCCTTGGATCCACCCGCACGGTCCTTCTCAGAGGTGCCTGACGTACCGAGAGACACAGAGAGTGAGGTGAGACAGAGGCCCCAGTTGCCACTGCCGGACTCACTCAGGGAGGCCATTCAAAGGAGGCCGATGCTCCCTGACCTCGCAGCCAGCACAGTCTGTTTGTAAGCTTGACCTTGGACATGCTGCAGCCGGCGTGGTGCAGCCCACCAGAGTCACCCAGCTGTGGTCGCGGTTCCTACCGTGTGACCGACCGTCTCTCCGAGGTCCCTGCTTGTGGCTCCACCTCTCCCTACGCTGGCAGCACGGCCTTTTGTCTTCTCTTGCTTCCCCCACCCCCGCCCCACTGCCTCCCCAGATAACTCACCAGCATTCAGATTCCTATCTCAGAGGATTTGGGGACCCAACCTTATTCCAGGTCTAAACCAGACACTCATAACACGCCTAAGCATTTATATAGTCACAAACCCAAAACAAATCCACAAATTAGTAGTTAACAAACTTTAAAACCAATGAAACTTAAATTGACAGCCCTAATATTGTGGCAGATGAGCCATTAGTTGGCGCGCGGTGGCGGGCAGCAGGGAGGTCATGGTGCCCATGGCTGTGCTGCTCTGAGGTGACAGGGCCGGACTGGGGACCGCTCATGTCCCCCACGCCTCGGCTTCCAACCAGGGGAGGCGCTGTGCATGCCCTGCACCGATGTCATCCGTGGCCTGCACTTGGCCTTTCCAGCGAGGTGGGGAGCGTAGGCACCGATGAATGGCCGCCCAAAGGCAGTTCTCGGGGACGGCACAGAGGCCACTCACAAGATACCTGTTTCTTTTTTCCTAAACTAGTTCTTTTTTCACTGAGGTTAAATACACATGACATGACATTCGCCATCCTAACCGCTTTAAGGGTACAGTTCGGTGGTGTTAAGTGCATTCCCTTGTGGTGCAAGCGTCCCCACCGCCCAGCTCCAGCTGCCTTCATCCTGCAAAGCCGAGACTCTGCCCCATGAGGCACCAGTGCCCGTTCTCCCCGCCTCGCCCAGACCTGGCACCCCCACCTCCTCGCTGTCTCCGTGGGTTTGGCTACTCCAGGAACCCTGTGTAGTGGAGTCACACAGGGTTTGTCCTTTCGTGGCTGGCTCGTGCCACTTAGCCTGATGTCCTCAAGGTTCGTCCACGTTGTGGCACGGCCAGGGTTCCCTTTTTTAAGGCTGAATGATATTCCATCGTGTGTATACAGCACATTTCTTTCTCCATTTGTCTAGCGATGACCACAGGGGCTGTTTCACCTTTTGGTGGTGGGAATAAAGTGCTGTGGATGTGGCTGACAAATGCTCCCTGAGCCTCTGCTCCCGTCCTTTTGGATAAATATCTGGAAATGGAGTGACTGGGCCACGAGGCAGGTGTGTTCTCTGTTAGCTTCAATGATGACCACAGAGAGAAGCAAGTACACGTGAGCAGTCCCTGCTGGTCCTGACACATCTCCAGCCCAAAGGCCCTGTGGCCATCAGCCCGGGATGCCACTGTCCTGCCTTGCGTTACCCACAGAAGCACACCTGCGGTGGTGGCTTGGGTGCAGAAGGTTATTTGGGGGGTGACCCCAAAAAGGACTGTGAGACATAGAAAAGTGAGCTCCCCAGGGCAGGCCAAAGCAGCAGAGTGGGGTGCACATGGCCTGACTACAGTGCTGGGTCCTGTCTCGGCTGTGCTCCATGCCCCAGGGGACGTGGGTGGGGGCCCCCTCCCCACAGGCAATGTGGATGCTCCGTGTCTTCAGAACCTCAAGCAAGAGCAGCCCGCCTGTGTGCTGTGTATCGTCACCATGCACAGCACAGAGATAAAACTCTGCTCCTGGGAAACATTTGTCTGAACGCTGGCTCCAGTACTATCTTATATAATAAAAGGCTAATATGCAAATCGGCCAAACTGCGGAACCACCAGTCGCTATGATGCACACTGACCACCGGGGGCAGATGCTCAATGCAGGAGCTGCCTGCTGGTTGTCAGTGAGCTCCCACAGCGGGAGCACCACTCAGCCAGAAGCTGGGCTCACAGATCAGCGGCAGTGGTGGGAGCCTCTCCCACCTCCGCGGCAGCCTTAAGGAGCAGCAAGCAGGCGGGCAGTAAAGAGTGAGGGGTGTCCCAGACTGTGAGAAGGTGTAGGCTGGGCTGAGGGACCCTCCCACCCCCAGTGCACCGGGCCTCTAGTGTTATATAAGAGCGGTGACCATGGATATCTTTGTCTTGTTGCTGTTATTAAGGGAAACACTTTTAGCTTTTGCCTGTTTAGTATGATGTTGGCTGTAGGTTTGTCATATATGGTCTTTATTATGTTGAGGTATGTTCCTCCTATTTCCAGTTTGCTGAGAGTTTTTATCAAAAACAAGGGTGCTGGATTTTGTCAAATGCTTTTTCTGTGTCTATTGATATGATCATGTGATTTTTATGTTTCATTTTGTTTATGTGATGTATCACAGTTATTGATTTGCGAATATTCTTCCAACCTTGTATCCCCCTAATAAAACCCACTTGATCATGGTGTTTGATTTTTAAAAATATATTGTTGGATTTGATTTGCTAATATTTTGTTGAGGATTTTTAGCATCTGTGTTCACTGGGGATACTGGCCTGTAATTCTCTTTCTCTGTAGTGTCTTTATCTGGTTTTGGAATTAGCATCATACTGGCTTCATAAAAAGAGCTTGGAAGTGTTCCTTCCTCTTGGATTTTTTTAAATAGTTTGGAGGATAGTTGTTAATTCTTTTTTTTAAATGTATTTTTATTGATTTCAGAGAGGAAGGGCAAAGGAGAGATGGAAATATCAATGATGAGAATCATTGATCAGCTGCCTCCTGCATGCCCCCTACTGGAGATTGAGCTGGCAACCTGGGCATGTGCCCTGACTGGGAATCAAACCATGAACTTGCAGTCACAGTTGTACCAACACTCATTTGTTTCAAGAGGACACTCGAGGGGCTCAAAATCACTTCCGTTTCCTTTCATGTGGCCCATGGCCCCCAGGCCACACATGTCCCTGTGCTTAAACGCTCGTTTTGAAACAAACCACGACACCTTGGTATGAATGAGCAGAACTTGAGTTACCACAGCTCTTTCCTTCTATGGACACCAGGAGTACTAGCAAATCTCAGGTCCACGTGCAAATGTCATTGGATTCGTCACATTTCAAGATTATTTCCAACTTGTTTATCATAGAAGACAGAGCTGCAAGCACGCTCTGACCCATTTCCTCACTGCAAAAGGGGCCTGGCCTGGTCCCCCTCCTGGGCTGGTGCGCATGGCATTGACGTCCACATGGAGGCTGAGCCCCGAGCCCAAGGCCAGGAGCCCAGCAGGAAGCCCCATCGATAGGGCATTATTGTTACTATTATTATTGCTACCAGGGACGGTGCAGCCCGCTGCCTTATCAGGGGATCTGCCTCTGACTAAGCAGGAAGGTGGGGAGGATGCCCCCAGGTGAGGGTAGGAGGGGCCCTGCCTCCGAGCACTGCGCCCCTGGGGGGCGCTTTGGCAGGACCTGACCTAGGTAGCAAAATGTTTTACCTGAATATGCTTGTTCTTTCAACAAACAGCGAGCTTCAGCCAGGAGCAAACTGGGTGAGTTGCTGCTGCTGCTGCTGAAATGAATGCAGCTTCGCTGTGTGAGGTCACTGCTGTCTGAAGTCACTGCTCTGCGCCCTCAGGCTCCCCCAGGGCCGAGGGCAGGCCGGCCCTGTCTGCGGGCACCTCCAGGGTTCTCCATGCCACCTCAGTCACTCAGGCCACCAGAGCCGTCCATCTGGATTTTAAAGCCTAGCCTGTCTGCCCCTCATTGTCCAGCTGCTCCTAGCTGGCGGCTGCTCTAGGGGGAGTGGCAGTGGCTTCTCACCCCTCCTCGTTGGGAGGGAGAGGGTGCTGGAGGGAGAAAGGGTCTGGGAGCAGGTCCTCCTGGTCAGTGGCCTGCACTCCCATTGCTGGCTCCTCCTGGGGCAGTGGGGAGCTGGGGGTGGGGGGTGTCGCGAGGACTCCATTCGCCTGTGCCCTGCAGTGTGGAGACAGCCCTTGTGGCCCCCGTAGGTTCCCTGGCTCATCAGACCCAGGCCACACTGTCCTGACTGGAGGGAACACTTTTCTTGCTCGCGGAGGGGACCATCTCTGCACGCCTAACCTGAGCACACACACCTCCACACTCCACAAGGGGCGGCCGGGCCTCCCCGACCAGATGGCTCCCTGCTCCTGTTACCGACATTAGCTGCCACGGAAAGGGAGCGAAGGAGAGTGGACGTGGTCAGTCTGGTCGCCTGGAAGCAGAAGCCTGTGCGCCAGCCGACCTGGAAGCTGTGGCTCCACACTCGGGGTCCCACACGCCCCTCCAAGGGTGACCCCTCCCTTCCCTCCTGCATGGGGGTGTCAGGGGAAGATGAGCGGTGCGCAGTCCTGGCTGGGGGAGGTGCGGACCTAGCGGCTGCCGGCCTAACCGGAGGCCCCTGTGCCAGGGCGGCCCCACGCAAACCCGCGGGACGTGGGAAGTGAGGTGGTTCTGAACCAGCTCCGGTGGGAGCTCAGCTCTCTTGTCGGGACCACACGTGCCCGTTCGTTCACCTTCTCCCCTGTCTGGGAACTCGGGCCCTGTGGGTGCGGGGCCCCTGGGGCGGGGCAGACCTAGCCCGGGGACTGGAAGCAGAACGTCTGGGCGCTGAACATGGAGCGG
>NW_006282814.1:1004736-1006367 GCF_000327345.1 Myotis davidii | reverse complement strand
ACCTGGCCTTGGAGGGCAGGCTGGGAGCACAACTGCACCAGGAGGGATGGGCAGGCAGGTGTGGGCACTGACCACGGCCCTACCCCAGGCCTGAGGCGGAGGCGGGGACGCAGTGACCAGGCCGCAGGGACAGGGACAGGGCAGAGGCCTGTGTGCTCCATGCCATCTGGAGCCACCATTTCCCAATGGACGGGCACTCTGACCCCAGCCTGCATCCTTGAAAAATTCCCCGGGTATTCGGAGCTCCTTGGAGTAAAGAGGTCACATGAACAAAAGTATAAAATGTTCTGCTTTCATTACACGAGTAAAGTAGGTCGGACGCACTCGTGCGCAGACATTGGATCCAACAACTTTAACAAGGTGAAACATTTGGAAAACAAAAAAACAAGAAACTTTACCCTTGATGTCCCCGGACCCCCTTACATTTTATTCATTTTTTTTTATTTAAGAAATGGCTTTGAAGTGTCCTAGAGCCTGGAGGTGGGAAGGGGCTGGAATTCCTCTGTCTGGGAGCAGCAGGCTTCTCTGATGAGTGCAGAGGGGTTTGGGCACCGCCAACGATAGCAACAAATGTAGCAAGTCCTTTCCTTTGATGTGCGAAGATTAAACATCATGTCAAGCGAGCGCCAGGAGCTTTCCTGAAATGCGATAATATGGAAGCCTGATACTTCAGGCCAAAGCCCTATCAAGATAAAGATCAGATTATTAATGACAGTTTCCAGTTTAAAAAGCCAACAACTTCAGATGTGTTTGATCAGCGGTCCCGGCAGGCACCCCGGCTGCAACCACATGCAGACCACATGCTCGCTAAGGAGGCGGCTCCGTTGGCCGAGCAAATGCTGCCGAGCAGCCCAGCTGGAGGAGGGCCCAGGGCCCCGGTCTCAGCAGGAGGCTCTGCAGGAAGCCAGCCCCACCCGCTTCTCTGTCCTGGGTGCCTGGCCTGGCGTTTCCAGCTGGTGAGGAGCCCATGTGTGGAGGCCCCAGCCTGGTTGCAGCTCCTGCGTGAGCGGTGGGGGTGGGAAAAGTCCTGCAGAGCCTGCAGCTCTCCTTGTATTGGGGCAGAAGGTGCGGGAAGGGTGCACTGATCTAGCAGATGTGTTTGGGGCAGAAGGAGGGTTGGGATTTGAGGGGCCCCCAAAGGGGCTCCATGGGCTGCCCTGGACCCAGATCTCTTGTCCAAGATGCATTTTTGAGCAGGCATGGCCCTTTCTTCAACAAGATGGCTTCAGCTGGATAAAGTTTTAGGCAAAACG
This sequence comes from Myotis davidii, assembly GCF_000327345.1. Classification (NCBI taxonomy): domain Eukaryota; kingdom Metazoa; phylum Chordata; class Mammalia; order Chiroptera; family Vespertilionidae; genus Myotis; species Myotis davidii. The sequence continues at coordinate 1,005,114 of NW_006282814.1, read as the reverse complement.
TCACTCAAGCTTTTATGGGTGGGTGCATTCTAGGCTGGGTGAGGCTGCGACTAGGCAGGTGGCCAGGGCCTCAGTTTCCCCAGCTGTAACGGCAGGGGCGGACCCATGGACTGTGGTCCTCTGCAGCTCTGACTCCGGCTAGGGGTCAGGGGTCACTGACACGTCAGTGTAGTCTGTCAGGTAACGTGTAGGGGATGGTCCTCTGTGTGGACACTCAGCTGGAAGGGATGGGAAGGGACGTTTTCCCAGAGCAGGCACCTGCCTGGGCTGGGCTTTGGGGAGCTGGTCAGGTGGCAGGGGGAGGTGGCACAGGGCAGAGCCATGCTGGGACGAACGCACAGTGTGGGCTGGGGAGGTGGGCTTCACGTGTCAGGGTTC
>NW_006282814.1:973741-1004707 GCF_000327345.1 Myotis davidii | reverse complement strand
CACACACACCTCTGTGGGGCGTTTCCAGGAAGTTTTTTATTTCTTCCTGAGCTCATTGGTAACCTCTTCATTGTTTAACAGCATGCTAGTTAGCCTCCACGTGTTTGACTGTTCTTTAATTTTTTAACTGTAGTCTACTTCTAGCTACGTGCTGATGTGATCTGAGAAGATGCTTGATGTGATTTCATTCTTCTTGACCTTGTAGAGACTTCTTTTGTGTCCTAACATGTGGTCTATCATTGAGAAGAAGCCATGTGCACTTGAGAAGAATGTATTCTGCAGCTTTGGGTGAAATATTGTGTAAATACCAGTTAAATCCATCTGATCCAGTGTGTTGTTTGAGGTCCTATTTTCTGGTTCCTATTTTGTCTGGAAGACCTATCCAGTGATGTCAGGGCGGTGACAGGTCCCCCACTCTGACGGTATTACTTCTATTTCTGCTGCTTCTCTTCTTAGATGCTTCTTTACCATCTGTATATCTTTGTTGACAGATGTCTAGATTTTTACTCATTTTTTAGTAAATTGCTTTATTATCACTGAAATGTAAGAGTTAGTTTTTGCATATTTTGGATATGAGTCTTTACCAGACATGTCTTTTCAAATATTTTCTTCCAGTTTATGGTTTATGTTATTTTCTTAATAATGTCTTTTGAAAAACAAGTTTTAAATTTTAATATACTCTAATATATGAAGTTTTTCACTCACAGATTTTGCTTTTGGCAAATATAGACTCATTGCCAAATCCAAAGTCACCTAGAATTTCTCCTATCTTTTCTAGATATTTTATAGCCTTACATGCAGGTCTTTGATCTGTTTTGTGATAATTTTTATAAAACATGTTAGGTTCATCTTTTTGTGTTAGGATACATTTATTTAATTTTTTAAATTTATTTTTCAGTTATAGTTGACATTCAATACTATTTTGTATTAGTTTCAGGGGTACAACATAGTGGTTAGACAACCATACACTTTACAAAGATATCCCCTGGTATTCCCAGTACCCACCTGGCACCATACCTAGTGATTACAGTATTATGGACTATGTACCGTGACTATCTTGTCACTGCCGAGTTGTACTTCTCAATCCCCCTTCACCTTCTCACCCGGCCTGCAAACTTCCCTCCCAGCGGGCAGTCATCAGTTTGTTCATGGCATCTTTGAGTTTGTTTCAATTTTGTTTGTTTATTTTGTTCTTTAGATCATATAAGTAAAATTACATGGTATTTTTCTTTCTCTGTCTGACTTATTTTACTTATCATCATGCCCTCTAGGTCCATCCATGCTGTCATTCTTTTTATGACCGAGTAATATCCATTGCATATATGCACTACTACTTTCAATAAAATATTTTTATTGATTTTTTTTTTAGAGAGAGGGGAAGGAAGAAGGAGATAGAGATAGAAACATTGACTTGAGAAGAACATCAATCTGTTGCTTCCTGCACACACTTTACTGGGGATGGAGTCCACAACCTGAGCATGTGCCCAGACCAGGAATCGAACCAGTGACCTCTTGGTGCATGGGTTGTCACTCAGTCCACTGAGCACACAGGCTGGGCTGCACCACTACTTTTTATACACACGTCTATTGATGGGCAATTGCACTGGTTCCATAGCTAGGCTATTGTAAATAATGTTGCAATGAAACATAGGGTGCATATATTCTTTCAAATTAGTGTTTTGAGTTTCTTCAGATATATGTCCAGAAGTGGAATTGCTGGGTCATAAGGCAGTTCCATTTTTAGTTTTGTGAGGAACCTCCATATTGTTTTTATAGTGGCTGCACCAGTCTGCCTCCCACCACCATCCTTCACAACACTTGTTTGTTGATTTATTGATGTAGCCATTCTGGCAGGTGTGAGGCTCATTGTGGTTTTCAGTTGCATCTCTCTGATGCTTAGTGACAGTGAGCATCTTTACATATGTCTCTTGGCATCTGTCTGTCCTCTTTGGAGACGTGTCTATTCAGGTCTTCTGCCCACTTTCAATTGGATTGTTTGTTCTTTTGATGTTGACTTGTCTGAGTTCTCTATAAATTTTGGATATTAACCCCTTATCAGATGCATCAGTTTTGAATACTATATCTTCTCCCATTCAGTAGGTTGCCTTGCAGTTTTGTTGATGGTTTCCTTTGCTGCGAAAAAGCTTTTTGGTTTGATGTAGTCCCATTTGTTTATTTTTTCATTTATTTCCCTTGCCCAAAGAGATACACCAGAAAAAACATTGCCAAGAGAAATGTCAGAGAGTTTGCTGCCTATGTTTTCTTCTAGGAATATTCAAGTCTTTAATACATTTAAATGTATTCTTGTATATGGTGTAAAGCTGTAGCCTAGTATCTCATTCTTTTGTATTTGTCCAATTTTCCAAACATTTATTGAATAAGCTGTCTTTAACCCATTGTATGTTCTTGCCTTCTTTGTCATATAGTAATTGACTATATAGGTGTGGGTTTGTTTCTGAGCTCTCTATTCTGCTCCATTGATCTATGTGTCTGCTGTTATGTCAGGGCCATGCTGTTTGATTATCTTAGCCTTGTGGTATAGTTTGCTATCAGTTAGTTAGCATGATACTACCAACTTTATTCTTCTTTCTCAAGATTGTTGTGTCTATTTGGCATCTTTTGTAGCTCCATATATATTTTGGATTATTTGTACTAGTTTTGAGAAAACCACCATTGGTATTCTGATAAGAATTGCATTAAATCTATAGATTGCTTTGAGTAGTATAGACATTTTAGTGATGTTAATTCTTCTTACCCATGAGCATGTTATAGACTTCCACTTATTTGTATCCTCTTCAATTTCTTTTTTCAATGTCTTATAATTTTTCAGGTATAAGGTTTTTTTTGTTTTGTTTTGTTTTACCTCCTTAGTTAAATTTATTACAAGCTGTGTTTTTTACGCAATTGTAAATGGGATTTTTAAAAAGTTTTTCTTTCTGATAGTTCATTCTTGGTGTATGAAAATGCAACTGATTTTTAAATGCTTATTTTGTATCCTGTTACTTTACTGAATTCATTGATCAGTTCTAGTAATTTTTAGGTGGGAGCTTTATGGTTCTCTCTATATGGTGTCATGTTATCTGCAAATAATGACAGCTTTACTAGTACTTCTTCCTTTACCATTTGGGTGCCTTTTCTGTCTTCTTTTCAACTGATTGTTGTGACTAGGACTTCCAATACTAGTGGTGAAAGTGCACATCCTGTCTTGTTCCTGATCTTAGGGAAAACACTTTTAGTTTTTCCTTGTTGAGTATGATGTTGGCTGTAGGTTTGCCAATGTATGGCCGTAATATTGTGGTATATTCATAGTAAGTTTTGATATCAGGTAGTGTTAGTCCTCTGATATTGTTCTCATCCCCTCCTCCATTTCCTGCAGTGTTGTCTTGGCTATTTTAGGTCCTTTGCCATTCCATATAAACTTTAGAATCAGAAAAATAGTTTGCTGATGTTTTATTGAGATTGCACTGAATCTATAGATTAACTTGAGAATAACTGACTTCTTAACAATATTGAGTCTTTCAACCATGAGCTTTGATATTCTCTCTAATAGTTTGTAGTTTTCTGCATATAGATCGTGCACATTTTTGTTAGATCTAGAAGTAAATTAAGTTCATTTTTGGTGCTACTATAAATGGTATTGTGTTTTTAATTTCAAATTTCATTTGTTCATTGTTTGTATATAGGAAAGTGATTGACTATTGTGTATTAGCCTTGTATCTTGCAACGTTGTTATTTTGACTTATTCATTCCAAGAGGATATTTTATTGTTGTTGTTGATGTTTTGAGATGTTTTGTATTTTTAATTTCAAATTTCATTTGTTCATTGTTTGTATATAGGAAAGTGATTGACTATTGTGTATTAGCCTTGTATCTTGCAACGTTGTTATTTTGACTTATTCATTCCAAGAGGATATTTTATTTTTGTTGTTGATGATGTTTTGAGATGTTTTGTGTTATATCAGAAGTTCACATTAACTGTGATAAAAGCGGATTTATATCTTCCCTCCCAATCTGTATACCTTTTATTTTATTTTCTTGTCCTATTGTACTTGCTAGGTCTTCCAATACAATATTGAATAGAGAGGAGACAGCTCTCAAATCTTAGGGGGAGGATGTGGAGAGAAAGGAACCCTAGTGCACTGCTAATGGGAGTACAGACTGGTACAATCACTATGAAAAACAGTGTTGACTTTCCTCAAAAAATTAAATATGGAACTTCCATTTGACCCAGTGATCCCACTGCTAGGAATATATCCTAAGAAGTCTGAAACACCAATCAGAAAGAATACATGCACCCTATGTTCATACAATAGCTTAGATCTGGGAACAGCCCAAGTGTCTATCAGTAGATGAATAGATTAAAAACTGGTATATTTACACCAAGGAATACTATGCAGCTGTAAAGGAGAAGGAGACAGCATGGAGGGACCTGGAGAATATTATGCTAAGTGAAATAAACCAGTTAGAGAAAGATAAGTATCACATGATCTTACTTAGATGTGGAATCTAATGAAAAAAATAAACCGATGAACAAAACAGAACCAAAGACATTGAAACATGTAACAGGCTGACACATTTCAGGGGGGGGGGATGGGACGGGAAGAGAGTAAACGAAGAACTTATATGCATATATGCATAGCCCATGGACAAACAATAGTATGGGGAAGGCCTGGGGAGGGGAGGGGAGCTGGGTGGAGGGGAAAAAAGCGGACATTTGTAATATGTTCAACAATAAAGTTTAAAAAAATTGTAGGAGGAAAGCTCTCAGTTGTTTATCATTAAATGATGTTAACAATAGGGTTATTTATTTTTTTTGTAGATGTTCTTTATCAAGTTGAAGAAGTTCTACACTATTCTTAGTTTGCAAAGAGTTCCATCATGAATCCTTTTTTTTTGCATTTATTGATATGATTATATAATTTTTCTTTTTTAACTCATTGATGTGGTGAATTACCTTAATTGATTTTCAAATGTTGAACCAGTCTTGTGTACCATACCTTTCAATCCCACTTGTGCTTGGTATAAAATTTTTACCAATTAGTATGTCTTACAAATTTCATTTAATCTATATTACCTTTCTCTCTAGCTCTCTCAAACTCGAACATTTGACTTATAGAATTCCCAAGTTTGGATTTTGTTGGCTGCTTTCCACATTTTTATTTAATTTGTTTTTCTGTCCTCTGCATTTCCTGTGAATTAATGCTTGGATTCAGAGGCTTTTTTTTTGCATTTACATTTAATTAATTAATTAGTTTATTAGTTTGGGGGCAAGGCTACTTCATAGCTTGAGTTGTGTGCGTTAGCAGGGCGTACATACCGTGTGCTTGTCTTTCTCTGCAGTATCAGGGGACACTGGTGGTAATTGCCCCAACTCATGAAACTTGCAAAATTGTGGTGTTGGATTTCTAGTGTTAATTCATTAGCTGGGGCATTCTATAAACATGAAACTTTCTCTCATTAGCTATTTCATACCCAGTGAAAGAGTTTTTATAGGAAAGGCTGAGTAAATGTTTGGTTCTTTCCTTTATTTACCATTTTTCAAAATAGTGAGTTAATTCCCGCAATGAGTTTTTAAACAAAACCATTCTGTATTCAAGGATTTCAACATCTTGCTGTGTTTTAATCCATTGCCCTTCTGATCTTAGTTATTGCTCTTGCTCTTTCCAATGGCCAATGAGGGCCCATTCTAGGTGGTACTTAATTCTTTTTAATGACCTCAATAGTTTTAACACTGTTCTTGCTTTTAAACATGATCTGTTGTTCCAATGCTTCTAGTATACTTGCTGCCCCAGACCTGGAGGCAATCATTCCTCAAGGAGACCTGTCCCTTTTAGTGGGAAATGTGGAGATTGGAGTCTGCATGCTTAGCAGAGTTTGAACAAGAGAGTAGAAGTGGCATGCCGAGACCAAGCCTGGGTGGCCCCGGAAGCCGCCCCCCCCCGCCCCCCTCCCCCTGTCAAAGACGTTCCCACAGAGTGGCTTTGTTTGCCTTTGGCTGGGCCACCAGGCTTTCACCCACCAGGGCAAGTTTTTACATTCATTTCTTGGCTCAGGAGGCCCTGAGCCACATGCATCGCGTGAGCTTGGAACCCTATGTACACACGGCAACATGTGAGGTTTTGATTTCTCACGGGAACAGGCAGGTGGCCATCTTGACACATCCCTCGACGGGCAGCAGAGATTGCCGCCTCCTTTCAGGCTCAGGTGGATGCATTCCACGGAGAGCCCTGTGTCCTCCCAGCTAGAACAGGGCCTGGGCTCTCCAGGTGAGTCCATGTTCCATCTCCACCCAGAACTGGGCAAACGCAGCCTGGCACTGGGCCTAGGCCCAGGACGTGAGGCGTCGGGAGTGTGGTTTGTGCTCCCTTTCGAGTCCCTGCTTCTTTTCCGGCACCGAAAAACGCTCCCTGCTCTCCTCCGAGCTTGCTAGAGATTTTAAAGCCACGGCCATACTTAGCATTTCCAGCCTGTTCCCCCGTCCGCCTTCTTACCAGCCAGGGAGCCATACATTTGTACCTTCTCGGAGCTTTTCCGTCTCTGCTTGTTAACAGTGGAAGTGGAGTTCTTAGGTGCCATGAGGAAGTGAGTTTCTGAGGCTCCCACAGGAGGGTGGGTTTCGTGGAAAGCTCTATTGATGTAAAAATAAGGGATTGCCCTCCAAAGTCCCATCTCTGTCCATCTCCTCATGGAAGAAGTCCCACCAGGCCCTCAGGAGGGCAGGATAGAGGCCGCTGCCCCGAGTCCCTGCTCCATGGTCCAGTCCAGTCCAGACCAGCATCCTGTGGGTTTGTGTGGCCGTGGGCCCTGCGGCTGCCAAGGCCACGGGGCTGTGAAGAGAGACACACAGACAGGCGAGGGCAGGCCACGGAGCAAGAGAGAACGACTGGGAACCAGAGAGCCAGAGAGGGGACTCTTTGTCTGGGGATTGTAACCAGAAGCTTCTCCAAAGCACCTCCCTGCACCGCCCTGACTTCACTGCCCACGTGCCTGCTCCCTCCCTTCGCTCCTGACAGTCCTACGGAGGGAAGGGCGGCGCTCCTGCCCTAGGAGGAGCAATGCTGTAAGGATGCAGCTTCCTGGGCACGGTGCCCGGTGCCTGGTGACCGTGCTGGCAGTGTCTGACTTCACCTTGCTTGCTTCGTCTACGAATATTCACCAGCTAATTACGCCTATAACCTGTGGGGTCCCTGCTTGTCCCTGGGAGTGGGGTGTCGGGTGGGGAGCATGTCTTCTGGCTGCTTCCCAACTCCCTGCACAGTAAGTGTGGGGAAGGTGCCCGCGCTCTGAGCTGGTGATGTCCATGGCATTGCAACACACAGAGTGCTTCGCCCATCCCTGTCTCTGAGGGTCAGGCGAGCACCATGTGTCCGTTCCTCAAACCTGGCGCTGAGGGTGGCCTGCGGGTGGCATCACCTTCAAAGAGGGAGATGTGCCCCCATCTGGCACTTGTAGGTGGGTCTGGTGTCTCCTCTGCCATCTCCCCATCCTTTACCAAATCATTTTAAAAGATGTTTTTAGGAACTTTGCTGCTAACTGCCTCTCGTTTTCTCCAGCGACCCCGCTTCCCCGGGAAGAGACACAGGCGCTGTCCCCTGAGATGTCAGTGCCACGCGGCCTGGGCTTCAGGGAGCACGGGACCCTCCGGGGAGCCGGACGGAGGAGGCAGGGCTGCTTCCCGGGTCTCTTCCCAAACACGGACAGAGCCAGCTCTTCCTGCACAGTTATTACCGCCTGGGGACTGCCGGTCCCTTGTTCTAGCTCCAAGGTGCTGTATGTAAGTGCCCGCCTTCCTATGTCCCCCAGACCGAGGAGGCAGAGGTCATAGGGCCCCGACTCAAAGGCCTGCACCAGGCTCACTCCTCCTCCCGGGAGCAAGGCCTGTGCAGGGGGACTTTGTCCCCGTGTCCCCGATGTTACTAGCACAGCGACAGCGGGAAGCCAGGACACACGCAGCCTCGCAGTGTGTCTCTAAGGAGTCAGCTGGCGATGTGCTCGTTACAGGTTTGCTTAAATGTCTGCAGGAAAAAAACGAGCAATTTTCTGACCTAGTAACTGTTGCTTAGAGACTGTTCATACGAGCCAGAATTGGGAAAGGGCAGCAGTGAAATGGAACAAACACTAGACCTGGATACAAACGGTGTGGGTGGAAGTCCCAGTGCCAGTCCTGGGCGTGGTCTTGGTAAATTTGTTTTCATTTCCCATAACCTCTCCTGCTCAGCACAGGCTCCGGGCGCCCTGAGGCCTCCTGGGAGTGCGCTGAGGCTCACAGCGCCCCTGGAGGAGAGGGGGAGTGGCGCAGTGAGCAGCGCAGGGGGCCTCCGTGACCTGGCCCAGGCGGGCCTCCAGAGTGGCTGTGGCGGAGGCACGGGTCCCTGGCACGGGGTCTTGGGGCCACCAGCTGGCTCTTTCAGACTCTTCTCAGCTTCCCTATGTCCGACACCCCCTGCAGGCTCTGCTGGTTCTGAATTAAAGTGTGTTCAGGGAGAGCACAGGACCTCAGGCAGCAGGAGGCTGTGACCTGCTCCACTCAGGCACTTTCCGTCTCAGCTGCATTGAAGCTGAAGGCATTCATCAAGTCCGGCAAGCACGCGGCCCTCCGCCGGCCCCCCGGCCTGTCCTCCAGCGCAGGCGGGTCCCGGGCGGACAGAGGCACCGGCTCCCGCTCCGATGCTGACGCTCGGGCGCTGCCCTGACTTCCTGGACTGGACACTTAGCGGCGCTGGACACGGAGAGCAGACACAGAGGAGAGGCCTGCGCCCTGGACTGGAGCTGGACGTTGCCTGGCGAGGCTCGGGCCGCGGGTATGGGGTGGCGGTCTGCTTTGGAAAGGGCGCGCAGGGAAGGATTCATTGCGCAAGCTGGTTCAGAACACAGTGGATGGAGCATTGGATGTGCCTTCCAGTGACCAAATGCAAAGCTGTATCAGCTGTGTGGCCCAGACCAGCCCCTCGAGTTCTGTGAGCCTGCTTCCTCCTCTGTGAACTGGGAATGGATGTGTCCTCACAAGGCCGCCTCCTGGGCTGACTGGAGTGATGGCACTTGCTGAGGGTTGCTCCCCTCCCCCATTTGTATTGACACCCGATGAAGTCATTTGACGGCTGCTGTCCAGCCTCAGAGCGGAAGGACCAAGGCCTCTGTGGGAAGTGTCATCCCAGAGCAGCTGGAGTGAGGGAGAGGGTCTCTGGCAGGGACAGACCCAGGCAGGACGCTCACACCCAGTGCCACAGCTCCCCAGGGGAACCAGCCCTGCTGGGGGGGTGGCAGGGAAGGGAGGGAGGGAGGAAGAGAGCGGGATGTATCTGAGGCTGCGCCACTTATTGGTCAAATTCTGAACCCTGGGTAACAGACCCCCTCCCCCAGGTGTGTCACTCAGCCCCTGGGGTCACCTTGGGGAAGGCCAGCTCCACCCCCTGCAGTGCAGGGACTCACCTGCGCCCACAGTGGGAGAGAACCTGGGCCTGCAGGGACCCCGCATGGCCACCATCCTCTGGTGGGAGCAGTAGTGGCTGTGAGGGTCTGACCTCCCCCGGGATGGCCGAGACCCCGTCTGTGAGGAGAGGTGACTGTAGCTGCCAAGGGAAGCAAACCCAGGGAGGCCACGGCCGGGTGTAGTGCATCTCCTTAAAGGAGCGGTGCGCCTGAGAGCAGAGGTGCTGGAGCTCTGAAGCCCGGAGGGACCCGCTCACGCAGGGGTGGTGGAGTGTGGGACACGGCGTGTTCTGGAGGTTTGGCGCTGCGTTCCGGTGAACTACTCCTCCCCAGGCTCCTTCCCCAGTGCAGGTCTTTCACGCGAGAAACAGACGTCTATCCTGTTTAAGCCAATGTCATATTTGCGCCCATATAAAGCCAACACTAATTTTAACGACTTCAGCACGTAATTACTTGTTGGAGAAACGCAACAATGCCCTGTTTACTAAAGCCCGTCCTATATCCAGGACGGCCGATGGAGTGCGATGTATTTGACACTAACGTCTGTCCCCTGCGCTGAGCCCCGCCTGTCCCTGAGCTGGAAGCCGTGCCTGTGTCTCCGGAGGCAGCACACACCCACCTCACTGCTGCCCCTGTGTCCCCCCCTTCTCTTCCACCCAGCACCCTCCTGCCTCCTTCCTCCAGTTCCTCCTCTCCCTTTAAGAGCCCCTATAAGTGTCCCCCTCAGGAAGTCCCCACGCTCACGGGCAGGAAGTCCTGCCTGGTGTCGGGGGGGCCACCTGTGCTGCCCCAGGAATCTCTGAGTTGTCTCTACGCCATGCTGCCATCTGCCCCCTGGGCCCCAGCACACAGAGCACAGTCCCTTCCACATACAAGGCGGCCTGCGACCCCTGCTTCCTGGCCTCATTCACCGCTCTCCTCCCGCCTCCCGCCCTTTCTTCCCTCCTCTCTGCTGAGGAAAGGTCCAAACTTCCAGGAGGAGGCACCGCCTCCATTTGGGGAGCCGGCCAGCTCCCCGCCAGCCAGCTGCTCCTCATAGCCCTGGACACTGCCCTCTCTCTGGGCGAGGCAGGCTGCGGGGGGCGAGGGGGGGCATCTCTGCTCCTGTAGAGGCCGGAGCTGCTGGCGGCGTCCACAGCTGTTTTCTCTCCTTAGCTTTGCTACAGCAACTCCTGTTTCCTCCTTCGTCATCAGCTTCCCAGTCCCTCGCAATCACGGCATTAGTGGATAAAGGTGCGGCAATAAACCCCCTGCTTTAAGGAAAAGCCCCTGCCCTTCCTGCTGTTGCCTCATTTCTTGCGTTCCTGACAGCAACACTGCTTGAGTGATCCTCTGTGTGCACTTCCCTGTCCTTGAATCCAGTCCAGGGAGATTCATCTTCCCCCTTCAAGGTCACTATTGACCTTGACACAGCCTGACCCAGGGGTGTCTTCAGTCCTGGCTTCAGCTATGCATTGCTGCAGGACAAGGTGCTCCTAATATAGCTGCACTTACACAATTATGCATCGCAAGATGTCACAGTGTTGCTGGTTGGCCGGGACCTGCTAGGTGGTTCTAGAAGGTTTTTCCTGCAGTTGTGGTCAGATGGCAGCTGGGGCCTGATGGGGCTGCACATCAAATGGCACCTCGCTGGGCGGCAGGCATTACTGCCTGTGGGCTGGGCACTCAACATGGACCCGTGACCACAGAGCCTGCTTGTGGCTCCTCCACCAGGCTTGGGCTTTCATCACGTGGCACTGGGTTCCATGGGGAGTTTTGTAGGTGGGCGTTCCCTCACGTGGCACTGGGTTGCGTGGGGGTGCTGGGGGGTGGGTGTTCCCTCACGTGGCACTGGGTTGCGTGAGGGTGCTGGGGGTGGGCTTTCATCACGTGGCACGGGGTTCCATGGGGGGTGCTGGGGGTGGGCGTTCCCTCACATGGCACTGGGTTGCATGGGGGTGCTGGGGGTGGGCTTTCATCACGTGGCACGGGGTTCCATGGGGGGTGCTGAGGGTGGGTATTCCAGGGGACAAGCAGCAGGGCCCCCGAGCAGACCCGGGCTCCTTCTTCTGTGTCTGTGGTAACAGAAGGGAGGCATTTCTTGTGGGTTTAGGTAACATAGCGTAGTCCGCAGTCATCAGTCCAGCAATCATAATGCCGGCTTCCTGGTCATCTTTGCAAACAGCTCTTTAAGACGCAGGTGCTTCAGGCCCGCCCACAGGTCACGGTGCCCCGTGTTGGCATCCGCAGCTGAGGTGTGAGGTGTGCAAGGCAGTGCCTCTGGGGGGCAGCTTGGCTCCATTTGAAAGTGGCTTCGCCGTGACTCCTTGCAGCATGTGTTGGTGTGGAGACCCTGGGGGCTCCGGGACCCGCTCCACACGCGGCGGGATGCCCGCCCGGCAGGTGTGGCGGGAGCTCTGGACGGGCGGTGTCCACAGCGCCTCAGGGTCATGTTCGATACAACCCTGCACAGAGCTGCTTGGGAGAGGGCAACTTTCTTCCTTCCCCCAACCTACGTGCTGGGAACCTGCTCGCACCCACCCTCAGCCCCAGCTACGGGCTGAGAGGAGAGTCGGACCCTGAGCTCCGGTGCGTCCTGCATGAGGCTCCTCAAGCATGAAGGACTCAGGGCGTCTGGCATGTCCACAGTGTCTGCACACATTGAACTTGGCCCGGGGCCGGGCCCGGCCTCTGACTGAGATAAGAACACACCGGGGCAGTCACATTGCGGGCGTGTACGAGCGGCACGCAAGCCACCACGTGGGGCGGATGCCACCCCAGGCGCCACCGGCATGGGGCTCGGCCTGGTCCGGGAGCTCATGCGAGGATGGCGGCGATTCTTCTTTCCCTCCTGACGATGCTGCGTGAGGGGCCCTGTCCGGGTCCTGGGAGGAAGCAGGCACCAGAGCCTGGGCATAGGTCCTGGCGGAGCCCCCACTTCCCAAGGGACAGCACACGCCACGCTGGCGACAGCTGGAGGAAGAGCCAGCGGCCAGAGGAGGTCCGAGTGCGCTCTGAGCGATGGTGGCCTTGATCGATGGGGGGCCTTGATCGATGGGGGGTCTTCGGGCGGAGATGGGAGTGCAGTGAGTGTGACAGGTGCCCGGGCTTCTGGGAAGGCAGGGTCCGAGGCAGGTGGCACTCCCTTGGCATACTGGGAAACGCGGAGTTTCTCGGGGACTCCGAAGGAGGCAGAGAGTCTGGTGCTGCTGCAGGGACTCGGGGTCCCTGCCTGGCTGGCCAGCTTTGCTGGGGGGCTGCCCTCCCCGGGGACTCGCCCAGGCCCTCACCGTGCCCTGGAGCTCAGGAGCCCGCTGCGCACGCCTCCAGTGGGGAAGGGTCAGCGGCCTGTGAGTGTTTGTGGTGCAAACATCGGTGGATGCCAGGTGAAGCGCAGGCAACGCCACAGCTCTTTGAAAGTGTCTCAAAGTCACCCGGCACTATTCATTGCCTCAAATATTTAAACAGAGGCCGGGGTGTTAGTGCACCTCTTCTCCGGCCGCCAGGATCTGCTGGGTCCCGCTCTGCCGGGAGCTGAGCTTCCGGAAAGTCTCTTTTCCCTCCGACTTCCTGGAATGCGTTTGCTTAAGGTTCGGAGGCTTTGATCCCCGCCTGGACCTCTCCGGGGGCCTCCGAGGGCAGTGCGGCTCTCCTGCCCGGGCCCAGGGCATGACCAAGGGCCCGGCTGGGACGGCTCCTGCTTCTGTCTCCGGGATAGGCTCCCGGAGCTGCATTCTGGTCCCAAGAAAGACAGGGCCACGTGCCCGCGGCATCAGAGCAAAAGCCATGTGACCAGAGACCAGTCCCGTCCCCGAGGGAGCCATGGCTGCTGCTTTAGGTGGCTTTCTCTCTGAGGAGGTGGAATTTATGATCAAGTCATCACCCAGCAGTTTCCTGTGGAAGTTCCTGGGTGCTCCCAGGAGATCGGGCCAGAGGAAGAAATGGAGGGAGGAGCAGATGGGCCCATTTTCCGATTTGGGTCAAGTGGGTTTCAGGGAAAAGTACAGGACAATTACCTACAACCTAAAATGTCACCTCCAAGCGTGTCCGGTCCCCCTGGGATGGCTCCTCCCTCTGTCCTCACGGCCGATGCCGCCGGGGCTGGCCATGGGCCGCACCTCAGGGGGTTCGGGTGAGAGAGCTCTGAGGCTGCTCCTGGGGGGCTGTGAGCTGAACGTGCACCCCACTCATATGCTGGGGCCCAATCTCACTGTATTTGGAGAGAGAGCCTGTGAGGAGGTAGTTGGGGTTAAGTGAGATCGTGAGGGCCCTGCCACTAGAACTGGTGCCTCACTGGGAGAGACGGGAGCACCGCCCGCACTGTGCCAATGCCGCCCGCGGGGCCAGAGGGCCCTGAGGAAAGGGCTCTGCCAGACCTGCTCTGCAGGCACCTTGACCTTGGGCCGCTGGTTTCCTGAGCCTGAGAAGTGACAGCTGCTATTTGGTCCTTGTCATGGCAGGGCCTTATCATGGCAGCTCAAGCTGACGAGGGACCCCCCCAAAATGAATCCAATATCATCGTCAAAGAACAGGTACATGGTGAGGAGGGGACTCATGGGCCCCGACTGCAGCACAAGGCCCCTGTCCCCAGGAAACAGAGGCCCCGCTCTGGCTGAGGTGAACCCCTCGTTCCTTCCACTCGTATCTGCCGAGTGCCCGCGTGTGCCAAGCCAGGCACTTAGCCTCCCGGGGGTTGCGAATGAGTAGCAGGCACGGCTCTCGCTCTCACGGGCTTCCAGTCCAGCGGGAGTCCCACACGCAGAGCCCAACAGCTGGGAGGAGCCCAGGAAGGAGGAGGAGCTGGGCAGCCCCGATTCAGGGGAGCGCAGGGCTGCTCTGCGGGGTGGGGGCTGAGCTGGGGGCTGATGCAGGGGCCCTAACCAGGGGAGGCAGGTGCTGCAGGCAGGGGGAGGCCTGGCTGGGAGCCCATGCCGGCATGTACAGGGCGATGCTGCAACCAGGCAAGGCTGCTGTGGCGGCAGCAGAGGGAGGATGAGCTCAAGTGGGCGACGTTGGCAGGTATCCTGGTCATCTCCAGGGCAAGCAGGGTGTCTGCTGAGGCCCCGAGCGGCCTAGACGGGGAGCCTGGTGAAGGCACCTCCCTGGGGAGTCTCCTGAGGTGAGAGGCCCGGGTGGGGAGGAGCGGAGTGAGACGTGGCCACCGCAGCGGGCCGGGAGCACACAGGCCACCAGCGGGCCAGGAGTCGCTAAAAGAGGGTGGTTTTTCTCCCCAACCAAGCGATCACTGCTGTGAGGAGCCCCTGGCCAGGCACAGCTCCTGTGTCTTCTAAGTCCAGGTGACACCTGGGCCGAGGGCAACTCTGGCCCCGTCCTTTGCCGCCAACAGACCAGGATGGTCAGGACCTGACTGATGGCTGCGAGTTTCTGCTTTTCTTGTCCCCACTGCAACTCAGGACCAACCGAGAAAGTCACATGGGATGCCACGCAGCTCCCCAGGCCTTGGCCCTGCGCCTCCCCTCTTCGTCTCCTTCAGCTTCCCTCTGCCCACCTCTGAGTCACTGTCAAAGGTGGGGGCGGTGCTGACTCCCTGTCACAGCAAGCTCCAGATAAAGAACCTTTGGTTGTTCCCATGTGGGCGGGCTTTACTTATTGCACGCACACACACACACATGCACACACTCTCTCTCTCACACACACACACACACACTCACACACACACACACTCTCACACTCACACACACACTCACACACACACTCACACTCACACACATTTACACACACATACACACTCACACACTCACGCACACTCATTTTGGGTTTTGGTCGTCACTTTCAACTATTAATATAAGGGCATCGGGAATGACCTGCATGTCCATCATGCAGACATGTGCTCTGATGTCTGTACCATGTTGCATGTTGCCGTACAGCATTGCTCTCTGAGCGAAGGAGCCAATGGTTGGCAGAAGGTTAGTAAGGAGAGTAGGAAGGTAATGGCGCAGCCTTCCACCAGTGGTGCTGCCAGGGGCTGAGGTGCTCACCTCCTCTCTCTGGCATGTGAAGATGGAGGGACCTCGAGACAGGAGTGGGCTGACCCCACCACTGCCTGAAGGGGGACCACTGGCCCCTCCGAACAGTCATTCCTGACTCACATGAGGCAAAGTCAGCTTTCCTGACAGCTTGCTCAGCCGTGAAACTTGGTGCTTATCTATTGTAGCAGCTTTTGTTACCTAAACTTAATAAAGAAAGACAAAAATAGCAGAGTGCCTGTGCCTGCTGCTGGGAGCTGGGCGGAGTGCTGCAGCCTGTCCCGGAGGCGCCCGATGCTGACCAGGGGACACACACCAGCTCCCGGGAGCCTGAGCTGGGGCGGGAGCCTGAGCTGGGGCGGGAGCCTGAGCTGGGGCGGGAGCCTGAGCTGGGGTGGGAGCCTGCACGAGGCCAGGGCTGTGGGGAGTGGGGCGGGAGCCTGAGCTGGGGCAGGAGCCTGCACGAGGCCAGGGCTGTGGGGAGCCTGGAGCTTGAGAAGCAGAAAGGAGGTTGGGCCTGCCGTGTCAGCCAAGGCTGGCGAGTGCACTTGGGGAGGAAAGGGAAATGGACAGCGCCAGACCCAGTGGCCAGGACAAGGGAGGATGTGGATTTTGTTTGAAACTAGAGGCCCGATGCACGAAATTCTGGAAAAAGTAGGCTTTCCCTCCCCCGGCTGCTGGCACTGGCTTCCCTTTGGCACCCGGACCTGGGCTTCCCTCACAGCCCTGGCTTCGTACTGAAGGTCGTCCGGAAGGACGTCTGGTCTAATTAGCATATTAAGCTTTTATTATATAGATTCCTTGGAATCCATGGGTACCACAGCGAAGTGCAGTTCAGTTTACACAAGTGGAGGGTCACATGGCAGGTGGGCAGCGGGTGGGGACAGCTGCCATGGGGGTCGGCTGGTGAGGAGACGGCCGGCGACCTTCGGCCAGAGGAGAGACACGAAGCAGTGGAGTGCGTTTTGGAAAAAGGGACTTGCTGAGGACTAAATGAAGGGCAGAGAAGAACCAAGGGTGGCATGGATCGTTGACTGAAGACCTAAAAGAGAACTGTTTCCGGAGAGGGAGTGCGTGCGCGAGGGCCTGCCCCAGCCACACAGACTCGGAGTGATCGATACCCTCGGAGCAGCGCCGGTGGGGCAGAGATGGTCTGCAGTTTTGTTTTATTGAAGTTAAAATCCAGAAACATGGCCTATAAAAGGAGCCCGGGTGACAGCGCCCTGACCTAAACCCAACACAGCAAATTAGCTTCTGCAAACGACACGCCTGTCGCCTGGAACTACAGAGCCTGCTCCATTTTATTGGGTCTGTAGTTTTATAGGACTTGATTTGAAATAAGTTTGGTTTATGGTTACATAAAGCTGTAAAGTGCAGCACATTTATCCCAACTTTTATGTTGTTACATATTTAAGCCACATTATAATCATAAGTCAACACAGGAGATCATGATGAATTTATTTTTCGTTTAAAGGGAATGAAGATCAGGTTCCGGCTTGGCGCCCAGCTCCTGCAGTTCTGTTGTGGGTACAGAGAGGGACCCGCTGGGGGAGGGGCCTCGAGCTTCTGCCAAGCGATGTGGCTGCCGGTCCTGTCCCTGTGGGACCCCCCTCACCCCTGCAGGCTGGGGGATCACTGCAGCTCCTGCTGTGGGGTGCTCTCGGGGTCACCTGGGGAGTTTACGGAATGGATGCAGATTTAATTCACTTGAGGTGAGGCCTGGGCATTGGAGGTTTAAAAGCCAACCCAGGTGATTGGACCGTGCAGCCAGGGGAGACACAGCTGAACAGAGCAAAACCACCCGGCCTGAGGTCCAGCGATGGTCTTGTCTCATGAACACCAGTCGGCTGCTTTGGGAGACAGATGGGCGTGAAGTGCAGCAGCAGGCCCCCTCCTGGAGGGTGGCCAGGCGCCTGGGTGACAGGGACTCAGTCTCTCCACCACGTGTTGGACTGAGGAAAGCAGGGGAAAATTCAATGTAAGGAGTTCTGAAACAGACAACAAATAGACAATTCACCATCCTGGCTGTAAACATTTTATTAATATTTTTATTAAAACCCCAGGTCGAGAGGGCACCTCAGAACGAAGCGTATTTCTGAGAAGATGATGAAGCAAACGGGCAGCTGCTGTTCCGTTAGGCCTGGGCCAGGCCCCACCAGGGAGGGTCCCAGGGCTCGCAGCCGCGGGGGGCCTGATGCAGACGTCGTTGTGACCAGCGTCGCCAGCGCCTGTGCGTCCGGTCTCGGCTGGAGGTCAGGCTGCCCAAGCGGCCTCCTGTTCGTCTCTTTGTGGAGTGACATGACCTCCTCTTTCTGAATCTCACTTGCATCTCCCCCTGCTTCTCCTGCTCCCCTGCTCCCCCTCTGTGGCCTGGAGGTCCAGACCATCAGAGTCCCCCCTGGGCCCCGAATCCTTGGCCAGTGTTAGTAGACAGTTAGCACCCAGCAAATGGTGACGAGTCTCACACCGAACCCATCCAGAGTCTCATTTTCATCCTGGGCAACAGAGAGCTCCTCTCTGCTTTCCATGCCCATTGTCAGCGCGGTGGTGGTCGGCCTCCCCGGGGACAGGCATGGGAGCCGGACACTGCTGAGCCACGAGGACCTGGAAGATGCTAGAGCGGAAGATGGTGGAGCTGGAAGATGGTGGAGCCGGAAAGATGCTAGAGCGGAAGATGCTGGAGGTGGGTGGCCTCTCCTGGACAAGGAGACTGAGCTTTCTGGAACTGGACACAGAAGAGCAGCTAAAAGCGGAGGTGGGGAACAGAAGTGGCTCAGGGATCTCAGGAGGCTTCCTCACATTCAGAGCCTCCGCCCCAGGGACTGTCACATGGTGGCTTGGAACAGACCGTCCTCTGAGTGGGGCTCTCAAAATGAGATGGTGGGGCCAGCTGCCGGGGCCCCACACGACCTCCTGAATCAGAATCTGCTCTGTAGACCAACTCTCAGGGGGCTTTGATCCTACGTTTGAGAAGCATTGACCCAACATTTCTCCCAGTTCTGTCATTCTGTTCTCTGCATTTAATCTTGGGGTGTGTCTATTGGGCATCCACCCCGAGAGCAGCTCTGTGCTGGTCACACTCGGGCTGAGAGGTGCTGCCACTGTCTCTGGAGGAGGGCGTCCGTGTGGAGCTTGGAGGATGAGGGCAGTCCTGGAGACGGCAGGACTGGGGATAGGGCCACTGGTGCTTTGTTGAGTCATAGGAGACTGTGAATAAGAAATGAACTTCCACTGCACCAGCCACGGCAGGCTGGGCTTGTCTGTAGAGGAGTTAGCTAATCCTGATAGGTTACAGTGTGAATGGAACACCTGTTAGTGTCAGTGTGCCCAACACTGGCTTCCAGAGACCCGAGAACCCGAACGTGCCTGGCTGGGCACCTGGGTGGACAGCAGAGTAGGGAGCTGGAAAGAGAACAGCTCTGGGAGGTGGACACTTAGCTGAGCTCTGCATGTGCTGAGCTGGGTGAGCCAAGTACCATCCACGGAGAAGCAGCGCGCAGATCCATGGGTCAGTTATTCCGGAGAGGAGTCTGGGGGGAAGCCCGCGGACTCGGAGTCGCAAGTCATGTATCTGTGTGTCCATATGCATGCAGACAGGAGGCTGCCGAGGAGAAGGCGGTTTGGAAACAAGCCCAAGGCACCCTGCATGTAATAAGTGGGCGAAGAGCACCCACAAAAGCAGAGTGAGAGAACCCAGAGACACACAGCCCAGAAACAAGCGAGACCTCTCCGGAGACCCTGTGGTCAGCAGGGCCATGTGCTGCACCCGGAGGACGGGAGGGTTTAGAACTGGTCCCAGCTTACGCTCAGGAATGTCCTGGGGAACTTTCTGGGGAACAGTCAGGGCAGAGCGAGGCGCATCTGAAGTGCGGGTAACGAGACACCGAGAGCATAGCTAATAGGCGTGACAGCACCTGGGCACCCAGACGAAAGCAAAGAGCCCCATGACCTGGGCTCAAACGAGGCTCCTAGCGCACCAGACGTGCGACTTGGAATACCACTTACGCTCTGCATACCTCAGCTCCCTCATCTGTAAAACGGAGTGATAGTAATAAGACCAATCTCACAGGCACTGAAGGACTAAAGACAATGTGTATGTTGTGCACAGAACAGTGCTGGCGTGCAGCGAGTGGGAGATGCTGGATGTTACACTTTATCTAGTGGAATTGTATTAAGTGTGGGCGATACTAACATATCTCAGTGAGATGCTGTGTCTTGAAAACTCCAGTGGCAGCTCTGCTTCAGAGCGGCCGGAGCCGCATTATTTTTTAAACCTACCTGGTGAGAGTCACCTGGACACCTGTTCCACATAGAAACCCTGGGCTCCACCGAGAGGTCTGACCCAGATTCGGAAGGAGATGATCCGGGAATCTGTTTACATCGAGTCCCCAGGGGTTCTCATACGCAGACGAGGAAGAGAAACACTCCTGGAACAAAACGAGGCATGTGCACAGGGCTCCCGGGGCAAGACGGAGAGGCCAAATCCCGGGGGAGGAATTGACAACGGTGGCGCCAAGCAAGCACAATGGCAGCCAGAAGGCTGACTACGAAGCTCGGGTCCTCCCTTCTCTATGGAGACACCAAGTAAGTAGCAGTGCACAGACCCACGCAACGTTGTGGGGGCTCCAGAAACCAGTGAAGGGTCTGCATTAACCGAACAGACTCCCGATAAAGAAAAAGCCACACTCAAAATAGTTGGACATTTTGTGCTATTCTGTGCTCATCTCTGCAACACCCTTCCCTGGTGCAGCACAATGCAGCTAGGAAGAAGTCCCCCCTTAAAAAGGGAGGGAGAGATAAGCTTATTCACAAAGTTCTGGCTTGTTGGGACTCAGCTGGCCCTGCCGCATCTGACTTGGAGCCTGATGGAAGTGGTGGGTAGTTTGGGTATCAGTTGGACCCTGCGGACAGCAGTGCCCAGTGTCAGGACACTTCAGAGCTGTAGGGGGTCAGACACGCAGACACCTGGGGGCAAGAGATTATGGGCAAAGAAATACTAGCCATCAACACAACTAGACGTAAAAAGAAAACAAAACAAGAAAAAAACAACAACAACACCAAAATCAACCACCCGAGAAGAAGCCAAAATGAGGGAGAAATTAAGACATTTCCAAATAAGACAAGTTGAGAGAGGTCATTATCACTAGATCTGCCCTGCAAGAAATACTAACAGGCATCAAGAGATTCACTCTAGATTTAAGGACATGCATAGGTTAGACATGAAAGATATTCCATGCACACAGCAGCCAAAGGAGAGCAGGACTGACTACACTAACACCAGACAAACTAGTCTTTAAGTCAAAAACTGTTGTAGAAACAAAGAAGGACATTATTCTATATAATAAAAGCCTAATATGCTAAGTGTCTGGTCAGCTGTTCAACCAATCAAAGCATAATACGCTAATGATATGCTAACATGCACTAACCACCAGGGGCAGAGGCTCTGACCAGTAGGTTAGCTTGCTGCTGGGGTCTGGCCCATTGGGACTGAGCGAGATGAGTTGGACATGCTCTGGAACTTTCTTGCAGTCCCTCTCCAGCTGGCCAACCTTCTGCATACCTCCCCAGCCCCAATCATACACCGGTGGGGTCCCTCGGCCTGACCTGTGCCCTCTTGCAATCCAGGATCCCTTGGGGGATGTCGGAGAGCCAGTTTTGGCCCTATCCCGCAGGCCAGTCCGAGGGACCCCACTAGTGCACGAATTTGTGCACTGGTCCTCTCATATAATGATAAGAGAGTAAATTGGTTGATAATATAACAATTATAAAGGCATATGCACCACACGCCAGAATTCCTAAATGTATAAAGCAACCATTGACAGAATTGAATAAAGAACAGATCTCTGTGATAATCGCAGGAGACTTCAATAACCCACTTTCATTCATAGATAGAACCAAACATACGATCAATAAGGAAGTAGAGGACTTGATAACACAATGAAACAGATAGATCTGGACAAAACACGTCATCAACAACAGTGTTGCCTTATTGTGGCTCTCACAAGTGCGTATGGAACAGTCTCTAGGATAAACCATATGTTAGATCATGATGGACTCATGCAGAGATCAACAGCAGAAGGAAAACTGGATAATCTTAAACAACCACCCGAAAACAACCAATGGATTAAGGAAAATTAGAAAATATCTTGAGATAAATAAAAATGAAAACACACATACCAAAACTTATGGGCTGCAGATAAGCAGTGCGAACAGGAAAATTTGTAACTGTAAAGGCTTGTATTTTAAAAGAAGAAAGACCTCAAATCAACTACTTAACCTTATACCCTAAGAAACTAGATAAAAAGACAAACTAAAGCTAAAGGAAGCAGAAGGAAGGAAATAATAGCAAAGTGAAGCTAAAATACAAAATAGAAAAAAAGAGAAAAATCAATGAAATCAAGAGTCAGTTATTCAAAAAGATCAACAAAACTTTAGTTAGAAAAAAGGAAGACTCAAATAACTAAAAATGGAAACAAAGATAAGGACATTACAATTAATTTTACAGAAATAGTAAGGATTGCAAGAGAAAACTGAAAATAATTGTGGATAACCTAGATGACATAAACAGATTCTTAGAAACACACAACCTACCAAGACTGAATCATAAAGAAATAGAAAACCTGAATAGATCAATAACTAGTAAGGAGATTAAATGAGTAACCCAAACCTTCCATTAAAGAAAACCAGATCAGATGGTTTTGCTGGTGAAATCTACCAAACGTTTAAAGAAAAATTAGCACCAATTCTTCTCAAATTCTCCCAAAAAGTTTAAGAGGAAAGAATATTTCCAAGCTCATTCTATGAGGCCAGAATTACCCTGATATTATCAAAGCCAGAAGGACACTACAAGAAAAGAAAACTACAAACTATTAACCTTTATAGATATTGATGCAAAAATCCTCAAAAAAATATTAGCAAAAAACCCTAAAAAAATATATTAAAAGGATTGTATTTCATGACCATGTGGGATTTCCCCTTGGAATGCAAGAACGATTTAACCAGAAAATCTATCAGTGTAATACACAGCATAAACACAATGAAGGGAGAAAAACATGATTGCCTCAACTGATGCAGAAAAGTATTTGACAAAATTCACCTTTCATGATTAAAACACACACACACACACACACACACACGCATACACCCCAAACTAGAATGGAAGGAAACTGCCCTAAAACTATAAAGACCATATATGTAAAGCCAACAGTTAACATGATACTTAATGGTGAAAGACTGAAAGCTTTTTCTCTAACAAGGATGTCTGCTTTCATCACTTTTATTCAACATAGTATTGGAAATCTTAGTCTGAGCAATTAGACAAGAAAAATAAATAAAAGGCATCAAAATAAAAAAGAAGTAAAACTTTCTGTTCTTAGATGACTTATATGTACAAAACCTTGCACTTATATGTAGAAAATTTTTAAAATTCCACAAAAAACCCTGTTAGAACTAATAAATAAATTCAGCAAAGTTTCTGGATGTAAAATTGCACTAAAAAAATCGGTTGCACTTTTAAATACTAACCATGAACAATACAAAAAAGAAGTTAAGAAAAAATAAAATTTACAGTAGCATTGAAAATAATAAACTACTTAGGAATAAACTTAACTAAGGAGGAAAAAGACTTGTACACTAAAAGCCACAAGTTATTGTTAAATGAAATTAAAGAAGAAACAAATAAGTGGAAAGACATTCTGTGTTTAACTCAACAATAAAAACCCTAATTTAAAAAAATGGGCAGAGGACTTGCGTAGACATTTCCTCAAGGAAGATATAAATAGTAAAATAATGCTTAGCATCTTTAAAAAAATTAAAATTGATTTTTAGAGATAGAGAAAGAGAAACATTGATGTGAGTGTGAAACATTGATCGGCTGCCTCCTGCACCCAACTTGGGCATGCGCCCTGACCTGACTGGGAATCGAACCGACCACATTTCAGTGCACCGGCCAGTGTGCTGCTCAGCATTTTTAATGACTTTGGATATGCACATCAAAACCACAATGAGATACCATTTCACACCAACTAGGATGGCTACTATTAAAACAAAACAAAACAGGAAGTAAGCGTGGGTGAGGATATGGACACATTAGAATGGTGTGCACTGCTGAAAGGAATTTATGTTTCAGTTCCTCTATAGTTCTTCAAAAACTTAGAATTACCATATGATCCAACAATTCCACCCCTGGGTATATAACTAAAAGAACTGAAAGCAGAATCTCCAAGAGCTATTTGTACATTTATGTTCAAAACAGCATCATTCACAATAGCCCACATTTGAAGCAACCCAAGTGTCCATCGCTGGATGGGCGATAAACAAACTGTGTGCCCGCGTACAATGGAGTATTGTGCAGCCTCACTCAGAAAGGACCGGAGTCTGACACCGGCCACAACAGGGACGAACCCTGAGGACTTGGTGGTGACTGAAATCACCAGCCACAAACAAGACACACTGGGTGATCCATCTTTATGAGGGACAGAGTAGTCAGATTCAGAGGCCGAAGGCAGCCTGTGCGTGCAGATGCTGGGTAGGAGGAATGGGGACTTAGTGCTTAGTTGGGACAGTTCAGCTGTACACGATGAAGAGTTCTGAGGAAGAATGGTGCCTACGGTTGCACAGCAATAGGAACGGAATGCATTTAATTCTACCAAACTGTACACTGAAAAACAATTCCAATGGAAAACTTTGTTTTTTATATTTTACCACAGTTTTTAAAAAGCTGAAAAACAATTCCAATGGAAAACTTTGTTTTTTTTTTTTATATTTTACCACAGTTTTTAAAAAGTGAAGGGCCATGAAAACCATGAGGATGAGGGGCCTTCTCAAGGAGGCAGTGGAGGGGCCTCCGGCGCCCAGCGAGAGGATGAGCTGGCCATTGCGGTTTGGGAGTCGTGATCCTTGTGTGTGGAAAGCTTGGGTTGGAGGAAGGAACCTCCGGGGACAGGGCACCAGTTGGGAGTTAGCCTCCAGGCCCATGGCGCTCAAGCGTCCAGGACATCAGAATGGCCGGGAGCTGACTGGGTGCAGGTGGAGGGGGTCCCACAAACTTGCATTCTAACAAGCTCACAGGTGACTGGTCCAGGGCCCTACTTTCAGCACCACCGTTCCAGGAACAAGGCAGTGGGTTAGCAAGAGGTGCTGGGAGCGAAGTGGGTTACAGAAACCACCTGAGGGGGTTTACTGCCCACTCACAAGGACAGGCCGTTGCATAAACAGCCCCAAATGACCTATTTCCTGGATCTCCCCTCCCCACCTGCCCCTGTGAGAAAGGCTTCCTGTACTTTATCACCCGCTTTTATGGGCCCGGTGATATGCGTGGCCTCGCTGACTGCTCTCCTCTGTCCTGTGACCTGGTAAGACAGCAGCCTGCACTCTGTGGGCTCCCTGCTTTGAAGCCTCTTACGGCTGAATGCAAGCGGCTGCTTTTAAAAACAGAGTTAATCATTTCCCCAGGCCGGAGCCAGGCTGTGGACCTGGGGGAGGGCTGACTTGGTGTGGGGGAGTCTGTCACATCTGGCCCTCGCAGGGTTTCCGGGAGATGCAGGCCGCTGCTGCTTCCTTCTTCTCCACCTGGGAAATGCTAGGGTTCTGAAGACCTCACCGCTGCTGGGAAGATAGGAGACTGAGTGTGGGGTCACCTACCTTCAGAGCACCTTCTGGGGCCAGCCACACCCCATCTCTCATCTGGTTCCCTAGAAACATTGGTCCCCTCCTCTGGGCATCGATCCAGTTCCAGGGAGGGTGCTGGCTCCCGGGTGTGTGAGCAGATCCGTTGGGCCCTCAGCATCGGGGAGCTTGGAGACACAGCCCATCTCCCCCAGCGAGGCCGCTTGTCAGTAACAGATCATGAGCCCTGGGCACCCAGACAGCGTGCCAAGGGCCTCTTGACTCTGGCCACCATGCCCCCTGGTGCCTAGGGACTTGGCCTGGAGCTCCTGGGAACCTCCCCACTTTCCTTCTCGTTCTCCCACTCTGTCCAGCTCCATGGTCCCTGCCCCTTGTGCCACTGCTGGGGATGGCATCTTCCTATTCCTGGTGGCACCTTCTTGGCCTGGCAGATGTGCCTCCCTGTGGTCTGTTGCCTCCCTGTGGGGTGGGCTCCAGCGAGGCAGGAGAGTGGCGCTGAGTGTGCAGGGGTGAGGCCAGGTGCCAGTGGCATGGCTCTCCTCCTCGGAGAGTGCCCAGTGCCTGGCATACCGTAGCCAAGAAATGTCTATTGTCACCATCATGACACCAGGGCCAGGGGGTGCACACTTCTTCTGGTGCTCCCCTAGCTCTCCTCCGGGAGGTGCCACCGCTGTGCCCCTGGAGACCAGCAGGAGGAACACTGGCCTGGCTCCTCCTGGGAAACCCAGGCGGCGCCTCCTGCTGGGTCCCTGTGGGAGTGCAGCTGGGGTTCAGGAGGCCAGGAGGATGGCTCTGCTTCCGGGCAGAGTTTTCCGCTCCCGGTGGCACCAGGAAAACAGTATTAATACTTCTTGGCAAGAAACAACTAGCTTTTCTCCTTGGGAGGGTTGCTGCAGGGCGGTGCCTGCTCGGGCACTGCTGGGTGAAAAGAGCAGGCCTTCTCAGCCAACACCCAGCAGACAGGACGAAATCCCACACTTTGGCACTGCCTCCGCCTGCAAACTGCGGAGATGGAAAATGGATGACAAAGCAAGCCCTGGAAGAGGACTCGGGTGTCCTACATTCCAGACTGTCTCCAAACACAAGCCTCCAAGCGGATAAGGTGTGCCCCGCGGTGCCTGGCCTCGGGCGCTGGGACAGATGGCCAAGTGCCTCCATCCAGGGTGTCCTCGGACAGACCTGCCTGGGTAGGGTACTAGGGGCCCTGGGGGAAGAGGGGTCCAAGGCCCTGCAAGAGTTGCCATGGTGACAGGGTGGTGCTTCCCGAGGAGGGAGCAGCATGCCTGTCCTCTCTCCCTGCGCAGGGACCAGGTGTGGGAGGGGTCAGGGAAGGCGGTGTAAGGCACCATGTAAGGCACATGGTGAGGGGGTTGCATATGTTGGTCAAGGCAAACTCAATCTTCCGTCTTCATTAGGATGGAAACGCCTCAAACATGGGATATAAATTACACAGTTGAATCTTGGTTTTGTATTTATAGAAAGAAAAGAAATTGAATAACTGGGGGTGATGTTTTAATCCTCAAACCTTTAACAGTTTAAACATGTGTAAAAAGGAATTTTCAATAAACATACAGCTTAGCAATGCTCCACACCTACATCCTGGAAGCATGATGTACCTTCATTTCAGGAGGATGTAACCGTGTTGCAACCCAAAATGTGCAGTCTTAGGTTATTGAGCAGGCATTTTTGTTTGAAACTTCATAGTTTATGTGGAAGCATTTTAAGGTTCACTTTGTGAATAATGCTGAGATCTGAAACCAGCGGTGCCTGTGTTTCCGGAGGACTGACCTGTGGCCGAATATACTCCGTCTAGAGCACCAGCTACTTAGGAAACCATGGCACTGCCAATGGATGTGGGCGCCAGCTCAATGCCAACAGGAATTGCCCATTTGGGAAGCAGTGAAGAGAGAAACTTTCCTCAGTGCAAACAGCTCAATGTGATACAGCACAGCTAAGAGGAAATCACAGCTCCCCAGGCCCCTTCCAGGCCCGGCGCTGCCCTGTTCCGAGTTCACGCTGACGTCACTGCCTAATCAGAAAGGGCCCCCCTGGAGTTGTCTGTTCCCCGCTCCCCCATGACTGTGCAGAGCAGAGCAGAGATGTCCCCAGCAGGGACCACAGGTAGAGCCCGTCGCCGCAAGGGCCCAGGCACCCTCCGTGGAGGCTCTGGGTTTGCAGCCTCGCCTGCGCTGACCTTTCCAGCCACTGGGTTCTCCCCGCAGCCTGGGGCGGGGAGGGGGGTCAGCCTTTCTGCCTCAGGAGCGCACGGCCTTCTCACCGGGACAGGGGCCATGGCCACTGCCACACTTGGGAGCCCACAGAGTCCCGGCTCAGTAGGTCTGGGGTCCAGCCTGAGCTCCCCTTCCTGACGCACAGGACAGGGGCCACACTTCCAGAACGTCTGGTCTGTGCCTCGGCGTCGATGGGGGGCCAGGTGTCACCGCAGCCAGAGCCTCAGGTCCCCTGGGAGGGGGGGGTTGTGTCCCGCCATCCTTCTCGGTGTGAGTCGGCAGGCCACTTAATTCCACCAGCCCTCGGTTTCCCCCTGTAACCTGGGCTAACGCTTCCCACTCATGGGGACATCACTGTGCAGAAACCAGAGGCCACGGTCGTGCTCCCCAAAGCCCCTTCCTGACTCCGTGTGGGCTTAGCCTGTGCCCCCCTTGTCACCCCCCCTCCCCCGGCGTGGACCGCCGAGCCTGCTTTCCTCCTCAGGAAACGGGACCTCTCCAGTGCTGTGCTGCTCAGAGGCTGGGGTGGGAACTGCGTGTGAGGGCATTTCTGACCCCGTGGCCCCGCCCTGGGAAGCTCATGAGTCTGATGCCTCCTCCCGGAGCCAGCACAACTACCCAAACCAGGGGCCTGGGCAGCCCAGTCTGCCGACGCTCTCCGGCCCTGGGATGAGTTCTGCAGGCTGGCCCCGCCGGGGCCCGGTCAGGGGCTGCGGAGTTGGTGTTGGCCCGCGGGTCAGTGCGGGGTGGCTGTGCCTGCTCTGCGCTCCGCGGCTGACACCAGCTTCCGAGGAACATGGCATTTCCTGCTGGCACTGTGCTTCTCTTCCCCCGCTTCCCTGTGAGCAGAGTGATGTGAGGACTGACTTCCTTGGGGACAGCCCCTGTGCTCCCCACACCTGTCCTTTGTCACTCAGTCAATGGCTGCAATTAACCTGTGCAGCAGGGACAGGTGCGCAATGGGCAAGGTCCACACACCGGCCTGCCCAGGCCTGCCTCCCGGAACCACCCCTCCCCCGCTGCCCCTCCGGGAAGCCCGGCCTGGGAAAGCCACACCAGGAGTGTCCCAGCTCTGAGCAGCCCGCATGCTAGCAGTCGAGGCTCCTGGACCCACGTGTGTCCAGAGAAACCTGGGCGGCCGGCTCTCTGCACTGGGTGTCCAGGCAGCGCCCTCATGCCCTGCACCGTGGCCAGCACTACAGCATTGCTCACCCATGAGGTGCTTCCCCGGCCGTTCCTGATATAGACCCTCCCCCTCTGCCTTCTGCAAACAAAGACGCCCTGCAAACCCTCCTGCCTCGGGGACACACCTGCGATCCGCCGTGTGGTCCTCCTGGCAGACAGGCACCTGGGCCGGTCCCCAGGGCGGTCCTGCCACCCTGCTCTGGGAGCAGCCCGGCTCCCCGTACGTCCTTGGTCTCTGCTTCTGGGCTCACTGGCTTCGTGGTGGCACCGCTCACCCTGCTGTGGGCATGCTGGGTGGAAAGGTGCACCTGGAGGTTCATGCCAGCTGTGGGTGCACACTCTGTGTGGCCGGTTTCCTGGGACAGCAGAGCTATGGCTAAGGTGACAGCAGAGAAGCTCTGCCTGAGGCCAGAGGGGGACACAAGGCACTAGGACCAACTCCCCGGAGCCCGGCCCCCGAGTCCTGATATGTTATAATAGGAGGTAAGCATCAATTCCACAAGAGATAACCATTAACATCATAAAATGAGTTTTTACAAAGTCCAGGAAAATGCCTGGCCAGTGTGACTCAGTGACTGAGCATCGACCAATGAACCAAGAGGTCATAGTTCAATTCCTGATCAGGGCACATGACCGGGTTGCAGGCTCGATCCTCAGTAGAGGGCGTGCAGGAGGCAGTCGATCCATGATTCTCTCTCATCAAAGATGTTTCTATTTCTCTCCCTCTCCCTTCCTCTCTGAAACCAACCAACCAACCAATCAATCCATAAATAGAAAAGCCCAGAAACCCACGAGTAACCTCCAACTGAAAGTCAAGTCCCCTCTGAGTGGCGCTGCCTCTTCCCTGCTCCATCTGATAGCACCTGACAGGCCCTCTGAGGAGCACCGGGCGGGCCGGGCTGCTGCGGGCTCATGGGGAGTCATGCGCACCAGTGGTGGGTGGGCTGGGAGCCAGGGTGGCGCGTGTTTTGGTCTCCAGGGGCGCTGCCCTTCGCAGCAGCACCCAGGTCAGCTCCTTGGCGGGCTGGTCTCAGGTGTCAGACGCCATCCTGCAGGTCCAGTCCTTGTTCCCAGCCAGTAGCAGGAGGAGGAGAGGGGGGTGGTGAGGAACAGAGAGCCTCATGGATGGGAGGGGTGGAGCCAGGTTGGTTACAGGATGGCTGAAAAGCAAGCGCATTTACGCTGGAGAGAGAAGGGAGGGAGTACAGGGTGGGCTTAACGCTGTCAGCCCTCAGATGTCAAAAATGGTTCACTGACTCTTCATGCAGCCCGGCACACTCACGCCCGAGCAGCACCCTCACGTCCAGATCATGGATGGACAAAGGGCGCTGTGTCCACACGGGCCGGCAAGGATCCCCAGCAATCGGCGCCCTGAGAGCTCCAGCCCCGGGGAAGGGCCCACAGCACCCCCACCCCGCACTCCTCCCACAGGCCTGTGGGGTCAGCAAACCCTCGGGATGGGAAGCAGGTTCGTGCCGGTGGGGAGGGGATTCAGGGTGAGGGTGAGAGCTAGAGGTTCTTTGGGGGGTGAAATGCTCTACATTAGAGAGTGGCTCCCATCCCCGTGAGTATACATTTCAGAATGAGGCCTTCACGCAGCTGGTGTGTGAAAGAAAGAAGGGGTGAGACGAGACCAGCATCGGGGTGGAAGCTGGGACGCTAACCCAGACAGCACCCTGGGCGCGGCTGTGTCTGTGGTCCCAGCGCCTCGCAGCGGAGCCTGCCCACCCGCTAGTGCATCAGGGCAGCAAGGTCCTGAGCGGCTGTGCCCAAGGCCCGGGCGCACTGTTGTTTAAACAGGATTCCCTCGGCTGTGAAGACCTTCATCAGGGCAGCACCTGGGAGCCCTCACTGAGGTCGGAGCCCCGGCCACCTGCTCTGGGTTCTAGGAGAGACACCAGTGCCCACAGTGCAGCCGGCATCGGCCCCATGTGCGTCTGAGGGCATCTGACAGGGATGAAGCCACCAGACCGTCCAGGACCGCGCTTCCTTCCCGCCCCATCCCTGGAATCCCCTTTCCTCCCCCCACAGCCTCCTCTGGACCCCGCTTCCTTCCCGCCCCATCCCTGGGACCCCCCTCACTGCCCCCCCCGCCAGCACAGCCTCCTCTGGACCCTGCTTCATTCCTGCCCCATCCCTGGGACCCCCCTCACTGCCCCCCCCGCCAGCACAGCCTCCTCTGGACCCTGCTTCATTCCTGCCCCATCCCTGGGACCCCCCTGCATGGCCTCCTCCGCATTCTCCTGTTTTGGTTTCGCTCACACCTCATGGCAGTAACGGCACTTGGGTGGCCATCGGGGAAGCAGATGGCTTCGAGTTCCAGAAACTGGCGGTACAGACTGGGAGGTCTGCCCGGGCCCACAGGCCTCTCTCCGGGGCACAGGCCCCTGCTTTGGAAGTGGCCCTGGAGCCTGGACAGGTGCACACTTTGGCGCCCTCTGACCTGCTGATCTGGTGTGAGGCTGGGTGCCCAGAGGTGCCGGCTGGAGAGGCGCTGAGTCAGGGCGGACCCCACAAAGCGCGTGCAG
>NW_006282814.1:971023-973424 GCF_000327345.1 Myotis davidii | reverse complement strand
GTGGGGGGGCGGGGGGCGGCTTCCCATCCTCTCAGCTCAGCGCTCTCCCATCTCCACAGGTTCACAAACCCAGAGCTCCCCAAACCCCGTTGGGATGTTAGTGAAGGCTTCTTCAGGCAGCAGGAGGGAGCGTTAATGCCATTCCCAGCCCTTCTCCTTTCTCGGGAGAGTGGGGGCGGCCTGAGCAGCCCGCTTGTCTCTGGCCTGTTCTTTCTGGGGACCAGCCCTCCCCGAAGCCCGCAGTCTCCTCAGTAGAACCAAGACACTCCTCCTCTCAGGAGCCGGCAGAGGTTGCAGGACCCTGTCAGGAGCTGCGGGGCAGGAGTGAATATAGAACAAAAGATGCTCCTAGTGCTTCTCTCATGTAGGAAGCTGCAGGGGTGCCCGGAGCTGGGCGCAGGATCTGCGGCGGAGACAGTCCAGATATTTCTATTTCTCTCAAAGTGCCAAAGAGGAAGGCTGGGCGGAGCCCCTGTGGAGCCCTCTGCCCGGACCCGCCTGGAGCCTGGGAACCCCTGGCCTTCCTTAGTGCCCTGAAGCTGAATCCAGAAGGACGTTGTTGGGAAACAGGACCCCAAGTCAGCACCTGACCCGGAGCAGGTTCCGGGCCTGTGTCGGGGGCCTGGCCGTGGCCTCAGGAGCAGGAGGCCTCCAGCTTGTCTGGGTCCTCAGGTCCCAAACCACACAGCTTTCCGAAGGCAGCCATGGAGGCCCCTGGAAGTCAGTGATGGGGTCCCTGTGGCCCCCTCCCACATCTGGATATGGGGAGGGCAGGATGGCACAACAGGCCATCATCCCTGTGGGAATGGGAATTGGGGGGCTGAGAAGAAGGGGCAAGAGCAGATGCTGCTGAGGAGTCCAAGGATCGAGGGAGGTGTGGGCCTACGGGCAGTCCTGAGCAGCACAGGCCGGGCGCGGACGTGCCATGACTCTGCCCCCACGGAGCCAGGCGCCCAGAGCTGACACCTGGCCTTGCAGCCTGCTAAACACATGCCTTCTGTCTTCCACCTGGTTGCTGTGTCTGTCTGCTCAAGTCGCCACAATGAAACATCGTAGACTGTGGCTAAAGGCCAGACTTCTACTGTGCAGACTGGAGCTGGGGTCTGAGACCAAGGTGCCAGCGCTCTGCTCCATACGAAGCTTTCCTGAGCGACAGGCGCTGCCTCTCACTGTCCTCTCAGGGCGAGAGTGAGCTCGGGCTCTTCCCCCTCCTGTAAGGCGCTAAGCCTGTAGTGCCTGACAGCGCCCCGGCCCTCCCGCCATGTGTTTGTGACATAGGCCTCAGCCCCCCAACCTCTCCCCAGTGCGGGTGGCCGCTGGCCTGAACACCGCGGATGAAACTCTGACGTGGAAGGAGAGGGCTCCCTGTGCTCATGTATTCATCTAAATCAAATCACCCCAAAGAACCACCTCAGATCCATCACATTAGAGGTAGATTTTGGGAAAACAGACCTTCAGTCTGTGACAACAGCAAACCTTCCTAATGGCCTGAAAGCCTTTGGAGTCCCCAGGCCCCTTGGTTGTCCTGCTGGAACATGGTGGCATGGGGACCCCTGGTCGCCAGATCAGGGCCTTGGATCAGACTTCTGCCCTTTCTCTCCATGCCATCCCTCACTATGGGAGACCATGTGGTCACTTGCAAGCTCAGTCTACAGCAAGCATGTCAAACTCGAGGCCCGCTGGCCACAGGCCTCGTTTATTGGCCTGTGTCAGCCCAAGTTTGACATGCTTGGTCTACTACTGCCTTAGAGACAGTAGCCTCTTAAGCACCTAGTGGGCCTACAATTGAGCAGAGAAAAGGCCTGATCTGGCCAGGAAGCAGCCGGAAGCATTTATGCAGAGTGGTGGGTCCTTGTGGAAGGATGGGGTGTGGGCTCCCAGCAGTGAGCTTTATTTAAATACTGTGGCTGGAGTAACGAGGGAGTGTGAAGTCTGAGCCCAACGTGCCCTCTGGATCAGAGGGGATGTTTCACAGCGATGACCACATTCCCACGTCCCTGACCCTGGCCATGACCCTCGGGCGTGCAGGAGTCTGAAGGCAGCTGTGGGGAGAGCCGGGGAGCTGTGTGGGAAGAACACACTGTCTCGGGCAGTCTGAGTGCTGCTTACTGCTCTACCCCAGCCTTGAGTTTATTTTTTCCTACTCAAGGAGTCTCTGGGTCACCCAGTGTGTTCAGAAAAGAGACCTAGTAATTAATTACCAACACACACACAACAGATACACACACACACACACACACACACAACAGATACACACACACACACACACACACACACACAACAGATACACACACACACACACACAACACATACACACACACACACACAACACACACACACACACACACACACAACTAGATCATGTGTGTGATGTTCTGAATATTCTGGATAATTCCCTACA
>NW_006282814.1:954522-970889 GCF_000327345.1 Myotis davidii | reverse complement strand
AGGGGTTAGGCCAGCCGTGGGCAAACTACAGCCCGTGGGCCGGATCCAGCCCGTTTGAAATGAATAAAACTATTGAAAAAAAAAAGACCGTGCCCTTTTCTGTAATGATGTTTACTTTGAATTTATATTAGTTCACACAAACACTCCATCCATGCTTTTGTTCCGGCCCTCCGGTCCAGTTTAAGAACCCATTGTGGCCCTTGAGTCAAAAAGTTTGCCCACCCCTGCCCTAGACTCTGATATGCCAGAGCGGGTAGGACACACACACCTCTGCATGTCATGTGCCTGTGGGCGTGCAGGCATCAAAAACATATGCTAAGGGACAATATTGGCTCACTGGGCTTGCACACCCACAGTTATAATGCTTCTAAGCATTTTTACTGAAAACATCTTTGCTGCACAACTAATTGTCCGGAAGACAATTTCACCTCAAAAGATGAAATAATGGCTGACGGTTGGGTTTACACTTGCCTGGCAATGTTGTCGATTTGGTTTCACCTCTCCATTGATGGAGCTCCGGCGGTTCCTGCCATGTGTATGTGACACAGGCCTCAGCCTCCCAACGTCTCCCCAGTGCGGGCGGCGGCTGGCCTGAACACCGCGGATGGAACAGTGACGTGGAAGGAGAGGGCTCCCTGTGCCGAACCACGGCCACGCGCCTGTTTGTAGATCTTCCGTGAGCAGCCGCCTCCCGGCCCCAGCCCAAGGTCAGGAGCCACGCAGATAGGACACGGGTGGCTGCTGACTCACAGCAGCCTGTGTGAGCTTTGACTATCAAGTTGGCATTGATGTTTTAAATGTCTTCTTAATTTTAATTAATTTTCATGTTTCGTTATGTCCTTTTTAATATCCCCCTTTAATTTTAGAAGTTTGTCTTTTTTAGTTTATCTTTTAGGGCGAAATTGCTTTATGGCCAATTA
Organism: Myotis davidii; assembly: GCF_000327345.1. Taxonomy (NCBI): domain Eukaryota; kingdom Metazoa; phylum Chordata; class Mammalia; order Chiroptera; family Vespertilionidae; genus Myotis; species Myotis davidii. Next base: position 969,969 of record NW_006282814.1, on the reverse strand, counting down.
GTTGTGTGGTGAAAATGCTTGCAGCCAGATATTTATGACAAAAATGCTTAAGGTGGAAATAATAACACGTTTTATGATGCGCACACATCAACTTAGTTTGAGACTTAGTTCACACCCCCATGCTCCATGCACATTTCGGAATCTGATTGAAAAATTGCACGGCTAAGTCAACGTAATGAATTGACTTACTAAATTAGGTGTGTGTGTGTGGGGGGGAGTAATTAGAAAAAAACACCCAGAAAGAATTGTTAAAAAAGAACTTTGACCAAAAGGCACAGCAGCCAAGGCTACAGATGTGAGAGAACAGCATGCCCTGGGCCCGTCCATGCCCACCGCCCTGGCACACTTGCCTCCTGCCTACACTCCCTCCCCTGTAATGGGTGGGCAATGGGCCGCGCCCCTTTACTAGGGACTAGTTAATGGCGTGCTCTTCTTCGTTGTGTTGTCACCCTGTCCTGACGCACTGAGGTATCAGAGAACTGCGGTGGGAGGAAGGTGACGAGGTGGGCGCAGCCACAGTCACTGCTGAGCCAGCAGAAAGCTCCACAGCCCACGGGGCAGCAGCCCCCGGCAGGGGGTATGGGGGGTGGGAGGAGGTGCAGGGGCCTTGGCGGGTGCTGACTTCAAGTCAGGCCCTGGAGCTCAGGCATCATGGGACGTCCTGTTCCACTAGATTTGCCAGGACACAGACTGGCACCGGGAGGGAGCGGGAAGGGCTGGGAAGCAGGGTGCGTGCTGCTGTGGGCTGAGCAGGGACCTGCATCCACAGAAGGGCACACAGGGAGGGAAGGCTCAGTGGTGGGCGCGGAGGTCCCCAGGGGTCATGTCTGAAAGCACCTGGAATGGATACCGTGCTCCTGAGGCCACAGAAGGCCGCATCCTCTCTGCTGATGTCATGACCCCTGTCAGCAGCCTGCTCCCTGGGTGCTGGTCCTCTCCCAGGACAAGGGTGAGTGGCGGGTGGCAACTTGAACCTGATGCCTCAGGCTCCAGGCTGTGAGGAAGGCCTCCTGGAGGAGACCTCAAGGTCAACGTGAGCCTGTGGGCCGGAGCCATGGCTTCCAGGCGGCGGCACACACACCGTGAGGGGATGAGGACCAGGTTGCTTGGAAACGGGACGCTGGTGGCTGGTGCCTGCCTGCTTTACAGAAGTCGCAGAGGCCGTGGTGGGGAGAGCAGGAGCAGCTTCCATTTCCGGAGAGGAGGTGGGATGGGCAAGGGATGGGACCAGGTGCCTGGGGTGCTGTCTGGGGGCCCGGCTGTCTGCTGCTGTGGGAGCCGCGGGGTGACCCTGCACACAGCCCGAGGACTGGGAGGATGCCTCCCGCTCTGTCAGAGTCGTGATGGGACTGCAGCTGCGATAAGCAAGGCTTCCACAGCTGGCCTCCGGGACAGGTCGTGGGGCTCCTGCAAAGTACCTCTGCCGGCGAGACCCCCGCCCCCGCGGCCTGAGGGCCCGCAGATGCCCTGCCTGGGGACATGCACTGGCCTGAGAGCCGGCACTGGGCGACTGGCTGGGGAGCCGGATGGCTCTACTGACACTCAAGGCACTTGGCCACGTCGCCCTCCTTAGCTGTAGGACAGCACGCACGGGGTAAACACAGAGGTGGCGCTTGCTTCCATTTATAAAGTCACTGCAGGTAAGTCTGACTATGTAGACAGGACAGGCAACGTGCCAGACCTTTTCTTTTTGGGGGGATTTTGTGTTGAGGTTATTTGACTTGTAACATGACAGCAGTTTCAGATGCATAACGAAAGAATTCTCTCTCCTTACACACTGTGAAAGGATCACAGTGAGGCCATGCCACCCGCCCCCACGCCTGGTACACATTTTCCTGTGACGATGGCTCTTTCCTAATGTCTATATCTTGATAAGTATAGTTCAGAAGCAAGGGCTGCTCCCAGGGGTGTCTTTCACACTGTGTGGTTATAAGTATATTAATGGCTTGTGAAACCAATTTAGTGGAGTGTGATTAGTAGTTTTTAAAAGTGAAATAGAATGAACCAAAAATGTTAGAGTGCCCCCTGGTTGCTTCCCATCCGACGTAGAATTCAAGATGCTCTGCACTCCACCCAGCTCGGCCCTGCGCCCTCTCTGGGGTCCCCGCGCCCCTGACTCTCACACCCCCTCTCCACCCGGTGGCCCTCACACTGTCTCCCACGGGGGGCTTTCCCACACTCGCGGGCTGCCCTCCCTGCACCCCGACCTCTGCCCAGGTGTCACCTCCCCTGAGAATCGCTCCGACCTTGCTCCTTCCTGCGCCCCCTGAAGCCCCGACGCATGTCTCTGCGAGAGTCATCTGAGAGGTCTGGGCGGTCTGTCCCTTGTTAGGCCACCAGCTCCCCTGGGCAGGGATATTGGTTCTCTGCCCTCTGCCCAGCAACTAGAATGAGGCTCGGTGCACAGAAGGTGCCCAATAAACACTTGTCATTATTGTAGAATGAATGAAAGATGAAGTTGGTATTCATCCCTATGCCACTGAGTTTGGTGAAATCAAATCAAATAATCCTAACCCAGTGCCTAGAACAGTTAGCACTAAATACACTCTAGTGTTGTACTGTTTTAATTCCTCTGGAATTTAAGCCATTCACTATTTTTGACATTTTAAAACATCTTCCTGGAAAAGAAATATACCCTGTGTTCCTGGTGAGCAGAGTTTCTGAGTCGGAGTCCTGGTGCTTTTAAAGCTGAGATGGGCCATGTAGGTGCCCGGAGGAGGCGCGAGTGGACTTCGGGTGCTGACGCAGCCTCCGCGGCACCCGCCGGGGAGCCAGGAGGTTCCGTGTTGTTGACAGTTGGCACTTCTGTGGTCATGGGAGTGTCCCATTTCAGAGTTCTTCCTGAAGACCTAAGGCGGGAGGCATTCCGAGTACGTGTTGAATATTTTCAGATCCACACATTCCTTGGGGTCCCAGGTTCGGGTTTAGAGTGCTGCACGTTCCCTATTTGGGAAGGATTTCGGGAGAGGCATCCCTGGATGCCAGGAGCTGCCCGATGTCACCAGAGAAAAATGTACCTCCCTGTGCCAGCTTAATAATAGCAGCACTTGGCATGCACACGTTCCTGCTAAATTTAACTGCGGTCTCGGGGGATGAGGCGTTTGCCTGTGATGAGCGGGGGACACCGAGGAATCAGAGGAAGGAGCCCCAGGTGCCCAGCACAACTGGCAGGAACAGTCGGTCCCACTCAGGGTCGGGCCAAACTGCGCCTTAAAATCAGCTTCCCAGTGGCTCCCGGCCCTGGAGGAGCGAACTGAGCACTAGAGACCGGAACTGTTTCTCAGGTTGACCTGGTGGGTGTGTGTGAAGGACAGACATTAGGGCAAGGTCCTGTGGCAGAATCACCTCCCCCGCCCCCACGTGCAGTCCACACCCTGTTACTCTATGCAAAAGTGTGTGTGTGTGTGTGTGTGTGTGTGTGTGTGTGTGTGTGAGAGAGAGAGAGAGAGAGAGAGAGAGAGAGAGAGACAGAACCCGAGGACAAGCTCAGCTCTTAGCTTCCTGCTAAAACTTTGGGGGAAATATTCCTAGGACATCTGGAAAACACGCTTCCTCTATGCTGTACAGCTAAACTAATACAAACTAATATTGAATGTAACTGTAACTGAATGGGTTTAAAGTTAAAATGAAAGAAAACACGCGGTGTCCTGTCTGTTCCCGTTGCTCTTGCGCTCTTTGGTGTGTTTGCCCTGTTGTCCTGTCCCCCAGGTTTCACGCCTGTGCTGTGTTGTTTGGTCACGTGCGTGCCAGGCACCAGTGCTAAGCGCTTACATTTGTAATTGCTGCTAATTCTCTAGAAGTTCTGTGAGATCAGGAGTAGTAAGTTCATTTCACAGATGTGGAGAGTGAGGCATTCCCGCAGTGCCACACCCAGGAAGAAGGGGAGCCAGTGCTCCCACTCCGGCCTCTGAGGCCGAAGCCGCTCACAGCCCTGCGAGGACCCAGGGGCCCCTCCAGGAGGCTGAGTGTGGACACCCATAAGGGCCTGCTTCTCCCTCCCCTCTCCCCTTTCTCATCTCTAGAGCTCAGGGTGTGTGCCAAGGCTCTGGGAAGCGGGCGCCTACACGTTTATGTTGGAATTGCCCCTTGGGAAGTTATTGGGGACTCATGGCTATTCCGGAGGATTGGTTTGCGTCTGTGCCAGTGAGCAGACGTGTGGGGAGACTGCAGGGTTGCCATGGGCTGTCCCAGGCTCCTGAGAAACGGAAGGACGTCCTGGGGAGCCTGGGCCCTTGTGATGAAGAGGCCAGGCGCACACCCCGATGCAGCTGTCGGCAGGGAGAGAGCATGGGCGCTCAGGCCCTGGTTCTTCCGGTGGTGACGAGCCCTGGGACACTGTGAGAGAGAAAGAGGGGATCTTACTCCCTGGTGTCCTGCATGGGTCTTAGCTGAAGGAGTGCTGGGCAGGCCCTGTGGCAAGTGCTCTTTCTGGCTGGTGGTTTGAGCATCACCGTTCATACCTGATCTGGGCTTTCCACATGCCCCAGGACATAGTCCTGGTCACTGTAGCGGCCGCGAGGCAGGCTGCGCTTTGGTCCTGGGTAGTGGGTCTCCTGTACTCAGTGGGATGGAGTTCCAGTAGCGAGTCCTGTGGATGGACACTCCTGGAGCACTCGGTGCACTTGGGGGAGGGAGGTGGCCAGGCCCTTCCCGGCAGGGAACAGCTCACACTTGCTGGGGGCATGGAGTGAATACCAGCCTAATCCTGTGGGCACTGCCCGAGGTGTGAGCTCTCACTGGATCGCTCAGAGTTTCCTGGGCTCTGCCTCACCGCATGTCAGTGCCTCCCGCACAGGCTCGCGGGATTGGTCTGTGCCCGGCAGAGCTGTAGGCCTGGTGTACAGCTGTGAGCAGACAGCGAAGGCCCAGCACAGGCAGCTGACCGCTGGTGCTGGGCTGGCACATGTTTTTCATAAATATTTTCGGCTGGGGACTGTGTGGTCTCGGCTGCGGCTGTGTGTGTGCAAACATGCGCACATGGCCTGTGGCCTCCACGCACACCGCGCCCCCGGGGCTTGGCCTAGCCCATTGTGTGCTGCTCCTGCTCCAGGAAACAAGGTGGGAAAGACTTTCTATGCCCAAGCTCTGCCAAGTGTGTTTTTCTAATACCTTTAAGCATATCCACCAAGGGGCGGACTTCAGAGCAACGTGCCAGCCCTGTCCCTGGCATCCTGCAGGGGCGGTCAGAGTAGCAGGTGTGGCTGGAAGGCACCTCTGCTATGGGCTGAGCCGTCCTGTCCCACACCCACCTTTGGAGTCCTGGCCCCCAGCACCTGAGTGTGGGACTGAGTTTGAAGGCGGGGCCTTACAGAGCGGAACTGAGGTCACCTGAGTTGTTAGGGTGGGTCCGAACTGAAGGTGTCTGGTGTTTCAGAAGCAGAGGAGATTAGGACACAAGCACTGCAGAGGAAGTACCGCCCGAGGACACAGGGAGGGGCATCTACATGCCCGAGGTAGAGGAGGTAGAGGGGTGGGGGGTGGAGGAGAAGGGAGGCCGCCTTTGACCTCTTGGCCTCAGGCTGCCAGCCTCCAGGGCTGTGAGAGGACAAAGGCCTGTGGGCACCCTGCCTGCGGGGTTACAGCAGACCTGGCACAGGATAGGCCCCACCCCCAGGCGGTGAATGGCTCTGCCCCTCCCGTGTCCCTCCAGCCCCAGACGGACAGCAGTCCTACCTGCTGAGCAGCTCCTGCCTGAAGGTGAGGGTTTAGAGAAAGAAAGGGGCTTATCTGGCGGAGACTGTCCCTCCCAGATTCCTTACAGGGAGCATGCAGGGGAGCAGGCATTGCAGGGGTGGGCAAAATTTTTGACTCGGCCACAATGGGTTCTTAAACTGGACCGGAGGGCTGGAACAAAAGCATGGATGGAGTGTTTGTGTGAACTAATATAAATTCAAAGTAAACATCATTACATAAAAGGGTACGGTCTTTTTTTTTTTAGTTTTATTCATTTCAAATGGGCTGGATCCGGCCCGCAGGCCGTAGTTTGCCCACGGCTGCATCAGAGCCACTGGGCAGGAGGCAGTTACTGGCTTCCTGCAGTCACCTCGGAGGCCTGGGGAGGCTCCTGTGACCCAAACGCTGGAGCTGGGTCCTGGGTCCGGTTCTGAACTCTGGAGTCCGTAGGAAAGCAAGCAGCTGCCTGTCCTGGCGCGGCTTCCAGCCCAGCGCTCACAGCAGCCGCATGACTGTCACAAAGAAATACACTTGAAGTTTGGGGGCATCCAAGAGAATTAAGAACCCCTGAAAAGTCCCACTCCAACCCTGGGAGTCCCTCCGGGTGTCTGCTTCTGAGGCCGCGGGGCCCCGCCCAGAGTTCCTGTCAGACCCGGGAGCCCTGCGGCCTTCCCCACACCCTGGCCCTTAGCAGGGGTGGGCCAAGCCGAGGATCAATCCAGGCAGATTTGGGGGATGCCTCCCCACCCCATCTGACTGGGTGAGGACGAGCAGGTTGGCCATCCCCGGTGGCTCTCAACCTCCTGCCACCCGGTGCTGTCACATCCAGGGCCAGTCCCTCTGCCTGGACGCCCGTGTGACAGTGACTGCAGCAGCTCATGGCAGGGCCTGTCCCAGTCAAGGTGGACTGCCCGGTCTCTTGGAGGCGTGACCTGCATAATGGGAGGAGCCTTGCTGGTTTTAAGGGAAGGGGTGACTGCTGAGCTCCGGGGCCTTTACACATGCTGTTAAAAATATCTCATTCAGAATTGAAGTGCCAAGTTTCCTAACTTAAATTTAGTATTTTAAGTAAAAGGGTTAGAGGAACTCGCCATCGGAAAGCCTTGCACTGATTACTCGCAGTGGTCTGCGGGGCCAGGGGCCTGAAGGCACCACGAGGTGGGGAGGGGCTGCAGGCCGGCCTGGAGCTGGGGTGTTGCCCAGGCCCTCGCCCCCCCCGCCCCCAGGTTGGCCAGGAGGAGGCAGGGTTAGCCCACTCCACCCACCCTGTACCCACACCTAGAAGCCTGGTGGGGCTGTGGAGGCCGTGATGTCTGAGCAGGTCTAGAGAGGCCTGGAGATGATGCTGGGCATCCAAAGGCCACAGAGGTCTTGAAGAGGCCTGTGGTGGTGGAGGGCATGACAGGACCCACTGCTGCAGCTTCACTGTGACCTCTGGCTCTCTGGCAAAGGGACCTGCCAGGGTTCTGGTGGGTCTGTGGCAAGGAGGGCTGGAAAGCACGCCGACTGGGATAGGGATAGGCTTGCCCCTCCTGGGCCTCCCGGGCCCCTTCACTGAGCCTGCCCCCGTGTCCCGCGCTGAGCTGGGCATTGGGAGACAAGCCAGAGCAACGGGTTGCAGCTTTGCCCTTCAGGGTTTTGTGGAAATAGCTTTTTGCAGACAGGCCCGGCCAGGCACAGGGAGTGTTTTGTGCAGAAACAATAGTTGCATTTTCCTTGGGAATCAGCCTCGGGTTACCAGGCAGCTTTGGGCCGGCCAGGCCTCCCAGGGCAGAGGCCTGCAAGCGGGCTGACTCCAGTGCCCTGTCTGTGAGAAGAGAGACGGGGACCCACCTGCAAGCACCCACTTGGAAGGAGCAGGCGGTGCTGGCAGGAGCGGCAACCGGGAGCCAGGGAAGCGGGCCGTCGAGGGGCTGCCCTGGCGAGCCTGAGCGCCAGCTCTCAGTGTTGGTTTGCCAGCTCCAGAAGGTTGCTCCCGCTCTCTCTTCCTATGTTCACCCAAGTGCACATGCTCCGGTGGAGAGAGAAGGAGAGGATCTTAGTGTTAGAGCCGTTCCGACCACCAGAGGCAACTTCCTGGGAAGGCCCTGGTTTTATTCCTCCCGCACTTACCTCCACATAATTGTCTTATGTTAGTTTGTCCTTAGGTACACTTTAAGGCACCACCATTCTTCTCATTCATCCACGTGGAGGATTCCCCTGGTTTTAATTTTGTCCCAGTTATTTCTAGCTCCCTGCTCCTTTTTAAATCTCAGCACAAGGTTTTGCATGCGCCTGTCTCGAAGACAAGCATCCTCTTGTAAAATTTTGTGCCTTTAAATCTGTGAGGCACATGGACTGAATGTGCTAGCTCCATTCTGCCTCTTACCCTGTGGCAATGAGTGTCCCGGTCAGGGTCAGTGCCACACTGGCTCCTCGGTACTCTGGCTTGTTGCTTCCAACTGCTGCTGTCCGGCTGCATGCCCACACCTCACCAATCTCAGCCACTCAGCCACGAATCCTCAGCCACCTTCCCATGGACGTGTGGTGGGGTCTCTGGGGTAGACCCCCAGCATGGAATTTCCAGCTCATCAGTAATACACCTGCTGCTTTACTGAGAGCTACCTGGCCATGCAGGTTCACAGGTGGGTTTTGCACATGAGCATGATGATTCCCATCTCCCCATCTCCCCAGACCTTTCTTTGGTTTCAGTCAGTTTGCTAGTTTTGCCAACCCAAGGTAAAAATAGATCTATAGATCTAAAATATGTGTAGATATAGGTACAGTGGGAGAGGGATGGGGGGAAGGAGGGAGGGAGAGAGAGCTCACTACCTTTATAATTTGCATATCTCTGATTTATAGTGATACTAGAGGCCTGGTGCATGACATTTGTGCACGGGGTGGGGGTGTCCCTCAGCCTGGCCTGCGCCCTCTCACAGTCCAGGACCCCTCAGGGGATGTCTGTCTGCTGGCTGGGGCCCGATCCCTCATGAGGGATTGGGCCTGGGATCCGGCCTAGGATCAGGCCCAAGCTGGCAGCCAGACACCCCTCTCACAATCCAGGACCCCTCACTCCTTACCACCCACCTGCAGCAGAGGCAGGAGACGCTCCTGCCATAGCCACTGAACCTGCCAGCCACAAGCCTGGTTTCTGGCTGAGCGGTGCTCCCCCTGTGGGAGCACACTGACCACCAGGGGGAAGCTCCTGCATTTAGTGTTTGCCCCCTGGTGGTCAGTGAGCCTCATAGCAACTGGTCATTCCACTGTTTGGTTGATTTGCATATTAGGGTCTTATTATATAGGATGAGCATCTCTTCATGTACTTGTTGGCATGTGCTATATCCATTTATGCATTGCCTACTTTTACCATCTGCCCATTTGTAGAAGCCCTTGTACATTCCAGGTGCACATGGCCAGTGTCTGTATCGCCAGTATCTGCTGCCATGTTACGCACAGACAGACTGTTAGGGTTACTGCTGGACTCTGTGAGCACATGGATCCCAGGTGGATGAAAGGAACAGGGAAAAACGTCTCCTTTGTGGCTGTTGATGGGGTACAATCTACAGATAACCATTAGCTTGAGCTTAGTCATCACATTATTCAACTCGTGTATCTCTGTTCATTTTATCTATCTGTGTTGAGAAGGGTAGTATATTAATTTACCATATAGCCCATGTTTTCAGGCTATCATTCAGTGCCCATATATCATTCCTTTAACATTTTATTTTGAGATTGTAGATTGAATGCAGTTATGAGTTAATACAAATCCCATTTACCCTTCACTCAGTTTTCCCTGATCCTGCAAAACTACTGTAGAATATCACCGATGGGAAACTTACATTGAAGCAATCCTGTGCCCTTATTCAGATTTTATCAGTTTTACAAGTTGTGTGTGTGTGTGCACGCACGCGTGTGTGCACGAGTGCGCGTGGGCGAGTGTGTGCGCGCGCGCACATGTGTGCATGCCTGTGTGTGCGTATGTGTGAGTGTGTGCGCACGTGTGTGTGTGCGTGTGTGTGTGTGGTGGTGGTGAGGGGGAACCAGAGCATCAGCAGCTTCCGCCTGGTGGGGGTGAAGGGGCAGCTGCCCGCTCAGTCCCGGTGGGCTGCCGTCTGAGGGAACTGAGGTGCCACCTCCTGCTCCGGCTGAGGAGACCCGGACGCTGCCTCGCGCGTTTTGTGCGCACGAGTGAGGTGGGTCAGCTCCCGGCCGTGGCTGTGGCTGTGGCTGTGGCTGTCCACGTGGATGCCTAGATTCTACCCAGCACCTCTCGGTGTTCGCTCTGGATTATTACAAGTGACCCTTTCCCTGCACTCAGTTTGCCAGAACAAGTTCATTGCTATGCACTCAGTGCGACTTCTCTCTATCACCCGCTTCTTCTTGCTGTAGGACCTCTTTCAAGACTTTTCAAAGGGGTTCCTTCAGCGCGAAGATCTGAGGTCACACACTTCCAGGGCCACCCTTTTGCCTTTCCACGTGAGCAAGAATGCAGCTGAACATAAACATAAGCATAAGCATAAACATAAACATAAACATAGACAGAAACTTGTGAAGTTCTTTCCTTCACTCACCGAGGAGAGCGTCTCTCGCTGGCTCCATCTCTACGCCGCGGCAGAGGCAATGACACTCGCGTCTGGTGGTTTCTCTGTGGGAAACGATTAGCTCCTCCTCACTGAGCATTTTGGAATGTTTCTTTGTCTCTGCGGTTGTTAATATCACTGTAATGATTTTACTGGGGATCTTTTTCTTATCTATCTTTTGGTTAGATCTTTCAACTTGAAGACTTTCATTTTTTTACTGGGGATGTGCCCGCAACCCAGGTACATGCCCTTGACTGGAATCGAACCTGGGACCCTTCAGTCCGCAGGCCGACGCTCTATCCACTGAGCCAAACCGGTTTCGGCCATCCTTTGTTAATTTAGTCAAATTTAATTTCTTCCAATAATTCTTCCCCTCTGTATGTTTCCTGTTGTTAGACTTGCAGTGTGTAAATATTATGTGGCTCACTATGCCGATCCCATTTATTAACTTTCATGCGGATTTTCTATCTCCATCCCCCAGGCCTCTGGGTCCTCCGGCTCACACCCTCTGAGGCCTCCGGAGCGGCTCTCTCCCCGTCCTCCCCCCGCACGTGTCCTCTCCAGCCACAGCCCGGCAACAACTAACCCGATGTTTCAAGTTTTTTAACGCATGTTTTTCATGCTTAGTATTTCTAATCGGTTCTTCTTTAAAACTTCCTCTGTCCTTACTTCATGCCAGCAATATCATCTCTCTTCTCTTGGAGCTTATGTATTACATTTAAGTCCATCACCATCCGAGTATGAATTCTCCACCGGACGCAGGTGGCCTGTTACTGCTCTGTTCTCCTCACTTGTGCCCTCTCTCCCTCCGTGAGCTCAGATTTACAGGGGAAAACCACCCTGACCAACAGTACAGGTGGGCAGTAGTAGGTTTACAGTTGTGAGGACCAGAAACACAGTTCATTCTTGTATCAGAATTATTTTCCATGCGAGCAGCTGTAAACCTACTTTTGCCCTCCCTGGGCCCTAGACTCCAGAGAGAATGGCGGAAGCCCAGGTTCCGGCTTTGCCCATTTTGGTGAGTTTACAAAGGAGCCACATGCCCCTGTGAGGAGGGCTGTGAGTGTTAGGGAGCCCTGCCACCTACCCACCCCGGACCCGCTTTTCCCAAGTATTCTGTATTTTGACTGTGATCCTGTAAGGTTTGGAGTAAACGGGATGAAACAGGGCAAAGCAAGATTCAGTTCTCTCTGGACAGTGAGGCAACTGTGTCCCCAGATGTTCTCTGGTCTCAGCCCCTGGTTCTCTGCGTGAACGCTCTGTCCTCACACACCAGGGCGCTGCCTGCTGCCCGCCGGGCCGCCCACAGTTTTTACAGTGCATCTCAGTCTCTGCAAATGCTGCCCAGCCTCGAACCCGGGCTCCACGCAGCCCCGTGAAACATGGGGGACGATGGGGAGGGGCTGGTTCATTTGGGCCTTCGGACCATCAGCCACTTTGCTTCAATCTGTTGCAGCTGGACAGGGGCCACTGCTCTCAGGAATACCCGTGAGGCTGCCCTCGGAGGATGCACAGGGCACGGAAGGCAGTGTCCCTGAGCCCGGCTGCGCGCGGCCTGCCCATCCAGCGTGGAGCGCCCAGAGCCGCTGGGCGGGTTCGGGCCAGCACGCTGTGATGCCTGGATGCCTGGAGCATGAGCGGGCATAAATAGGAGAGACAAAGCCGAGTTCTGCCGACCCGGCTCCCTACACCCGCTTCTGGGATGCAGGCCTCCTCCCAACCAGGTCAGAAGCACCGGCAGGAAGGCCCCCTACCCCCCATCACATGAGGGCACCTGCTCCCTGCGGCGCACACCACAGAGGCCAGAGAGGTGAGGGCCTCTTGGCTCTGGCGCCCTGAGGCTGAGCACGCTTCCCACGTCTTCACCAGCTGTGCGCAGCCAGGCCCACTTGGCACGGGAGCGGCTTCCCCGGCGTTCATCTCAGTTTAAACTACATCTTAGATGACGGCAGAGACTTAATCCAGAGACAGTGAGACATGTTCATGAACGTAAACGCTGTGCAGGTTCTGGAGAGTCATTCTTTATCCATTCAGCAAAGGTGTGGCCATCACAGGGACTTTGTGAGACCCTGGGAAGCAGCCGTGAAAGCAGACGATGAGGCTTCCTTTCTGGTGGGGGAGATTGGCCACGGAAGTCCCTCAACAGAGCTGGCTACCTGGGATAGTCACAGTCGCTAAGGAGGAACCAAACCAGTGGGAGAGCAGGGGTGCAGGTGGGGGCTGGCTCTTTGTCTCACCTGCTCAGAGGAAAGCCTGTCAGGAAGTTGTGTGCTCCCAGCTTTGCCAAGCGAGGAGGAAAGGCCACGAAAGAGCCAGAAGCAGCCAGCTCTGAGTCCCTGGGCTGTGGCTGGCCTCATCTGTTGAGCAACAGAAAGGGTGAGTGTGTTTGGAACCTGGTGAGCATCTGGGAAGTGGCAGCAGCGGGCCTCGCAGGAGAAGGTGCGCTTGTTTCCTGTGCAATGCGAAGCCGCGGGGGCATCCGACCCGGTGCTTGCCCCACCTGGACTTTAGGTCTCCGGGTTATGTGCGACAGTGGATTGTGTGGGGAGGAACGGAAGCAGGAAGACCGGCGAGGAGGTTGCTGCTCTAGGCAAGGGGTGGTGTTGGCAGGGACTCTGGGTGTAGCCATGAAGGTGGAATAAAATGGAAGAGTTTGAGGTACACTTTGGAGCTGTGGTTGACGAGACCTCACGCTGATGAATGAGCTGGGTACCGTCTGGTTTTGGGGATGAGCTAAGTGAATGATGTTTTCATTTCCAAAATGGTGAAGGCCAGGCCAGGGAAGTATCAGACGTGGTGGGTGGAATCCAAAATTTTCATTCTATTATACCCGACCTGTCTTAGGCCTGCCGCTGGAGATGGACGCTCAGGAAAGAATAGTCACCAGCAGCCGCCTCAGTATAGGAGGTGGGCGGTGAGGGAGGACGCTGAGCAGAGCAAATGGAGAAAGCAGACCTCAGCTCCCGACATGGTGGCCTCGGGCAGAGGAATGATGAGGGGCTGGGCTGGGGTGGGAGGGGAAGGAGTGTACAGCTGGAGGTGAGAAGAGGAGGGGGTAGAGTTAGAAGATTTTAGAATGTCAGATTTCCCACTGGCGTTGTGCTAGACAAGGGTGGTGGGTGGTGTGAGCTTCTTTACCTCAGTGAGTGGAGGGATAATCAGGAACAGAGAAGAACTGAGGAGGGCAGGGCTGGAAGGACAAGCACAATCTGAGTTTGGCAAGTTGAGTGAAGAGCATGTCTCCTGGCGCTTTGGGGAATCTAGGGTGTCACTAGGGTGAGGTCTTTTCCTCCAAGTTAGACATCTCTCTCTTTCTTTTACAAAATAGCACTTGTTATTTTTTCTAACTATAGAAACAATCTGTAGTTACTATAAAACATTTATTAAAAAACCCCTCAAAATCTGACTGCCCAGAAATAACAAATGTTAACATTTGATGTCTTGTAAGTACATATACACTGTGTGTGTCCTTTATTTATAATTTTTGTAATATTTTTGTCATGTTTTAAAAACTAAATATATGGCGTGTATTTCCCCATGCCATTAAGCACTCCTCCCCAAATGTCATTGGATGATGCCACCATTCGGGCCCTCCCTCACTCCTTCCCCCCAACCCGCCTCCCCCATCCGAGCTGCTCACGCTGGGCCCTCCCTCCCGTATTTTGTGAGATGTGCTGCTGTTTCCTCCTTGGGACGGAGAGAGGCCACATGGCCAAGGTTACAAGCCAAGGAGACGGCAGCCTGAGCACATTTTCTGGGAAACGAGCGAGGTCCGCAGGCAGTGGCCTGTGATGAACATCAGTGACCAGCAGGTTCCTCACTCTCACGTTGTTTTTTTTCTTCTCTTTCATTTTCTCACAAAATGTTTACCGGCTTAAACATAACTGGGGACAGGAGAGAGGGCAGAGAAGAAGAATCGGTGTTGCCCAGGAAGAACCGGGCTGCTCTATCAGCGCCCGGCTAACCCTCCTCAGAGCGGGCGCATCCTTCAGTTCCCCTGCCCAGCTGGGCATGGAGAGCTCGCGTCCGGCCAGGGGATGGAGAGGAGCATGAGAGGAGGCAGAGGCGGATCCCCAGGAGGGCAGTGTGGGAGGCGGTGGGCCTGCAGGAAACAGAAAGAGCACCAGAGGGGGACCCACTCCTCCCCACTCCCTGGCCCTCTGCTGCGGGAGGGTCTCGGTGGGCCCTCTGCAGTGGGGTCACCCTCCTTCCCAGCACAGTGGTGAAGGAAAGGGGATTTCTGTGGCTGCTGCCGACAAGAGTGCATCCGCTGTTCACCACGTGAGCAGGAAGGCGCCGTAAGGGAAGCGGCAGGAAGAGCTTTATGATTTAATTCATACATTTTATGATAAACTAGTACCCAGTGCACAAAATTCGTGCACATTAAAAGGGAATTAATTAGCGGAGGTATTTTAATATTGCTATTTGCCCTTTCTCTATAATAGAAGTGTGAGAGATGAAAGGAAATTAGTAAAATGTATATGAAAATAATATATAAGCTTATTAATAAATAAACAGTTACAAAAGGATATAACAACAGAGGCATGATATAAAAATGACAAAAACATGATTTGAAAACAACAAAAACATGCTATAAAAACAACAGTGATGCAAACAATGACTGATAAAGTGATGAAACTTATTCTAACATCTCCCTGTATACCACATTAAGAGTGAAAACACTCTCAGAGTGCTTGACTAATTTCCCTTGTGATTTAGAACTTTAACTTTAACATCACATGCTCTTTGAACTCGAGAGAAAGCAATATATAATTGACCGTGTGCAAAAACGGGTTCAGTTAGGAATATTCCTACTATTTCTAGAGTTTGTCCTTGTCATTTATTAATAGTCATCACAAATTCTGGCATCACGGAAAACCATCGTCGAATCAATTTGTTTTTCTTATTTTATTTTTTCTTCTTTTTTCTTTTCTTTTCTTTTTTTAATTCTTATTTTTTTCTTACTTTTTTTTCTTAAATTGTTCTCTTGTGCCTTTAAGAGCCAGCCCTACACTCGGGACGGCCCTCCTAAACTGAGAGGGAGGTTGCTGTGTGTCCTGCCAGACTCCCCTGTTATACTGAGCACAGGTGAGCTCAAATCAATTTAAATGGGAGGCCAGTGTCAGATGGGGACAAATTAATTCTTGGAATCAGAACAACCTCTCCCTCTGCAGATCCTCTTAATACTTTAGCTTCGATAATGTGAGGTCATAAT
>NW_006282814.1:928702-953287 GCF_000327345.1 Myotis davidii | reverse complement strand
GGTCTGGGGTGCAGGTGAATGGGGTTCCTGGCAGGCAGGCCACTGACAGCAAGCTATCCAACAGCGGATTCTGTGAGGAATGGGGCTGCCTCCTCCCTACTGTCAGGGTCTGGTTTGAAGGCTGGCCACGCCCCGTGTTGGGCCAGACCCAGAGTTCTACCAGGCCGTGGCCTCCGCCTCAGCAACCCAGGACTGAGGGCTGCTGGGCATTCATGATGCTCTGAGGGTGGGTTCTTCCCTCAGGCCTCACAGGAAACAGCTGGGGGAGGGTGCAGCCTTTTCCAAGACGACCCCTGCAGGACTGACTTCCTTCTGGTTGGCCGAGCTTCTGGACGTGATGTTATACCCAGGGTTTGTATATAAGTAGATAACATATTAATTAGCTTTCATCTGGGAAATAAAACTGCTTGCAGTGACATGGACTGTGCGTGTGCATGGGCCTTACACAGCTGCATGAGGAGCTGGGGATAATGACGGCGTGTGAGTGCGCAGTGGCAGCGCGGCAGGCCGGGGAAGGCTGGGCTCCGTGCGGCCTCTGTGAGTGGTTGGCCTGGAGGTGCTTCAGGGCTGCTGACAGACCGGCTGCACACATGGTGGGGAGAGCAAGAGCCCTGGAGCAGGAGGGAGACCCAGGGACCCGGAGAACAGCTGGGACCCACAGGGCACAGTGCATCCCATGCTTCCCTTTCCCTGCATCTGACCCCGAAGACACAGGCGACCTGTGCTGAGCCTGTCCACTTACCAAGCCCCAAACGTTCCCATTTTACAAATCAAGAAAGTTATTCAAAGTTATGAATGTGACCTCAAGCAAGGGTAAGACCAGCTCTAACATTAGAGGAGGCACTTGGACACACAGAGAGGCGCACACACGTACAGTTGGCGAAGGGACTTTTTCACACCCAGATTTCCTTCTGCGCCATCAAATACTGTTGAAAAAGATGGTGCACAAAGCCACTGAGTATCTAAAGAGATGCAAACCCAGGTCAGAGTGTGAACACCTGGGAATCAAAGATGCATGAGGCTGGGTGGGGCAGAACTCAGTATAACGTTTCTGGAAAAGTGTTCTTCAATAGCCACCCACTTTAAGAATGCACACCACTCCCCCACACAGAGACGTGAGTTAAATGTATTTGACTCGTGGAATCCTCCTCCCCCGGAAAGCATATGTCTAAGGGTGCGGGTGCTCCTGCAGGAGCCTGGCGGTGTGCCACCCACCCAGCAGGACAGTCCTCACCCCGGCTCCCGCTCCTGCCTCCTCAAAGGACTTGTGGTCGAGAGTGGGGGTTCCCAGGCCACCGGGCTGTTTATTTGCTCCTTCACCCCCTGGGCTTCAGGATTTACTCTCATACGGATCCCTGTTCCTTCAGGGTGGTCTTTCCTGCTCCATTTGCATCTTCCCTGCACCGCGTGTCCCTTCCGTATTATATATGGATGGTCTCTGTCTGCCCGTTTTGCCATCAGATTCCTTTATCTTGTAGATGCCAATGTTCGTGTGGTTGCCAAGGAGCTTGAGACTCCCCTCACCCAGAGGGGTTCTGGTTCTACAGTGAGACTCATTTCTGTAAACACATCCAGACCCCTTCTATCACCCCGCATTCACTGGTCACATGGATCAGGTGGAAAGCATGAGTGTGAATAAAACACATGGGTACTGATAACACTCTCAGCAAACTCCCCATAGCAAATGCTATACTGGGGGCATGATGCCGGCTGGGGAAACAGAGGGACTCACTGCAGTCACAAGGGCTAGCTGCTGAAGAACTGGGGTCAGCGTGGACCCCACCAAGTGTGTTTCGCCCTCCTGTGATGGGCTGCCACCATCTGGGGCACCTGCCCCCCATGGACCTGGGGGGGGGGTGGAGAGCAGGAGGACTGGTAGGGCTCCCAGCGAACTAGCAGTGACAATGTTGAGTGGCACCCACACTCACATTCCCCAACGCAGGGAGGCTGGGAGAGTGGGCCGGTGATGTACAAGTGGCAGGTTGGGGGGGAAAGGGGGAAGGGTCTGGTGGGCTGTGTCCTGGGCCCATTATGGATCAGACGATGTGGGTGTAAATGCTGTCTCCACCCCTCCATTTGGGCAGCTTTGCCTCTCCCTTCTGGCTTCTCGGGCTGTGAAATGTGGGGGATTGCACTGGAGAGCCCCAGGCGCCTTCCTGATCCCTGTGCCCCACTTTCTTGGGTGGGAGAGCTACTCCTCAAAAGTGCGCGCTTTCTCCCCCCAGAGGAGGCCTCTGATCCCACCCAGCCGGACGCGTGGTGAGGGCCATTTCACAAGCACCGTCCCTAGTGGAGAAGGCGCTCAGAAGTGTCTGAGGAGCTGCTTGTCAGTGGGGGTGAGGCACCTGCCGGAGTGCCTGCCACCTTTGCAGCCCTCGAGGTGACCAGTGTGGCATTAGCAGAGAGTGGACGCACAGCCTTCTTTGAGCAGAGGTGGGTGAATGAGTGAGGACACCTGCCCTCTACCACCCTCGGCCCCTAGAAACTGGGGGTGCGGGTCGGGGATGTTTGCAAGCACCAACTGGTTATGTGACAATGATGTCCCCTGATGTCTTCTGCTCACCAGCACCAGAAAGTGCCAACAGACACCATTTTCCAATATGAACACGAATCTTGTCTTGCTTGTATGCCTGTCTTTTTCCAACAGTATTTCATTGTAGAAATGTTTGCAAATACATACAGGCAAGAGGAAGAAAAGAGCAATTAACTTAATCCGTTTCGCTGGCTTTTCTCTGCGTCTGTATGGAGGACTGCTTCTGTCCAGGGAGAACTTACAGGATAAAAGGGATAGACGGCTGCAGGATGATGGAAGGGACGCAGGTGTAGGAGGAGCGTTAGTGAGCATGAACAGCCCCTTCTTTTCTCCTTTCTCTAATCTGATGAGGGTGTCAAAGCCGGCAGGTTGCTGGGAACCTTCCTAAGCTTCCTAACTCACAGCAGGCACTTCTCCCTCTCCCATTCACACTGTGTGGGTCCACAGAGACTCAGTCACAAAAAGAGGGGCCTGCGATATGTAATGTTCCGAGATTTTTTCCCACTTACAATATAGGATGGGAATCTTTCTAATTCAATACATATGGGCCTTTCGTAATCTTTGTACTAATTAAACCATCTCTTGTAACATAGATTCATCGTCCATCAATCGTCATTTAGTTGTTTCCAGGTTTTCCTGTTGACCTTAGTGTGATAGTACTCACTTCTCACAAACAGCCACTTTTATTTCTAAAAAGTTGTTCTAGAAGTAAAAATGCCGAGCCAGAGGGTTTTAGCAAATTTGTCCACGTACACCCCGCTGTTCCCTGTCCCCCAGAAAATTTCAGTAATTGATCTTCCTGCTCAGAATGTAGGAAAGACCAGTTTTTCCACAATCTCACCAACATAGGTTGTTACAATATTGAAAAACTTTGCCACCTGATTAATGAAAAATGATGCCTTGTTACTGTCTTGACTTGACCTTCCATGAATATTGGCACAGTGAATCATTCTTGCACGTAGTGATCAATGTAGTTAATCCATCATTTGCACAGTTTTTTTCTTATTAATTTGTAGTAGTGTATATAATACTCCACTAACTCTTTTCAATATATAAGAATAGTTTTCAGTCCAGCTTTTTAAAAATTCTTTTATTTTTGTAATTATTATTTTAAAAAAATGTGTTTTAGAGAGAGAGGAAGGGAGAGGGATAGAGAGATGGAAACATTGATGAGAAGAAACATTGATTGGCTGCCTCCTGCATGGCCCCTACTGGGGAATCAAGTTGGGGCACATGCCCTGATGGGAATTCAACAAGCTGGGCTCAGTCCAGCTTTTTTTTTTTTTTTAAAACATTTTGTTTACTGAAAAGGATTATTGACATTTTAAATTAAAATAATTATCACTATTTCACTATATGATTGCTTTCCTGACCTGTTTGGGAAGGCACTCTTTCATTTATTTTTAACGTGGCCTGCAGTGCCCAGGGCTGGTGTGGGTATGTGTGCTGAGCAGCAGAGAGCGAGATCTGCTTCCTCTGGTCTGTTTTGGGGCAGGAGGGGAGAAGGGGGAGACTGCACAGATGACTGTCCTCCATGGGCCAAACCAGGAATGATGTCGCTCCTTTAGATTTTCTTTCCACAAGACCAAGTTGCTGGATGTGGTTGCTCCTTCCACTGGTGAATTCTTTTTTAAAAAATCTTGATTGTTGAGAGTATTACAGATGTCCCACCCTTTTCCCCCCTATTGCCCTCCTCCACCTGGATCCTGACTCACTCCAGGCCTTCACCACCCTATTGTCTGGGCCCTGGGTAAAGCATATATGCATGTGAGTTCTTTGGTTACTCTCTCCCCCAGTCCTCTTCCCTCTGAGATTCCTTAGTCTGTTTCACATTTCCATGCCTCTTGTTCTATTTTGTTCATCAGTTTATTTTGTTCATTAGATTTCTTGTTTGTTTATTTTGATTTTTAGATTCAATTGTTGATAGCTATGTATTTATTGCCATTTAATTGTTCATATTTTTTATCTTTTTTTGTCGTCTTCTTCAAGAAGACCCTTCAGCATTTCATGTAATACTGGTTTGGTGGTGATGAACTCCTTTAGCTTTTTCTTGTCAGTGAAGCTCTTTATCTGACCTTCAATTCTAGATGATAGCTTTGCTGGGTAAAGTAATCTTGGTTGTAGGTTCTTGCTATTCATCACTCTGAATATTTCTTGCCACTCTTTTCTGGCCTGCATAGTTTCTGTTGAGAAATCAGCTGACAGTCGTATGGGTGCTCTGTTGTAGGTTACTAACGGCTTTTCTCTTGTTGCTTTTAAGATTCTCTCTTTGTCTTTAACCTTTGGCATTTTAATTAAGATGTGTCTTGGTGTGGGCCTCTTTGGGTTCCTCTTGTTTGGGACTTTCTGAGAATCCTGGACATGTATTTCTCTTTCTTTCACCAGGTAAGGGAAGTTTTCTATCACTTTTTCAAATAGGTTTTCAATTTTTTGCTCTCTCTTTTCTCTTGCCAGGAACCTCACGATGCAAATGTTGGTACACTTGAAGTGGTCCCCGAGGTTCCTTACCTTATCTTCATTTTGTATACTCTTTTTTCCTTTTGCTATTCTGATTGGGTATTTTTTGCTTCCTCATATTCCAAATTGCTGATTTGATTCTCAGCATCCTCTACTGTTTCCCTGGAAATTAAATTTCAGTCAGTGTAGCCTTCATTTCTGACTTGTACATTTTTTGTTGTTGATGTTCTCACTGAGTTTCTTGAAATTTTCACTAAGTTCCTTGAAGTTCTCACAAAGTTCTTTGAGCATCCTTATAACCATTATTTTGAACTCTGTGTTTGGTAGTTTGCTTGCTTCCATTTCATTTAGTTCTTTTTCTGGAAATTTCTTCTTTCATTTGAGAAGTGTTTCTTTTTCTCTTCATTTTGGCTGCCCCTTGAGTATGTGACTCATAGAGGTGGTAGGGTTGTAATGTGGCATGAACTGAAGCTGACCATCAGTTGCACTGACTCTGGGGCCTCCCTGGAGGTGCAAAGTTAGCTAATGCCTCTGCCCCACCTGGGGTCACCAAGCCTAAGCTACAGAGCAATCTGCAGATGGCTGCTACTTGTGTTGGGCATGGAGATGCCCAGAGGAGGCCAAGCTATGAACCAAGGTGGACTACTACTAGTGCCCAGCCTGGGGCAACTTATTGAGAGGTATAGGGCACACTGAGACCATTGTTTGACAGATTTCAGAAAAGTCTGAAGCCTGAGGCAAGAGAAGCCAGTTCTATGGAAAAGCCACTGGAAATGGCTTGGATGAGCCTGCAAGTTGGGTAGAGCAGAGTCGCAGGGAGTCACCAGGGGCCAGGTGAACAGTATGAGCCAGGTTGATAGCTCTGTGATGAGGAGGGCTCAGCAATGGAACAATGACTTCTGCCAGCAGTTCTCTCCAGGACAGCGGTTCTCAACCTGTGGGTCACGACCCCTTTGGGCAGTGGTTCTCAACCTTCCTAATGCTGCGAACTCTGAGGCATCATCCTCTTGATGGTTATGCACTGGTTGAGGAGACAGCGAATGAAAAAAAAGTCATGGATAAGGGCAGGAGATGTTAAGTGCAAAGACACACCATATAGATCCTCTGTGAGGATATAGAATTTGAGAGAACATTCCAGAAAGCTGAGGGAAGTGTTTTCCTCCTGAAGGCAGCACACAGCCCAGCACAGAGTCTCGGGAACACCAGGGAACTCATTTCTGAAAACCAGTGGACAATGGTTGCAGGATGAGTTAACAGGGTCAAACTTAAGAG
Organism: Myotis davidii; assembly: GCF_000327345.1. Lineage (NCBI taxonomy): Eukaryota > Metazoa > Chordata > Mammalia > Chiroptera > Vespertilionidae > Myotis > Myotis davidii. The sequence goes on along the minus strand of NW_006282814.1, from coordinate 947,025 downwards.
TTTGTGTGTGGGGGAGGCTCCACACCACAAACAATTCTCCAACACCACCCTGGTGTCCTCAATTCAACTCAGTTCCAACACTGTCTACTGAAGAAGCATCAGCTTCCATAGGTTAAAGGCTTCATCCTACTAGATACTCCCACCCCTGTCTCCACTTCAGACACCAGTCACAAGTCCAGGCTATCACCTGTGCTTCTACCCAGCTTCTATAGATCAGAGAGTCCCACCACCCCTCCTCGGGTCAGATTGCTTTGCTAGAGCACCTCACAGGACTTTGAGAAACAGTCTATTCACTAGATCACTGATTTATTATAAAAGGATATAACTCAAGAACATCCGATGGAGGAGATACACAGACTGGGGTGGGGGAGGGGTGGAGATTCCATGTCTTCTCCCAGAGTATCATTCTCCCCACTTCTCCAGGTGTCAGAAGCTCTCAGAACCCCACCTTCTGGGTTTTATGGGGACTTGGTCAGATAGGCATGAAGGATTAAACCATTGGCCACTGGGGGTGATTCAACTCCAGTCCTTGCCCCTCCCTGGAGGTCAGAGATAGGGACTGAAAGTTCCAACCCTTTAATCACATTATTGGTCATCTGGTGACTAGCTTCCATCTTTAAGTGACCAAAGGGCTTTTCAAAAGTTGGTTCTTTGGGAGAGAATAAAAATGGTGGCAGAGTAAGCAGATGCTACACAACATGCTTCCAGGACCAAACTGGAATTACAACAAAAATACAAAAAAAATATCTTGAATAGTCAACTGAAGACTGGCTGGAGAGAACCCTGATAACCAGGGATGGAAAGTGGAGACCACATAGAAACTGGTAGGAAGAGTGGAGGCGTGAAAAGGCTGGTTTGGCTCCTACAAACAGCAGCTGAGTTTCTCAGAGATATTTCAGTTATGGGGAGTTGACACTGAGAACTCTGGGGTCTAATCCCCAAGCTGGGCTCCCCAGCAGAAAGCACCAGAACTGAGAAAGGTGTTACATAATATCTCGTTGTGAAAAGCAGTGGGGTTGCTGTCTGCCAGGGAGAGATGGCTGAAAATGCAGGCACTCTCTTAAAAGGACAATGCACAAAATTGCATTTGCAGCCATTCACCTTGTGCTCTGGCAGAGGAAGGGCAGAGTGGACTAGAGCTGTGTGAGCAGAAGCCAGGGTTGGAGGTTCTGGGGTTAGAGCTCAGAATGCAGAACCCTCTATTTCCTGTACTGAGTCATCTTTCTCATGCACACATTTGCTATCCAGGCAATCTTGCCTCGGGGGAAGACCATCAATCTTCCCTATTGTAAAACACCTTGCCCTATGGTATGGAGTTTTTGAGGCCCATTATGACACTGAGAATAACAATTAGCTTCCAGGCAGAAGCAAATGCTCCACCTTATTGGTAAAACTCTTGCCACGCCTGTGGACGATTGCCTGAGGGCTATTCAAGACTAAATTCAAACAGCATTTGACACTATCCTGTACTAGAGATTGAGAGATGGAGCAGATATACCTAATACACAGTCACAAACCCAAAAAGGCATCCCAAATGAGACAAATAAAACCCCAAAATGAAAGAACAAGAGAATTATCCAGAAGAAGAGAAAAATAAAAAGGAGATAAGAAATTTATCTGATACCAGAGACCTGGTGCACAAAATTCCTGCACTCAGGGGCTCCCACAGCCGGGCCCGGGCCCTCTTGCAGTCTGGGAGCCCTCAGGGGATGTCAGACTGTCGGCTTAAGCCCGCTACCCATGGGGAGTGGGCTTAAACCAGCAGTTTGACATCCTTAGCACTGCCACGGAGGTTGGAGAGGCTCCTGCCACCGCCTCTGCACTCGCCAACCATGAGCCCGGCTTCTGGTTGAGCGGCACTCCCCCTATGGGAGAACACTGACCATAGGGGGCAGCTCCTCCATTGAGCATCTGGCCCCTGGTTGTCAGTACACATCATAGTGACTGGTCGTTCCGCCCTTCGGTCAATTTGCATATTAGCCTTTTATTATATAGGATAGAGTTCAGAATGATGGTAAAAATGCTCAACAGCATGAGAAAAGATATTGTAAATATGAAAATGGAAATAAAGAATGACATAGCACAAATAAAGAACACATTGGAAGGAAATCACAGCAGATTAAGGGAAGCTGAGGATTATATCAGTGAATTAGAAGACAGGGTAGAAAAAAATCACTCAACCAGAGAACCAAAAAGAAAAAGCAATGAAAAAAACAGACAGACAGCTTAAGGAATCTGTGGGACAACATGAAACATAGCAATATTTGCATAGTAGAGTTACCAGAAGAGGCAGAAAGGGAGATAAGGCCAGAAAACGTGTTTGAAGAAATAATGGCAAAAAATTTCCCTAACCTGCTGAAGGAAAAAGTCACACAAGTTCAGGAGGCACAGAGAGTCCCAAGCAAGAACACACAAGCAAGCCCATGCCCAGACACATCATAATTAAATTCTCAAAAATTAACGACAAAGAGAGAATCTAAAGGCAGAGGAGAAAAGCAATTTGTTACCTACAAAGGAGCTCCAATAAGGCTATCATCTGATCTCTCATCAGAAACTTTACAGACCAGAAGGAAATGGCATGACGTTTTCAAGGTCATGGAAAGCAAGGATCTGAAACCAAGATTACTATATCCAGCAAAGCTATTATTCAAAATAGACTGTGAAATAAAGATCTTCCCAGACAAAAAATAGGCTAAAGGAGTTCATCACCACTAACCCAGCATTACAAGACATAATAAAGGGACTGCTATAATGAGAAGAAATAGAGAGAGAAACCTAGGTATACAGAATTAATATGGCAATAAATATGTACCTATTCTATAAAATAAAGAGCTAATATGCTAATTAGTGGTTGTTCCAGACAGTGGAACAACCTTCTGGACTATCTTCCAGAATGACCAGTGGGCAGGGCCATGGGGGGCTGAGGCAGCGGGGGATCTGAGGGCTGAGGCAGCTGGGGCTGCGAGGGCTGAGCCCCTTGCACGAATTTCTTGCATCAGGCCTCTAGTCAATAATAATTTTAAATGTAAATGCTCCAGTCAAAAGACATAGGGTAGCTGAATGGATACAAAAACCTCAGAACAAAAGACTCACACAGGATAAGAGTGAAGGGATGAAAAATTTTTTTTCCATGCAAATGAAAACGATAGCTGGTATAGTAATGCTCATATCTAACAAAATAGACTTACAAATGAAGCCATCACAAGAGACAACAAAGGTCACTACATAATACTAAAGGAATAGATCCAACAAGAGGATATAACCCTGGTAAACATAGATGCATCCTATATAGGAGCGCCTAAACATATAGAAAAAAACTCTAGAGGACTTTAAGGGAGAGATTAACAACAATACCGTCATAGTAGGGGACTTTTGCACCCAACGGACTTCACTAGATAGATATTCCAGAACAAAAATTAACAAGTAAATAGTGACTCTAAAGGACTCACTGGATCATATGGACTTAATTAATACTTATAGAACATTTCACTCCAAAGCTGCAGAATATATATTCTTCTCAAGTGCCCATGGGTGATTCTGATTCTTAAAGATAGACCACTAAGACAGGACAGAAAGTAAGTCTCTACAAGTTCAACAAGATTAAAATCATATCAAGCATCTTCTCAGATCATAGTGAAATAGAATTAGAAATCAACTATAGTAAAAACACTCAAAAACATTCAATCACATGGAGGCTAAATAGCATGTTATTAAACAATGAATGGGCTACCGATGAGATCAAGAAAGAACCCAAAAACTTCCTGGAAACAAATGAAAATGAACACACAATAACACCAAATCTGTGGGACACAGCAAAAGCAGTCCTGAGAGGAAAGTTCATAGCACAACAGGCCTGTCAGGTCCCCTCTCCATGGAACAGTGCAGACCCAATACAGAGATAGTGGCCACTAGAATGTCTTAACAAAACCATCTTTATTCATAATTGACACACAGTGCCCCAAAGGTGCTGCTCCTACCCCCAAACCCAGGCCCACCCCCACCCTAACGGTCCTGCCTTCCATCCCTATTTCTCATGTGAGTAGAACAGCCAGGATCATCCCTGGGGTCAGCCAGGAACTTCCCTGGGATCAGGAGCAGCCCTTGGTTCCACTGGGGGACAGCCAGGTCACAGGAAGCATGCCCCACAGGTGGCTGGCAGTGGGAGAGACATCCACTGCTCCCTACTGGCTGCAGTGTCACTTATTACTCTTCCCTGTGACAGCCAGGTCACACTTTTTCTTTTGAGGCCGTGAGGTGCAAACCAGCTCCAGAGCCAGTGCTGGCATCCCACAGATCCCCAGGTTGGCCCCCGGGCAGGGGGTCTTCTCAGCATGGGCGGGGCCTCCCGCCAGAGCACGCTTCCGAGATTTGGAAGCTGCAGGTGAAGCTCGGGTGAGACCTAGTGTTTGAAAAAACTGGGATTGGGCAGCTCCCCGGGGCCCCCGACCTCCAGGGCAGGCAAGGCCTGAGGCAGGGACAGGACTCAGAGAGAGCCCACAGGGCAACAGGCTATTAGGAGAGCCCAAGAGGAAGGCCAAGCTGGGGAGGTCCTCCTCATCCTCACTGGACCTGTCTGGCTCAAGAGTCTCTCTGACAAGAGAGGCCTCTCTGGGGATGCAGGCCTCCCTGGGGCCCAGTGCACAGTAAGCAGGCCCGTAGCCCTGGGGAGCAGAGGGGGGGCACTGAGCCCAGAGTGGTGGGTGCTCCTGACGCCCCGCAGAGATATCAGAAGCCTGGGGCCTGGACTGGTGGGCGTCTGCTGGGCCGCGCCTTTGCTGGTCCTTGAAGTCAGTCTCTGGTGGGCAGGCTTTGTCACTGACCCCCAGCTGGGGGCCACGGTCATGCCTCTGGGCATCTTGGCCGATCTCAGACTCAGAAGAACTTGAGTTCAACAGGGGAGCACCGTGACTTGAGGGTGCCTGCACGCCCCCCTCCTTGGAGGCCAGGAGTCGCTTCTCTACCAGCTGGGAGGAAGAAGGGACAGTGAGCTGGCGCTGCACACGTGTGTGAGAGGAGGAGGAATATGGGTGATGGGACAATAGCACTGGGGGGAGGTGGGGGCAGGTGACACCATGACTTAAATCCATGACAGCTACGTGGGTCTCCTCCGTCCCCTGTGCCATATTCCCAGCTTAGTATCACCTCCCCTTCTGGGCTCCCAGCCCCTCCTCTCTGTTGTCCTCTTCTTCTTGTTGTCTTGCCCTGCTCCCACCCAGAGCTGGCCCCTCGGTGCCTACAGGCAGGGGTGGCATGGACAGAGGCCTGTGGGTCCTGGTTCTGGGTTGCTCCCTGCCCTGGTTTACCCGAGTGCACCCTCCCCTGGCTCCCCTGAACCCCCAATCTACCTGGAGCTCCTCCCTCCTGGAGCCAGTCCCTCCTCTAACTATCCTGGGGTCTCTGGGTCCTATGGCTCACTTGGAGTCCCCCTTCCATCTCCCTAAGGTTCCACCCTCCCCTGGCTCACCTGGGCAGCAGTGAGCCCCTCTTCCTGCTCCAATTCCTCAGCTAGGGCCAAGGGATCCTGCTGTGCATCTTGGGAAATTATTTGTTCCATGAATTGGGGGTGAATGACCGCCTCCACCTGGGACAGAATGAAACGGCCATGAGCCCCTTGGCAGGGAGCGAACTGTGAGTCAGCGGGGCCTGGAGCACAAGTGGGAAAGCCAAGACCCACCCGTCCTCTTGCTCAGGCGGGTGTTTTACTCCATGATGATCATCAGGTGCACACACACACGCACATACACACACACACAAACACATACATGCACACACACACACAGGGCACACCCACATGAACACAGATAGCACATACCACACAAAGCACACACATGCACAGACACACACATTCTCAAGCACCCAGCTCAGGAACAAAGAGCAGAGCCCAATCCCATCAGCCTGGGAGAACCCGGGTCTGGGTGCTGCAGCGCCTCCCTCTGGGACCTTATAGACCCGGAGCTGCCAGCCAGCCCACCTGGGTGACAAAGTCTTCCTGGGAGCACAGCTGGTCCAGGTAGCTCAGGAGATCCTTGTCTTGCAGCCACTCCTTTTCTTCATCTTCCCATCCTCCACCGGGCGCCTCTGTGGCTGAGTGCGGCAGTCCCAGCAGATTGTCCATGATGTCCATGTACTCTCTCACGGCCTCCGGGGGGATCTCATTGGGGGACTTTGTCTCCTGGGGCTGTTGGTGTCTTCGAATGTACTGGGCACTGGGTAAGGCCTTCCTGGGAGTGCGCGCTGGGCAGAGAGGGAAGAGGAGGGAGCGTGAGGGGGTAAAGCTCCCACCTCAGGAGCATGCGATGCTGAGGGCAGTGTTGGGGGCATTAATACGGGTGCGGCTGGGTCGGGGTCACCTAAAGCCTGGTGACTATAGTATGTGAGGAGAGAGGACAGGGACAGTATCCAAAAGAGTCATGGGTGAGTACGTGCGGAGCCACCGAATCTCCAAGGGGCCCCGCAGCCAGCCTGCTTCTCAGCAGACTTCATGTGGGGCCTTTGACAGGGAGCAGGGAAAGGGGATGAGAAAGTGGACCAGGTCCAGACCCCATGGTGACAAAGAACCAGAGGCCCGGCTCTCAGGGCTGTTTCCCTTGAAAGACCAAAGCCCCCTGAAGGAGAAGGGCCCATGTGGGTGGGACAGTGGCCTGCCCTAAGCCCTTTGGCCATGGGCTCCCCTGGGAGTGTGGTGGCCTACCTGGCTCCCCGCCCACCGCTGGGGCTGGAGTGGGGTGGGGCTGTCAGGGCCGGACACTGGGGAGGCAGGAGGCTGGCTGAGCACATTCCTGCACAGCCCCTCTGGCTGGAGTCTGCCCACGGGGCGGGGCACCTTCTCCCCAGCCTTTCCTGAGCCTTCATGTCCAGCCCAGGATGGGTTAGCGTCAGAGGAAGCGGGAGCTCCCGGGAGGTGGGACAGAAGCACCCACGCTCTGAAGCTGAGGGAGAGGCTTCCCCAGGAGAGAAGGGCCTCTGGGCTGCGGGGACCCCGTGCTGAGTGACACCCTCCCACCACTCTCCTCTCTGCTGAGACCTCACAGTTGGACCCTGCCCCTCAGGCAGCCCCCTACACACACAGCTGTGGGGACCAAGGACCCTGACTCACTTTTCTGCCATCTCATAATAGATCATCCGGTCAAAGTTGCTCTTGCGCTGCCATTCCTGCATGGCCCGCCACATTCCCTCCTCCAGCGTCATGGTGGGCCTCAGGCGGGACAGGGACCGGAGCACCGGGCTGCAATGCCTCAGGGTCAGTCATGGCTGCAGGCTGGCCTCCACCTGCCTGCCCACCCCAGCTCAGCGGAGCCAGGTTCCCACCCCCACCCGGCAGGACTGAGCACCTCAGGTGACGGAGGAGGCGTCTGTGTGCAAAGACAAGCCTTCCAGCTGCTGTGGTCATGGTAGAATTGTCCGGTCATGAGGGGCCTGAGGGCGGGAGGAGCTGCCTCTCATGGTTACATCTCCAGGAGGAGGATTGGGACTCAGGGCGGTGAGCTCAGTTGTGGTAAAACACAAGTGAGGAAGCCATACATTTGGCGGGTGATGCGTGTGGCTAAGAATGTGCCTTCTGAGAGCAGGGACCCCACCCTCAACCTTCCCGCCAGCGTCCGGGATCGGCCAGACTGCAGGTCCCTGCCAGCTCCTCTTTGAGTGAAAGCTCCAGGCGCCCCCTGCCCTGCCCAGGGCACTCACATGAGGAAGCAGGACAGAGCTTCAGCATCAGGACTCTGGGGAAGGTGCCTCCGGGCCAGGGCCTTGAAGCGCTGCCAACGTCGGAAATTTTTGTACACACTGTTGGGGTTGCAGGAGTCATCCGGCGAGGTCTTGGTCTGGGAGGTGGCCAGGCCACCCTTCCTCGAAGCCCCAGCATTCACTGAGGGGACGATGGGGGCCAGCTGGGCAGCTGATGGTGGAGCTTGAGGAGGAAGGCTGGGACACCAGCCTCCATCGCCGGCCTGGGTGCCCCCAAAAGCCGAGGCGGGCATAATCGTCTCCACCGCAGAGGCTTCCAAGAAGAGGGGTGCAGGACACACAGCACCCCCACAGATGGCACCTGGAGCACTCCCGTTGAGGGGGGCCTGAGTCAGGACAATGGTCTGAGTCTGGGAGGGCTGTGGTCGTCCCCCTTCTGACCTGACCTGGTCCATGATGTTAAAAGCCCCAGGCCCAGCGGGGCCTTGACCAGCATCTCCTGCCACCAGAGGTGTCCTGGGCAAATTGGGCAGCACCAGGGGGCGTCCAGGAGGGAATGATGGGGCCCTGAGGGGCAGCAGGTGCTGCTCCCCAGGTGGCTGGTGGGCGGGGCCAGTAGTGGGCTGGGGAAAGGGCTGTGCCATGAAAGGAGTCATGGAGGCGCCAGGCTTCAGGGTTACATCCGCTCCCAGCACTGCAGATGCTGTTGAGACAAAGGAAAGGGTGAAGGGAGGAGGAGAACCAGCAAACAGCACTGAGGCGCTCTGGGTCCCCTGTAGCCACTGGGGAATCAGAGCAGTGAGTCTCCCAGGGGAGGGCCATTGGGATGGGCAAACTGCGGAGGTGGCACATGTCCTCAGGCCATTGGCACATGTCCTCAGGTCATTGACCTCCAGTTGGGATTTATTCCACTAGAGAGGTTGCTTCCCATCGCCAAGGCTCCCTGACCACTGTGTGCGAGAAGAAATGGCCCCAGCCAGCAATGACCCTGAGAGCCGCCCTAAGGATTCCCTGGCACCGACCCTCCCAGCCTCAGGGCATGGCCCTGGGCAGAAATCTGTTCTGGGAGAAATGACCCCAGGGAGACCCACTCCAGTAGTGACCTTCTCCAAGTTAAGTTCTAGGCACCCAAAGGGCCTCTGAGAACAGGCCGTGTCTAAAATATTAGGGCCCCATCTGCTCCTCAGTCTTCCCTTTTCTCAATAAATCACCCCCTTTCTGTCCTGGGCTTGCACAACAACACAGAAACACTTGAGTAATGTCTCTCCACAAGAAGGCACAGGGACCCTGATCTGACCCTTGAACGCACTGACCAGCATGCACATGTGTGTCAGAACCAACAGTGGACACTCAACACGGGCCAGGTCCTGCCACTCGGCCCCAACGCTCAGACCAGTGATGACGAACCTGTGACACGCGTGTCAGAGGTGACACGCGAACTCATTTTTTTGATTGATTTTTTTTTGTTAAATGGCATTTAAATATATAAAATAAATATCAAAAATATGTCTTTGTTTTACTATGTTTGCAAATATCAAAAAGTTTCTATATGTGACACGGCACCAGAGTTAAGTTAGGGTTTTTCAAAATGCTGGCACGCTGAGCTCAAAAGGTTCACTATCACTGACTCCAACTAATGGCCCCTCAGAAGCTTGTGATTTCATAGCCAGCAATGGCTGCAGAGGGTTAAAGAGCAGAGCCACGGAATGGGTCAAAGTGGGGCTGTCAGTAGAGGTTTCCAGAAACTTCCATAGCTGCTGTCCTGTTAGATGGGTCATGGGACTGCAGACTGTGTGAGGTCCTTCCCCTTCCAGCTCCCAACAGTGGAAAGTGAAGGCCCAGTAGGAAGCAGGTGTGAGCCGGTGACAGTGGGACACAGTTGTCTGAACACATCTCCACTCAGAGGAACTCGAGCAGACCTAGTCCAGGAGAGCACCCTGCACACTGCGTGCCCCTAATTCCTCAGGACAGGCGGCCTCGGAGGTTTCCTACTGACACAGACCATGGTCTTCCTGCCCCTGTGCACTCCCCTTCCCCCTTAAAAATGAATCCACCTTCGCAGACGTTCCATGGGACACCACCCAGGTTCCACACCTGTTTTCTGTCCCTGAAACAGGGACGTGGCCTATGAGCAAATCTGTGGAAAGTGAAGGCCCAGTAGGAAGCAGGTGTGAGCTGGTGACAGTGGGACACAGTTGTCTGAACACATCCCCGCTCAGAGGAACTCAAGCAGACCTAGTCCAGGAGAGCACGCTGCACACCGCGTGCCCCTAATTCCTCAAGACAGGAGGCCTTGGACGTTTACTACTGAAACAGACCATGGTCTTCCTGCCCCTGTGCACTCCCCTTCCCCCTTTAAAAAGGAATCCATCTTCACAGATGTTCCACAGACACCACCCACACTCCACACCTGTTTTCTGTCCCTGAAGCAGGGACGTGGACTATGAGCAAACCTCTCATCTCAAAGGTAAAGGGCAGGGCAGAGGGTGCACCATAAGATGCTCAACAAGAGGAAGTTGGTCTGAAGACCTGGGTGGCCACAGGGGGCACAATTCGGGACAGCTCAGGGAACCAGGCCCTCTCTTGGTGGAAGTTACTGGGCTGCCCACCCCTGTGGAATCCAAGCCAACAAGCAGCTCCCTGGGCTGAGGAGGAGCGAGCTCTGGGCCAGAAGCAGGGGAGAAGCTCTGGGCTGCAGCAGTTGGAGGATCTTCCAGCCCAGCCCTCGGGAAGGACATTTCATTGTGGACTTGGCCACAGACAGCCCCACTGGACAGCTTTCTGGCTAAGACCCTCCCACAGCCCCCACTAGCTGTAGTGAACTCAGGTCAAGTCCCTTAGAAAGATACTGCGGGGCCAGCTCCAGGTGCCCGAAGAACAACACACAGGACTAGCCTTTCCTGTGACCCTCCCTGTGCCACCCCCACGACATCGCCCACTGCTCCCCCCCACACGTGGGAGTGGCTTGTCTCCCCTCTGGGAAGAACCCACATGCCTGCTGCCACCCAGGCATTTCCCTGAGCCACCCTGTCCTACCTCCAGGAGCCCTCCTCCCAGTGCCCTCACAGGTTCCCATGGGCTCCCAGTCTCCCCAGGTGACAGGTCCTTGAGGTCCAGTGCTCTCTCCCTCCCCTACTTCAGTCAAACCGAGTTTCTCCAGGGTCACAGTTTAACCCCAAGTTTTGAGGGACAGCTCCGTGTTTAAAACATCCCCCCTCCAATCTATAGTCTTACCTCCTACTGAAGCCATCCCCGCAGCCTCATTCACCGACCACCGCTGCCTAGTAGCCTCCAAAACGAGAAAAGTCAAGTTGAGGATCCAAAGAGTGAGCTGCTCCAACAGCTGCTCAGCATCCAGTGGAGGGAAGGTTTGGATTTGAACTGTAGAATGTAGGCTCCAGACATTCTGCAGCGGGGGAGGGGCCGAGGACCGGTGGGCCGGGGTGGGTGGGGATGGGGGACATTCCATGGAGGGCTCTGATAGGTAGGCAAGACCCCGCAGCTCCTTTCAAATTTAAGAGGCAACACAATTGGTGTGTGCCTCTTAGGCACTGCATACTTTGATGTTTTTAGATTCACAGCACAAAGTCTTTACCTGATGTGCCCTTATCTCCTTTCTTGATCCATCGCCCTAGTTTTGGGTCCCTCAACCTGTTTCCTTTCTGGTCTTGGTTGACTTCAACACAGGCTACACTTTCTGAACAAAATTCAGACCATACAGCCTGAAAAAATATTGGGAATTTATGGCCGCACGGAACCCAGTGTTTGAAATTAGGACTGACCCAGCAGAGGCAGCATGCTCGGTGGCTGTGTGCACATCATTCCTCAGGAAGCAGTCCTGTGGCCCCAAGTGCCGCCCAGTGCTGGGAGCCCTGCAGATGCAGCCAGCCCAGCCTTACAAACCATCCCCTTTGCTCCAGTTCATCAGGGCAAGGCCCTGCAACCTACAGGGCAAGACCAGAAATCACTACTTTTTGTCTCTCAGAGTTTTATGTTCAATGTTTAATTGTTAACCTTTGATTTCAATAATGTTTAATAATGATTTTAATAATGTTTTAAACAAGTTATGCCTTTGCATCGTTCACAGTCAAATTGTGCAAAACGGAAAATGCAGTGAGGAGTCTCTCCTGCTTCCTGCCCCTCCGAGCACAGTCTTCCAAAGGACGCCAATGTTGTCTGTTTCCTTTCAATCTCCCCAGAGATGTATCATGCAACCGAAAACAAATGCATGCTATTTTCATTTTTACAAAACGCTCTCGGCTTTTTCTTCTGGTTAAAAATTAATACATGTTCCAATATATTTATTTTATATGTAATATTATTTATATATACTACAATGATTGTCTTTGTACTGGTAACATGGTTCCTCTTTATTTCTGGAGGCTAGATTCTTAGAACAAGAAGTTCTACAGTCCCTTAAAATTCAAAGTACATGAAAGAATAGGTGGCCAGATTTAGCAAATAATGGATGCACACTTGAACTTGATTTTAAGATGCACAATGAATTAGTTTTTAGGGAAATTGTGTCCCATGCAAGATTTGGGACATGCCTCTACTGTAAATTTGTTTGCTGTTTTCTGAAATTTAAATTTAACTGGTATCCTGTGTTTATCTGGCAACTCTATCAAACAAGTAACTTATTAGGCTATTATTAGTTACTCACCTCTGTAAGAAGAACTCCGAATAAAGAGACTCAAGTGTGCATCTTGGCTTCACCACAAAACACAATTGCACATACACGTGACATATGCACACTCTTTGGAGGATGTAGAATTTGTGAGAGCCATCTAGGCTCAGTGGGGTTAAGGATAGAAATAACAGACAGGAAGACAAAAATTCTGCTTTCACGGGTTAATGGGGTTAACACCCTAAGGTCCCGATTTTCTGGGTGTTAAAATGCACTACACATGAGGTGGATGTGCACTTTGAGAGGAAGCCAGAATTCTATTCACCATGTCCAACCCCCATTCATAAAAATCTATACCCACCTAAGTCCTAGCTTGCCAGTGTGAGCCTAGACACCCTGCTCATTGGTTTCCAAATGGTCTCTTTGCATCATATACCCTTGCTCTTTGGAATCTAGGCTCATGTGAATCATGGTCACACCCCTTGAAACACTTGGTGGTTCTCATTTTCATATTGTGCACAAATGTCAGTTTATCACTATCCAAATGATATGAACAAGCATTTGTGTTTTGTGAGAGAAGAGGATTGTTAGGAAATTATTAAGGGAGATGAGGGGTCACAACTTTGGAGGATTTCAACTAGATCTCTTGGGAGTCAATCTTCACTCCCGCTATAGCAGTAGAATTCCTACTGATGGTAGGGTGTTAGGGAAGAGAGGCGAGGCTTAGAAGGTAGTTCCACACCATGAAAATTCATTAAAAAAGAACCCTCCTGTTGGCACTTAAGAAGTTCCTCGCTGCCTGCAAGAAAAAATTGACTCAAAAGAAGCTGAGATGAGATAAGAGCAATTCAAGAAAATTTATGGTGGACTTTATTTCAAAAAAAAAAAACAAAACAAACTACTGGGGATTGAAAAAAAGGAACAACTTGAAAATATTTATCAGGATTTGAGCTTTCATCTTGGAGGTAACCTTAAATGACTTTCAACCAATAACTTTATATTAGAGGGATGGTGAGGAAACTATGGTCCTCAGTTACTCAGAAAAGGCGGCTTCCTTGTTGCTTCTTCCCCTTGTCCAGTCATTGAACCAATGATGTACAAGATTCTCACTCGTGGCTTTGGTAGGCTTTTAATGACTCTTCTGAGGGCCAGTGATATAAAAATTGCATTGGGGAAAATTACCTGGTTCCAATACTGCAATCACTTTGTACTACATCAAAGTCCTGGGTGCAAGAGCAGATAGAATCAGATGAGCTCAAAGGTAATCCGGGAGGGCTAGCCATGGAAGGGGTAGTGAAAAGTGCTTTGGGCCATCTCTCTAGGTATTCCTGCAGGAAGGCCAACGGAGGGCATTTAGAGCTGAGGAAGACATCTTCTGGGGATGGATCAAAGCTTCAGAAGACAGCTATCTCCCGCCCAATCATGCAACCTTGGAAGAATGGTGCGATGCCATGTTTGTGTTTTGTGCAGTTGTGTCTGTGCACGTGGAGACACATAGTGTTGTTAGATATGCGTGGTCTTCAGAGAGACCCCGTGGGTGGAAATGCTCTATTCTTGCAAACGACCAGAGGAGGATTGGATGATTTCAGTTCCTTTGGAAAGCACGACAAACTCAAGTCAGTCAGTTGATTGTGCTACTATATATATGTTTTATTACGCTGACACCAGCATATACAACATGTTGCAGGCCGGCCTCTCCCAAACTCTGTCCCGAGGGGCAGCCAGGTGCATGGACCGCACGTTTGCAACTTTAAAGTCGCAAGCGCTCCCTGCACACACGCTGGGAGGTTCCTGGGAGGAGGACCTGCAGGAGGCCTCACAGGGCCCCTCCCTCCACTCCTTCCTCTCCTGCAGGGACAGCCTGGGCCCTTCCCAGGGTGCCTCGCGCCAGGACGCACGAGCACGCCCACTGGGGCGGGACTCTGTCCTGCAACTGTTCCCAGCGTCCGTTGCGGCGGTTGGCTTCCACAGGCACGCGCATGCGCTAACGGCAGGCGGGTCCCCAACGGCCGCTGCACGCGGGGCCTGCTCCCTGTGGGCTCTGTGCCCCGGGTCTGTGCTCAGCCCCACACCCTCACATATTCTGTGTGTTTTCACCGGGAAGTGACAGCAGCTGGCCGTTGGGGGTCAGTGATGGGGGCCTACACGGCCCAGTGATGCCTGTGTGCGTCCATCGCGGGGTCGGTCTGTGTCCCCCGCTTTCTGAACAGCGCAGCTCCCGGCCGCTCATCCGCCTCTGACAGCTCCTCCGGTTCGGCAGGAAGCTGCTCGCGTCCCTGACATGAGTGGACGGGGCAGAGCCCCCACTCCCCACAGTCCCGGGCCTCCCTGCTCAGGGCCTCGGCCAGCGGGTAGTAAGCAGTGGTCTGTCTGTATATTCAGGGTGAGGAAAAAGTGCTGGTGTTTCTTCACAAATACCCAGTACACTACAAATATGCCAACACATATCCCTCTACCTTATGTCCCAGATACACGTGTAATGCCACACTACCTACATATACATTACCCCACACTCCCAAATTCCCACACAGAATGAACTCTTCCATCTTGCAGAATACAGTCATACAAACACCACATCAAATTGTACAAACACTGCCTGACACCAGCATATACAACACACACCAGTCCTAAAGACAGTCACAGACCACAAACATCTATGGTGTCCTTTTGCTGTGTATTGAAGAGGAGAGGTGACGAGGTTGTGTTCTGGAGAGGTGACATAATGTATTGTTTGAGGGGTCTGTATATTCAGGGGCTGGGAATATTTGCTTGTGTGTGTGTTTCCATAGGTGTGTGAGAATAGTGTATGCATATCATTGAGAGTTAAAGGATTGTCAGTGCTTTTGTGTTTTGCATGTATCTATCTGAGTGTGTGGGGTGTATATTCATTAGTGGTTTGTGGGTGTGTGTATTTGGGATTTGTGAGTGTATCAGGAGGCTTAGGGTCCTCTTTGAATCTGTTCCAGAATGTAATGCTTGCAGAATTTAGTGGTATTGCTTGTATGTGTCCTCTCAGTGTGTGTGAGGTGGACGTATATGTATCTGATAAGCAGAGGTTGCTTGTGACAGTGTATGTATTTGAGTTCCTGTATATTCTAGGGAATGTGAGAGTTCACTTTGTGTGTTTGGAAACAAAGAAACTATAGGTTGTGTGTGTGTTCAGGAATCGTGGAGCATGTGTATTTTAGGTCTGTGAGATTGCATATGTATTTTTTTGGTGTGGCACATGAGAGTCTGTGTGTGTAGGTATTCAGTGTGTATATCTGGGTGGTATGTTGATTGCCCATGTTTGTATTCAGGCCCATGTTATATGTATATAGTTGTAGGACTAGCATGTGAATATTCAGGGTGATTAGGGTTTGTCTGTAGCAATTTAAGTAATAAGAGGTGGACTATCTGTATATTCAGTGAAGGTGGGGGTAGAAATGTACGTATATGTAAAGTAAT
The DNA here is from genome assembly GCF_000327345.1 of Myotis davidii. Taxonomy (NCBI): domain Eukaryota; kingdom Metazoa; phylum Chordata; class Mammalia; order Chiroptera; family Vespertilionidae; genus Myotis; species Myotis davidii. The sequence continues at coordinate 931,268 of NW_006282814.1, read as the reverse complement.
TTCTGTTTATATGTCTGGGGTGGGAGTTGAGGGTCCTACTCAGTGTGTAAGCGTATTGTGTGGACATATGGTATGAAAAAGGATGGGGTGCGCTGGAACTGGCTCATGCTAGCTTGAGATAGTCGATGTGCATGCCTCTCCTGGGCTCTGTGTTCATCAGGTGGATAGTTTGAAATTAGGCATGCTGGGAATATTTGTACCAGGTACTCACCACAAATGCAGTCTTTCCTGCATCCCCCTGAGTGATCAGCATTCACCAGCACCCCACTAGTGTGTGTGTTTAGATGCATGTGTGTGTGAAGCAGGAAAATTCAGGAATCAGTGGGCATATGCATGGGAGGCTACATGAATTGCAAGTGAGGCATCTGGGGCTATAGGCCTTGTATGTGTGCATGGACCCTGGTTATTCTGAATCATTGCATTGCTCTTAATCAGGTTGGTCCATTCCTTAGGGCCAAAGAATTTCCACAAATGAATTGCCTTTTCATGTAAGTGGGTTCAGGGGTGTCTGTCCTTTAGGCAGGTAGAAACTTTAGCACTTGAATGATCCTGACATCGGGGACCCAGATGAGTGGGCCTGGTAGACAGATAGCCAGGCAGAGAAGAACCTTCACAAGTGTGTTATTGGTGTGACAGGGGGCAGTCAGGAAGTATTGGGGCTTCCTGGCCAGGAGGTTAGATGGCCAAGGGTTCCCCAGGCAAACTCCCTAAGAATCAGCTGGACAGCTATAGGCATTGCGGCCCTTCTGGACTATGGCTGGTTGTCAAGGACACCCTTCACATGGGGTCCAGGTGGTGAAAGTCTACAGAGCCTTGTGTCCCTGCATCCATCTGCTCCATGGTGGTATCTCAACTAGGTGTGTCACTAGTTCTCAACCCACCTATCTCCATGGAAACCTCAATCCTTAGGTATAGGAGGGACTTTAGGGGCCAGTGGAGTGACAGGGACCGGGGGAGGGAGGGACTTTGGGCCTGTGGAGGGCTGGAGGCTGAGACCTGAAGGGACTGGGAAGGGTGTTACTCTGATTCTGATGAGATATTCTCTGACATTCCCAAGCCATTTAGACAGGCTCACCTTTGTTTTCTGAAGGCTCAGGATGCTTCTCGCACTGACATGAAGCTCATCTCCGCCTCACGTTTTACTGAGAGGATGGCATGACCCTCTTTTCTCTATTCCATGTTTAGCTGTACACTCACTCACCAGAGGGAACCACGTGATCACTGTAGCTATCAGCTGACCCAACAGCTGCCTCCTGGCTCCCTTAGTTCCAACCGAGAATTTCTGCACCTTCCTTCCTTATGGTGAATCTCCTCCTGGCCCTTTCTCGCTCATGGTGAATCCTCTAGCAGAACGTGCCAGCCTCACTTGCTGGAATGCCCCAACAACTGCTTCTCTTAGTACAAGCAGATTCCTAGTGGCTCTCACTGCCCCCTTCACAACCTACGCTGATAAAATGACAGTGTGTTGCATTGATCATATTGTGGTGTTGGCGGAAACATTTTATATTTTAAATAAAAATAAAAATGTAGTATAGTATGTATAGAAGGTAAAGTTGTTTGGGGCTTATTTTTTTTTTTTTTGCTTGATTTGTTTTTGAAACAGGAAGTCACGGACCCCGAGTTTTAGGGGAGGAACAGGAATATTTCAGCATCTGAATCAGCACTGAAATATCCCACCAGGCTTGACCGGCATTGCTCAGTGGTGGAACATCAGCCATGAAAAGTGGTCATCGGTTTGATGATTCCTGGTCAAGGCATGTGCCCGGGTTGCGCTAGATCCTCAGTAGGAGGCATGCAGGAGGCAGCTGATTTCTCTCTCATTGATGTTTTTATCTCTCCCTCTCCATTCCTCTCTCTCTAAAATCAACAAAAACATATTAAAAACAAAGAAAAGAAACTATCCCAACAGGTGAAATGAACGGAAATGGCTGGAATGGCTGAGGTTGGACAGAGCTGGTTATTCTTGGGCTGATTTTTTAAAAATATATTTTATTGATTTTTTATAGAGAGGAAGGGAGAGGGATACAGAGTTAGAAACATCGATAAGAGAGAAACATTGATTCAGCTGTCTCTTGCATGCCCCTACTGGAAAGAAGGAATCCTCTGCTCTTTTTTTTTTTAACTAAATAATAAAAAAAAATTTTCAGTCACAGTTGACATTCAATGTTTTATTAGTTTCAGGTGTACAACATGGTGATTAGACATTTATAAAATCTGACACCATTTATAGTTCTTACAATATTATTGCCTATATTCCCTGTGCTGTTCTATACATTCCTGTGACTACTTCTATAACCGGCAATTTGAACTTCTTAATCCTTCCCCCTTTTCACTCATCCCTCGCGTGTGTAGGTATTCAGTGTGTATATCTGGGTGGTATGTTGATTGCCCATGTTTGTATTCAGGCCCATGTTATATGTATATAGTTGTAGGACTAGCATGTGAATATTCAGGGTGATTAGGGTTTGTCTGTAGCAATTTAAGTAATAAGAGGTGGACTATCTGTATATTCAGTGAAGGTGGGGGTAGAAATGTACGTATATGTAAAGTAATTTCTGTTTATATG
>NW_006282814.1:923997-927218 GCF_000327345.1 Myotis davidii | reverse complement strand
TATCTCTCCCTCTCCATTCCTCTCTCTCTAAAATCAACAAAAACATATTAAAAACAAAGAAAAGAAACTATCCCAACAGGTGAAATGAACGGAAATGGCTGGAATGGCTGAGGTTGGACAGAGCTGGTTATTCTTGGGCTGATTTTTTAAAAATATATTTTATTGATTTTTTATAGAGAGGAAGGGAGAGGGATACAGAGTTAGAAACATCGATAAGAGAGAAACATTGATTCAGCTGTCTCTTGCATGCCCCTACTGGAAAGAAGGAATCCTCTGCTCTTTTTTTTTTTAACTAAATAATAAAAAAAAATTTTCAGTCACAGTTGACATTCAATGTTTTATTAGTTTCAGGTGTACAACATGGTGATTAGACATTTATAAAATCTGACACCATTTATAGTTCTTACAATATTATTGCCTATATTCCCTGTGCTGTTCTATACATTCCTGTGACTACTTCTATAACCGGCAATTTGAACTTCTTAATCCTTCCCCCTTTTCACTCATCCCTCGCAATCTGGCAACCATCAAAATGTTCTCTGTATTTATCAGTTTGTTTCTTTTGTTTGTTTCCTTTGCTTTTTAAATTCCACATGTAAGTGAAATCATAAAGTATTTGTTCTCTGTCTGACTTATTTCACTTAGTATGATGCCCTCTAGGTCCATTTATGTTGTTGCAAATGGCAGGATTTCACTTTTTTTTCCGGCTCAGTGATGGTGGTATTCCACTGTCTATAGTTACCACATTTTCTTTATCCATTTGTCTATCGACGGACACTTAGGAGGGGGAGGGCGCAACACTGGAAGTGTGGTGACTGCCCCTCTAGCTCTTGCCCTGAAGCCACACAATTTAGTTGTCCCCACTGGGTTCCCTTGCCTTTTGGTCTGCTGTCCCTTCTCTGGAGCGGAGGATGAGTGTTGGTAAGTCTGTGTGTGACCCCGCAGAAACACCTGGGATTCCAGCAGCCCCGTGTCTCTCCAGGACGGAGTTCTGATTGATGTTCATAGCCAGGTGGGGTGGGGACTCTTTTTCCTGGCCTGGATGCTCCTGGCGGAGGGACCTGGTGTGGGGCCAGTGGGCCTCTGAAGTAGAGATGCTACCCCCCCCTTCCCCCCCACACACACCCCAGTTCTTCATTGGCACTCCTGGGAGTAGGCCAGCCGGTTTCATTCCTCCACCCCTCCTCCCAGGCTTGACATAGCTTCTTTCTTATACCTTAGTTACAGGAGTTCTGTTCACTAGACTTCAGGCGCTTCTCCAGGGCGGTGGTTCTGTAAGTTAGTTGTCATTTTGAGGTGGTGGTGGGAGGAGGCGAACACAGCATTCACCAACTCTGCCTTCTTGACTGAAAGTCAGCTTTCAAGTTTCTGTTAACAAGACAAAAACATGAGCAAAACATAAAACGCTGCAGCCGTTTTTTCTTACTTTGCATATAGAAATTTCTCACCGGAGCAGCTGACATTTTGTCTTCATTTTTTATTTTTTTTACCTCCCAGCCACCTCTGAGCCTTTCTCATCCAGCTTCTGCCCTTCCCTTTCCACCCCAGTATCTCTGGCTCAGGTGGCTCACGGCCTCCTGTCTTTGCCTGCTGTGCTTTTCAGCGGCATTTTGCACAGTGCGCAGCCTCCTCTGTGAATCCTGTGTCCCTCAGTGTCAGCCACACCTTCTCCTGGTTCCTTCTACTCCTTAGCTGCACCTTAACACCTTTGTAGGTTCATCCTCTAAGTCCTCCCATTGAATATGGGCATTTCTCTACCTTTCTTGTTATGTGAGGCCATAGATATTTTTATTGTCAGCATCATTTTGGTTGAGGTTTTGGTTACCTGTAGGTATTTGCATGCTGTCTTGGCTTCAGTTAACATTGATTTACCAACTATACACACATTGAGATCACCCTGCTGGACTGGTCCTCAGAGTGTCACATTCAGAAAGGTCAGGGCTGACTTGGGATCACACACAGTTATTTCAGGGATTCCTGTAACACGATATGCTGAAAGGCCACGTTCTGATTGGTCCCCTAAAACCTAAAATTCTCCTCGATTCTCTGCTTCAGCAAGTGGTGTCTACCCAGTGGGTTATGCAAAAAGAGACCTAGTCACCCTCCTCGTTACCTCCTTTTCCTTTACTGCTCTTGGCACATTAGCACTCTGTGCGATAGAGAGGGGGACTCTATAGGCCCTGCCATCACAGCAGACGGGGCGCAGACCGGTGAGGATGAAGTGAGCTCTGTGTGGTGGGGACATTTACATAAGGATAGGAGAGTCCAGAGGAGTGCTCTCCCACAGTGGTCAGCAGGGAGACTCAGAAGAGGAATTCTGTGCAGAGACCTGGAGTGTGTGTACATCAAGGACACGGGCAGGGCAAGGGGCAGTGTTATTTCCCAAATTGTTTGCCCAGTCATCCTCACCTGGTATTCACATTCCCGGGTAATCCCCACCCCTTGAGTGTGGTGGGAACTGCGGCTTGCTTCAAACAAATAGAATCAGCGAAAGTGATGGGATGGATGTCACTTCTGAGATGAGGCTGTAGAGACACAGTTAATTCCATTTGCTCGCGCTCAGGTTCACAGCCTGCTTGCTGCACTGAAGCAGACGGCCATGCTGTGAGCTGCCCATGTGGCAAGTAGCTAACATCTCTTGTCACCAGCCAGAAAGACCCCGAGGACCTGCCAGCAGCCACAGAAGTGATCCTTTCCAAAGCGAGTCTGGAGATGCCGGCAGCCCGGCCAGCACCTCAGTTGCAGCCTGTGACAGACACTGAGTCAGAGACACAAGCGGAGCCATGCCGATTCCTGCCCCATGGGCACCACGAGGCCATCAGTGGTGGTTGCTTTAAATCACTCAGTTCTGGAGGAACTTTTCCCCGGCATAGCTAGTATGGCCCTGCGCTGCCTTGTTCTCCCCTCTCCTGTAAGCACATTACAGTTGTCCTGGGGTGGGGACTGGTTTGAAATATACACAGCTGGTGCTACCTTCCAACTGCAGTTGAGTCTAGAATGGGGCACTGAAATCCCTTTCTGTTGTCCGTGTCCATTGGTTAGGCCTATATGCTTACATATAAGTCCTTTGGTTGATCTTTCCCCCTTATCCCCAACCTCCCCTACCTTCCCTCCAAGGCCCGACAGTCCAATTAGTCCCTCTCCGTCTCTGGATCAGTCCTTGTTCATCAGTTTATGTTGTTCATTATATTCCACAAATGAGTGAGATCATGTGGTATTTA
>NW_006282814.1:921520-923023 GCF_000327345.1 Myotis davidii | reverse complement strand
CCGGGGTGGGGTGGGGTCTCAAGGAATCAACAGGGTGGAGCTAGCAGCTATGGCAGATCCTCAGCCCTGCCCTAAGGGGCCTCGAGTCTCAGTCTCCTGGTAATTTAATTGCTGCAAGCACCTCTGAGGGAAAGCCACCCTGAAGTTCCGAGTTCTGCCCGCTGCCAGACAGTCCAGTTTCTTCCCGTATGAGTCCTGGGTCCCCAGAGACTTACCTGAACTGGAGTTCAGAGAAGTCAGGAGCTTGTGACTCCCTCCCGATTCAAAAAGACAGCCATGTTCTCAGGTACCAGCCCCTTTTTGCATGCGCTCGAGCCTCCGTACCTTTGCACTTTACTTCCACAGCTCCTGACTCTCGGTGTGCTTTTCTCTTTCCTTCTAGTTGTAGAATTTCCACTCAGCCAGCCTTCCTGTCGTTCTGGATGATGTCTGTTTTGTCTTTTTGTTGTATTTGTGAAGTTGTTGTAGGAGGCAGCAATTTCGGTGTTTACCTATGCTGCCATCTTGGTTTCTCTCTGAAATCCCTTTCTTAAACAAGTACTCTGGAGCGACTGATGGTGGTTCAAGCAGCAAGCATTGAGAAATGCTGTACAAACACACCTGGGGCCTCTGTAACCACCGGAGAAGTCATTGTCACAGAGTGCCGAGGGGAGAGCTTCACTCATGGCCCTTCAGTTTCTCTACATGGTGCCACCTGCTGTGTTGTCCAACACGATGCAACGACATCTCCTGTGTCATGTACTCTTCTGCAGAGTAGACCTGACGCTCCCACACGCAGAGGTCCAGTCTGATTCCCATCCTGGAACCTGGGCTGGCCCATGACTCACAGTGACCAGCAGAGTGTGGTGGAAGCAAGACTGGGTGACTTCTGTGGTGAGTTGGCAAAGCCAGGCCTCTTGCCGGTTCCGCAGGACCCTAGGTCTATGGGAGCCAGTCTCCATGTGGGAGGTTTGATTATTTTGCAACCACTGTGCCAGGGCCATGAGTACACCCTGTAGTTGACAGCCCACTCAGCTGTCACTGAACAGCCAGCGTCACCTGCTGGCCATGTGAGTGAGCCATCACGAAGGGCCAGCCCAGCCAGCTCCTAGGGGACATCTTACTTTGACTGATAAGAGGCCGTCTCTTCCCAAATCCCTGACTTACACATCAGGAGTAAAATAAAACGGTGGTTTGAAGCAGCGAGATTGGGTACTGGGAGCACAACTCTGGCTGAACACTGCTCCAGCTGGAAGTACAGTTAAAAGGCATGAACTCTGCCCTCTGCCTGATGGGAAGAGTTACAATCAAGTCATCAGACATGGAAAGAAGAAATCATAATCAAACAATAAAACCACGGAAAGAAAGGGCTGTAATAAAATGATGAAATGATCTTGCCTCCTGGGTGTCACGCAGGAGAATGAGCCTGGAAGAGAACGCCTCTCAGCGTTTGAGCTGAGGCTGGAGGAAAGGGCGAAGCCCTGTGCTTCACATCGCAGGCGCAGCAGCCCCCAGGCTTCAAGA
>NW_006282814.1:901919-921508 GCF_000327345.1 Myotis davidii | reverse complement strand
GGAGTAGAGTTCAAAGGAGAGGTGAAGGGCTGATGGAGGTGGGCAGGTCTGCCCTGGCTGAAGCAGCTACCACAAGGGGAACCCAGTATATGAGGCCAAACAGTGCTGAGTTTATCCCGGTGCGAGACCTGGGCGTTTTGAAACATGCCCGTCTGGGTGGTGTACATATCACTTGTCAGTGAAACAATAAAGCAGAAACTCGTTGCCAATGGACCAAGTGGAAAAAGAACTGAATTGCAACACAGGCAGCTTCTATTTAAGTCCTTGTGACTCACCCCGTGATCGTGCAAAGGTTACTCAAGGCCAGTTCACTCCCTGTAAACACCTGTCACTCCCTTGGTTTGCAGAGCTGCTGGGAGGCTAATGAGATCACACGTATGGAATGCATATGAGCTTCTAAGAGCAAGAGGCCAGATACAGTGGGAGTTATTATTATCATTTCCCCAGTGTCTGGAAGTCAGCTTTCTAGCAAACCAAGGGTCAGGAGCCAGACACTTCAAAATAAAAGAAAAATAAAGGTATTTGGCCCCAGAGAAAGCAGGAAGCAGGTGCTGAAATGACTGAAGAGCTAGAGATAACACCAAGCGGATACGCCTGGTTGTGAAGGAAACCCTCGGACTCCTTAGAGGGAATGACAGTAAAAGCCAAGCCATGTACACAGATCCCCAGGAGTGAGAGATGCAGCGGGGAGGGGGAAGCAGGAAAGGAAGGGAGGGCAGCACACGGTTGGGAAGTGGCAGAGATCTGCAGAGGGCAGGCAGTAAGAGAGCCAAGCTGCAGAGCTGGCCTTAGAGAGAGGAGTCAAGGAGGAGGGTGTGGCAGGCAGGCCCACAGCCTCTCCCAGGTCAGCAGCTGGACTCTTGCAGCATGTCCTGCAGGTCACGGAGCAGGATCTGTGACAACAAGCATGCAGAAGTTTCTAAGCAGTGGGCTGAAGAAACCAGGCGTTCTCGGAGGAGCTGGTGGTGTGACTGGAGTAAAGAGGATCCAGGCGGCAATTTAGGAGCAGTTAGAACAGCCGGAGGGTTCTGTAAATGCCCTGTGGTAAGCTGGCTTTAATGCCTGCTGGGCTTAAAATAGCACCCACCACGAAGACCCCCAGAACCAGGCTGCCCTCCTTTGCAAAATGAAACACCCCTAAGGAATGCCCAGATCTTCTTGTGTACCCTGCACTTTCCTGAATGCACTAGATCTGGAGTGAGAAGGGGCACAGCTCAGAGGAGACCAGCCTTAGCTCGAAGTCCTTGGCTGCTCACATTGTTAGGAGAGTGCAAACTGCAGCGACTCTTGCTGCGGCCTCCCACCTGCAGCCTCCCACCTGCAGTCCTGACCTCAGAAGACTCCGGGTCTTTGGAAAATGCTTATGATCATGCCCTCTTTACCTGTCCTGAGTGAGAAAACAGGCGGCCTCTGTTCTTGGTCCCCAGGACCCTGCATCATCCTTCCTCCATCTACTCTGGTGAGTACTTCCTTTCTTCAGCCAGCGCTGTGCTGACCAAACTGGGCTGCATGTTGAAATTGTCAGGGGAGCCCATGCCTCACCTCACACCTATGCTGTCAGGATCCCTGGGGTGGGCCCCGGGGTGGATTCATTTTAAGACACCCCAGGTGCCCTTCGAGAAGCACAGTTCGAATGGTGCCCCACGCCATGCTGGAGCTGTCTTCTCCCACAACCCACTCCAGGTTGGTAACGAATATTTCTCCAGTTCCTGGCACTTGTCCTCTTTGCAACTTTAAATTTATTTGCATAAAATACTTGATGAATTTTTGACGGTCTGACAAAAAATAGGTATAATTTTGATTCATTCACATCAGATGGCTATCGTTGTGTTAATTGTTGTCATTTTTATACTTTTTAGTCTAAGGGAAGATAAGGTCTGTGCCCCTGACTAAAGCTCCCTACTGGGGATTTGCCTGCAACCAAGGTACATGCCCTTGACAGGAATTGAACCTGGGACCTTTCAGACGGCAAGCCGATGCTCTATCCACGGAGCCGAACCTTTCAGGGCATAACTTATATTTTTAAAATGTATTGCAGGTCCTCACTGATGGGCTAGACAAATCTTAGTGGCTTCCTGAAGTTGATTGAACATGAAGACAATGATGGGGGACATTTTAAATAAAATAAACAAAGAGAAAGGAAAGTTAGCTAAAATAGCTTATTAAGCATAAATATTCACATTTTTCAGTTTTTCTGGGGGAAAAAAGCAGTTTTGGGGTTTAGGAGCTTGAGGCATAGCAATAAATTTATAATTGGCCTCTGTCCTGGATCTTAGCATTCAGCTCCTAAAGCCTGGGGATATCCCAAGTGATGAGGGCCTTGTTTGCTAATGAGATGAGTGGGCCATGGCTTTAAAACCCACATTTCTTAGCCTTCAGTTGGGTCCTGCCTGAATTCTGGCTACTGATTGAAGCAGCAGATGTTCTGGGACTTCCAGGAAAGCACCGTAGAGAAGGGAGGAGAACAGACTCCCTCTTTTTCACCCTTTCGCCTTTGTCCATCTCCATGCCTGGAACGCAGACACGATGGTTGCGCTCCAGCAGTCATGTTGGGCCAGTAGGTGGCCTTGCAGTGGGAAGTCACTCACCGAGCAATGGAATGGAACTAGAAGGAGCCTGTGGCTGTCTTCTTTGGATTTGTTTATGCAAGTTAAAAATAATCCCTGTCTTCCTTAACTGCTGACATATGACTTCTGTTCTGTGCACTTGATCTGATGCTAGCTGATACATGGCACCACGTTTAAGTACAAGAAATGTCACGTTATTTTTTTTTAGCCAATGAAAATGCATTTCAAGTGCCACCAAGCTGACTGGTAAGAATATAGTGTCAGCAGTGTTCAGGAGCTCTCCTGCATGTCTCCGGCTTCTTGTTCTGCCCAGGAAATTTGGTGAACGCTTCTGATAGTTGGCTCACTTGGATGCCCATCTGGAAGGAGGCAGAAATGACTCCAGAGCTCCAGGCCTGGCTGGGCACTGAGGCCATGGGCCAGGTTTGCAGTCCAGCAGCCCAGTCCAGTCCACATGGTTGCCTGTCTGTCTTCTCCTACCAGTCCCCTTGGGTTTCAAAGGGCTGTAGCACTGACCTCCACAGCTCCTGAGAGCCCCCTGACTCACAGCCCCCCTGAATTCTGGGGATTTCCTCTCAGGGCAGCTCCATGCCTTCAAGGTCTCCCTTTCCCTCCCTCCCTCCCATTGGCACCCTTGAGGGGCAGGGTTTCTTCCCTGGCTGGGGGGCCTGAGAGTGCGCGCTGCCCACCCTTGGAGGGATTTCTGACTTTGTCCTGTTGCGATGCATGAGCCTTTCCTGGGAGAGGCAGCACTTCCCCTGGATTCAGAAACGGAGAAGTGCAGCATGTGGAATAGGCTCCGAGACCTCCTTCAGATTTCCATGCATTTCCACAACATCCCATGAGTCAACCTGTTCTTGTATCAACAAAATATAGTGATGAGGGCTAAAAGCTTAGAACATGGAAAAACAAAAGGACAGAATGAAGGTGAAGTAGAAAACCAAAGAGGTTTGAACTGGAAGGAATTTTCTCTCATTGTGGGAAGAAATGGAATCGGCACCCACGGGGCGGCTGCCTTCTCTGCTGGGCATCAGAGCCTGGCTCATGGCCGGGGCTTGGAACGAATGGCCTGTGCTAGTGACTGTTTCCCTTTCACATCAACAGGTTGAAATCATCATCGGTTGCACGCCAGCATATTTATATACAACATAGTCATCATACATAAACAGTTATAGGACCTCTTGGGAACTGAAATCGGAGATGAAGTGGAGTCTGATGTAACACGTGTCTGTCAGTCCTGATAAAAATCTAACTCTGGCCTCTTCTTTGAAGTTAAGATGTTTTTCTCCCCAAATATTATTCACCTCTGTGGAGTCTAAGGATGTGGAGCATCAGCTCCAGCTTTGCATCATCCCAGCAGAGAGAGCTGCCCTGCCTTCCCATCTGCAAAGTCAGCGTCCCGGGTAGACCGAGGCCACACTTGTGGGGAGAGCCACTTGGCTGGCTTGCTGTTGCTGGGACGGGAATGGTGACTGTCTGGGAGTGCGTGACCTCACGGAAGTGACCGTCACACAGGCTGCCTGCTCCCGGCACTCTCCGCCCAGCATTGCACTGGTGTGGAGTGGGTCAGGGAGGTCAGGCCTGTTTGGGTTTGCAGCCTCTGGTGATAGTTTCAGGGCAGCCTATTTGAGTTAGGAGCTGGGCTCTGGGCATTCACCAACTGCTCAGCACCCTTCTGGCTCCTCGCCAGCCCAGAGCCAGCACCGTATCTGGAGAACAAGAAACTTGAATCACATTTTTCCCAGGCAAATCTATCCAAAGGCCTTATTTCTCTATTAGAGGCCTGGTGCATGAATTCATGCATGGGTGGGGTCTGGCTGGCTTGCCCCGATTGGGGTCCAGTGGGCCCGACTGTGGGGGAAGGGGCTGTGGGAGGTTGGCCGGCTGCCTCCCCCCACCCCCCATCAGGGCGTTGGGCCCAGGCCAGCTGGGAGGTGGGGAGGGGTGTGCTATCAGGGCCTGGATCAGACTGGTTGGCTGCCGCAGTGCTCTTCATAGCCATGGGTTGTTCCAGTTGTTTTGGTCTTTCCACTGTTGCAGTCGCTGAACTTTTATATATATAGACTTGAGGCCCGGAGGCCTGATGCATGAAATTCATGTGGGGGGGGGCGTTCCCTCAGACCTGCCTGTGCCCTCTCACAATCTGGGTCCCCTCACTCCTAACTGCCTGCCTGCTCGCTCCTTACTGCTTGGCTCACTGCTCCTTACCGCCTGCCTGTTCACGCCTTACCATTTGGCTCGCCAGTCCTTAGTGCTGCCTCAGAGGCAGGAGAGGTTCCCTCCACAGCCGCTGCACTCGCCAGCCATGAGCTCAGTGCACTGAACTTCTGCCCCCTGGTGGTCAGTGCACGTCATAGTGACCAGTCATTCTGCCCTAAGTGTCGCTAGGCTCTTATATAGATAGATGTGCTACTTACAGTTACATAGAAAAAAAACTCAAGTGGGGATCCCCTGAGTCGGCCTCATTCTTTCATTTCTTCCCAGGCTATTGTATTTCTTTTTTTTTTTTTGGTTAAAACTTTCTTTTTTTATTGATTTTTAGAGGAGAGAAAAGGGGGGGGGGGGAGAGAAACATCCCTGTGGGAGTGAAACACCTATCCGCTGCCTCCTGCATGCTCCCTACTTGGGACCTAGCCTGCAACCTGGATATATGCATTCACCAGGAATTGAACCTGCAACCGTTTGGTGCATGGGACAATGCACAAGCAACTGAGGCTTGAGGCTTGTGAGGCACACCAGCCAGGGCTATTTCTTCACTCCCCCGAGGATTTTTTTCCATTGATTTTTAGGGAGAGTGGAAGGAAGGGGTGAGGAGAGGGACAGAGAGAGGGAGTGGGAAGGAGGGAGGGAGAGAGAGAGAGAGAGAGAGAGAGAGAGAGAGAGAGAGAGAGAGAGACATGGATGTGAGAGAGACACATCGATTGGTTGCCTTCTACATGTGCTCCGACTGGGGTCAGGAACAAACCTGCAACCCTGGTATGTGCGCTTGACTGGGAATCAAACCCAAGATCCTCTGTGCACGGGTGACACTCTACCACTGAGTTACATGGGCCAGGGTCAAGGCTATGTCTTTATAAAAATGGTCAATGGAATAAGCTCGCTAACACAATTCACTGTGGAGCTGCAGGAAAATGGAGAGTCAGGACATAATCTTAAACTTGTGCTTTTGGATGAAAATGTACATTCAGAGGGCACACTCGATTTCACAAACAGCCTGAGTTCTCACTCAGGTGCAGGGCTGGAGGCTGGGCGCCTGTGTCTGGAGACGTCCTGAGAAGACATGAGTCAGGCTGGGAAGGGCCAGGAGCTGTCGGGAGAGCGCTGGTCCCACAGCTCCTGTGCTGCCTGCTGCCTCTGGCCTGGGCATGTGCTGTGTTAGGCCATGTTAAAGGTCATGAAGAAGAGGCTTTTCCGGGCTCTGGTCTACGGTGATCTGAAACTACTTGGTGAATTCAGAGCTCAGTTCCTCCCATCCCACCTGCACAGCGTGAGCCAGCCTTTCCTGGGACCACAGGGCACACATTGTCTTTCACATAAATAAGTTGAAATTATCAATTGTGTGCCAGCATGTTTATATAAAATACTAGAGGCCCGAGGCATGAAATTTGGAAGGAAGGACATCTGGAAGGATGTCTGGTCTAATTAGCATAATATGCTTTTATTATTATAGATAGACATCGTACTTAAACAGGACCTCTTGCGAACTAAAATCAGGTATGAAGTGGAGTCTGATGTAACATGTCTGTCAGTCCTGATAAAAATCTAACCTGTTCCCTCAGGGAAAGGGCGGCGCTGTGGCCAGGGGGTGGTGAGGTGTGGCCAGAGCTAAGCGTGCCATGGAGATGCTGCCATAGGCACACTGTGCATGTCTACCATGCAAGGTCCCAGGGGACTGCCAGCGTCCACAGCCTGTCTTCCCTGAGTGTCTCTGATGATGAAGCCAGTTCGGCCTGTGTGTGGGGAAGGTGGAGGTACCAGGAAGTTAGCACCCACACTGTTCTCGGCACCAGCTTTAGCCAATGAGTGGTGGGAGCTGGTGGACAAATGCCCTGACTCAGAGCTAATGTTCTAGAGGGTTCCCCAGTGGGATTGCAACCCAGGGATCCTCACAGTCACCTGCTTAGCAGTATGCCTTCCCACTAGGCAAGTGCTGACAGCCAGCTCTCCAACAGCTCCAAGGCCTGGTTTACAACATTTGCATGTTTTCAGGATGCAGTGCGCCCCCTCTGGCTGATTCCAGATGGCAGGGCCGGTCGTCCACTTCCGAGTGGCCCTGCTGCTCGCCAGCACTGTGTGGAGGCTGTGACCTTAAGCATGGCTGGTGGGGACACCACAGAGCCAGGAGCCAGCGCTGCAGCAGTGCCTTTGCTTTCATATAATTTACCTAATTGCCTGTGGTAAAATTTAATCTATAATAAAAGTGTAATATGCTAATTAGACCAGACATCTTCTGGTCGTCCTTCCTGACGAAGCCGGGGCCGGAGGGAAGCCAGCCGGGTCCCAGGTGCCTGTGGGCGGCCCAGGGGAAGCTAGCCGGGGTCCCGGTTCCTGCCGGTGGCCAGAAGAGAGAAGCCCGGGTCCTGGGTGCCGAAGAGAAGCCTGTGCCGGCAGCTGGGGGAAGGAAGGCCTACTCTTGCATGAATTTTCATGCATCGGGCCTCTAGTTTTTAATAAGAGCTGGCCTAGCAACCAGCTCACAAAACCAGGACAATTGAACGAGCTGCTCCAACTTCTCCCCATCCCAGCCTCTGTCTGTCCTCGTCACTGGCCTGCGTTCCAGGGCGTCCTCCACTAAGGACTCATGTTCACACTCTGTCTCAGGTATTGCTTCAAGGGGAAGAAGGCCTGAGACAATCCCCTTTCAGAAAACGGCTGCTCATGGCTACTTCACCCATCGTAGGCCAAGGTAGACATCTGTGTGGCCCCTCCCGTCTCCTGAGACAGAGCAGTACCATCCTGCTCTCGCCTGCTTCTCCTGTGCTAGAAACAAGCAGCTCCTCTGTCCTCAAGACTGGCGAGTAGGCAGTATCCCTCTAGGGCCGCTGAGCTGCCAGCTGCACACACCCTCTGTGAGGGGCAGGCTTCCCTTCACAGCCCTGCCACTGAGCCGCACCTGGGCAGTGGCAGTGTGTGCGTAGGCGTGTGTGTATATGCATATGTGTGTGCAGGTGTGTGCATGAGTGTATAGGTGTGTGTACATGCATGTATGAGTGTATATGTGTGTGTACATGTGTGTATGAGTGAGGGTATGTGTGTGAGTGTGTGTGAGGGTACCAGTGAATGTGTGAGTGTATATATGGTATGTGAGTGTGTATGAATGCTTGTGTATGAATGTGAGTGTATGTACTAAAATATATGAATGTGAATGTCTGTGTATGAATGTATGGGTGTGTACCGTGTGAGGATGAGGGTATATAAATGTGTGTATTGTATGTGAGCGTATGTGTAAATGTGAGTATTGTGTGTGTGTATACAAATGTGTGTTGTGTGTGAATGTGTCTGTGTTGTGTGTGTGAATGCATGTGCATGAATGATTGTATGCACATTGTATGTGAGTCTGTGTATAAACATGAGTATTGTATGTGTGTGTGACTGCATGTGCATGAATGTGTGTGGAAACATGAGTATTGTGAGTGTGTGTGTGCATGAATGTGCATGTGTTGTGTGTGTGAATGCATGTGCATGAACGTGTGTGTGGTCTCAGCACCTCTCCCCTCCCTCCAGCAGCAACACCCCCCTATTCACTGGGGTGCCACCCTGTACCCCACATAGTCCCTATAGAGCTGTGGGAAGAGGTGGCGGGCTTCCCATGGGCAGAGGAGGGACCCAAGGCTGGGGTGGCTGACCAGCCTCTGTCGGTGCCCCGTGGGAACAGGTGACTTGAGCAGGGCTCCGCATTGCTGCCTGGGAGTCTCGCCTGGGGCTCTGCAGGAAAGAGTCCCAAGACAAGGGCCGCTGTCGTGGGGTGGGAGACATGGGGTGTGGGGAGGCAGGCTCCCTCTCCCGGGGGCAAGGCCTGCTGCCTGCTGGCTCCAGGTGTGCAGCCTGCCTGAATCCTGCCCAGCCAGCCGGACCTTCCTGTGGAGCCTGGCCCTCTGCAGCCTTCCCTGGGGCCGCCCAGGCATTTGCCGAGCAGGCTGAGGGGTGGGGGCCTGGGCGGGTCACCATGCCCTTGAGCACGTGATCAGCTGTCCAGTCAGTGCTGAGCACCAGGAGCTGTGGCAGCCACTCCATTTGGACCAGCAGCCGAGCCCTCACAGAACAGCCAACCACTGCTCTGCCATTTGTTTGTTCCCAAGTGAAAGGAACAGAACATGCAGGGGACAGGCCTGCAGGGACAGCTCTGCCTTGTAGACAAAAACAAGCTGTTTCTGAGACGTTCTGAGGCAGATGACAGGACTTCCAGGGATTACTTTGCTCTATTTCTGTAAAAGTCTCCTTTTCTGGATTGAAAACATGTCTTCATGCCCCCTCCCTGGGTAAGAGGAGAACCGCTGGGGAGAAGACTCATTTGAAATGTTTCCCCCACTTCAGAGACGTCTCACCCGAAGGCCGTGGCCCTTCCCCTGCTCCTCCCTCAGTGAGGCCAGGCCCTCCTCTCCTCACACCCTCCTCTCCCAGCTCCCCTAGCCCTGCTTCTGCCCCAGGTCCCACACAGGAGCAGGGCGGGGTCGGGGCCAGGGTAGAGAGGGGGTCCTGGCACCCCGGGTGGGGTCGTGGGAAGCCCTCGGCCTTCCTCTGGAATGTGTGCTCACACATCTACAAAGTTGTTGCTGGGTTCTCCTCTCTCATCACGAGAAGGATCTCTGAGAATCTGAGAACATAGGCCGCCCAGGCTCAACCTTGGTCCCGACCGGATCCTCAGGCTGGGAATCCAGGGCGGCCCTGCCCTGCTGCCACTCTCCTTCCCCTCAACCGCTCCGCTGTGCTCTTCTCTCCAGGTGACTTCCCGCTCCTCCCACACACCCAGGTCCCTGCCGGGGCGGGCGAGGCGGCCTGGTGACAGCCGTGCACAGCGTGTCCAGAAGCACTGGCTGCGGCTGCAGAAGCTGCTGAGCGACTGTGGGGTGCGGCAGAGCCTCTCCTCCAAGGGAGCTGAGTGCAGGGGTGCCCCCGGCTCACCCCCAGGCTTGGGTTTTCCTTTCTCCTGGACCCGCCTCCGTACTGTCCCTGCCTGTGGTCAGGACAGCTTGGTGGGTGCTGACCCGGGGCCGTGAAGGAAGGGAAAGCTGCTGGGTAGAAGCTGCAGAAAATGTGCTAAGGCTGGGGCTCGGGCACCATGAGGACAGGCGTGGGGACCTGGAGCTGTGGTGGGACATGGGTGGGGGGCACAGAGGGTGGGCTGCAGCTCTCTGGGCCTTCAGGGGCCCTCGGCAGTGATGCAGGGGAGGGAACGTTTCGGGGCCTGGGTGGGGCTTCCTTGCAGAGTCTCGCAGCGGACAGGTGGGCCCAAGAACACAGGGCTAAAGCATGACAGCGAACACTACCTTCCTAGGACACGGCTTCCCTGCCTCTGTGCTCTTTTGGTGCCATTCTGGACAACAGCTCTCAATTCTCCAACCCCGTGGTGTGTCCAGTGATTCAGTTCCATCCTGACACTAACAAGTTGGCACAGACTCTGCAGCCCAGGGCTCAGGGCCCGAGACTGCTTGCTTCAGATGCCAGGCATGGATCTGGGCCGCCACCTCTGATCAACCAGCCATACATCCAGAGGCTCCCAAGACCGGGAACCAGGCTCAGTAATTCACAAGAACTATGCACAAAACTCAGAAGAGTGCTTTCCTACTGCCACTGGTTTATTACATAGGATACAACTTGGGAGCTGCAGATGGAAGAAGAGATCATAGGGAAAGGTTCTGGGTGGGGCGCAGGCTCGGTCTCGGTCTAGGCACACCCCTCCCAGCACACGCGGTGCTCACCACCACAGCTCTGAGTCCCACAGTGGGCTCTTCTGGAGGTTCTATCATGTAGACATGGTTGCTTAAATCCTCGGCCATTGTTGTATAGCTCGATACCCAGCCCCTCTTACTCTTATTTCTTATTCCACCATAATATTACATCCTGAAGAGGCCAGAAGACCAATAAGCAGGAGGCAGTTGCCTGATTTAATCCTGGCACCGGGCACACACCCCTGAGTGATGCTTAGACCGCAGTGTGGCCACGGCAGACAAACACTGGTTGAGAGCCTTGGTGGCTGGGCAGACCCATCTTGATTCCAGAGGTAGTGGATGTTTTAAGGGGCGGAGAGTGCGCAGGAGCCTGGGGCTGAGCAGCTGCCTCTCTGGCCCCCTCAGAGGCCACCTCGACCCCCAACAGCCGCCGATAGGTCTGGCCACATCTCGTGTCCAGCTTTGGGCCTGCCCACCACCTCCCCTCTCTACAGGGGAGACACATTAAAGTGGGGGCCACCGGAGGGCTCAAACTGGGAAGGCTGCCTTGAAAGATACTTGGGTTCCAGTTCTCGATGTGTAGAGACAGACCAGTGGGGCATGTGGGGGGTGGGGAGGGGCACCTCGTTTGTGGCGTTTACCAGCTTCCATGCTGTAAATGATCCATAGTGGCTGAGTTCCCGCTCCCAGCCTGATGTCCAAGCAGGAAGTGGGCAGAGGCCTGCAGTGCCCACCGTCATCAAGTGTGCTGCTGGACAGTGCTGCAGACAGGCACAGATAGTAGCCCAGCAGGTGCGGTGGGGCGATGACGTGTGAGCACTTATTACCTTGGATTTTAACATAATGTATTTAATTGCAGGTGTATACATTTTAATTTTTTTAAATATATTTTTATTGATTTCAGAGAGGAAGAGAGAGAAACATCAATGGTGAAGGGAATCATTGATCGGCTGCCTCTGGCATGCCCCCCACTGGGGACTGAGCCCGCAACCCGGGCATGTGCCCTTGACCACAATTGAACCTGGGACCCTTAAGTCCCCAGCCAGATGCTCTATCCACTGAGCCAAATGGGCTAGGGCTACATTTTAATTTTTAATAATGGCCATGCCTAACAGCTGGTCCCCAAATCCATGAGCATTTGGCAGTGGGCTCCAGCCCCTGGTCCCTGCCAGCCCGAGCTGCCAGGCGCTGTCTGGCTGTGCTCGTGGAGCCACAGTGGCCTCTGTCCCTGAGGAGACGAGAGGCTGCAGGGAGCATGGCTGTTTCTTGGGTCCCTGGGTGGACTGCGCCAGAGCCAGCAGCAGGGCGTGGCCAGTGGCTTGGGGTGGCCTAGTACTTATTCCAGGAACTCTCTTCGAGGGCTCCTACTGGAGCCTCCATTGCCCTTTCATTCCTTTACACTATGGCATTGATTTATACTTGCCCATTGCTTCTCCCGTTAACGGCATCCCATGGTGCAGTGTGCTGACGTGATGGGCAGAGGGACACCTGGATTTTTTTCTGAACATGGAAATGGATGGCACCCTCCGGAGTCTTCGATCCCATCAGGCATTTGTAAGTATACTCTTGTGTGTACACATGCATGTTTACATATGTATATGCATATTTGGGTGGGAGCTTTCGGACTCTTAAGGCATAACCGGGAAAAAGGGCAACACTAAGTTCCACTGTGTAGGAATGCCCCGGGCCAGGGTACTGGTCCGAGAAAGAGGAGTGAAGAGTAGTGACCACCCAGCCAGCCTGGGCTCCTCCGGCGAGGGTGGTCGGGCAGGCTGGGTCTTGGAAGGCTGTGGGGGAGCAGCAAGTGGTCTCATAAAACTGCATTAAGTTTCAAGTTAGCTTTGTGCACTTTCTGTACTTGTGGTATGTTTATTATGAGACGTTAAATATACGTTCATATACACAAATATATGTATATACTGGTGTGTGTGTACATGTGTGTATATTTATATGTGCGTGCACATTGTTTATGTGGACACATAAATATAACCATCTGTACTGGCAAAAGGTTTGTGCCCGCTGCCTTCTGTGACGGAGGCTGCGAGGCCTGACAGTGCTGCCCAGGCCGGGACTGGTCCCAGTGCTCCCCTGCCCCCTCTGAAGGGAGCGGTGCTGCCCGGCAGAGCCCAGTCCGCACTATTGGGTAGGGACCGCCCTCCTGAAAGTGGGTCTCGGCTCCTGAGTGTGCAGGGGAGCAGGCTGGGCCCCACAGTGCTCCTCACGGGTGCTGAGGTCCCTGGTCCCCCCACCCGTCTCCCGAGGAGTGACCCTCCCAGAGGCGTGCTCCCTTTCAGGCCTGGGGAGAGCCGAGTTTGGGGCTGAGAAACAGTGCTGCTTTCTTGCCCAGAAAGTGAAAATGATTGGAACAGGCTGAGTCACTGGGGGATCAGTGAGGACCAGATCCAGGGGTCGTGCTAGATCCCCAGAGGAGAAGGTGGGAGCAGGCCAAGAGGCTGGAGCTCTCACTCAGGAAGCGCTGCCCAGGGCCTGGCCATCCTCCGAGGCCCCAGTGCCGCTTGGCCCTGGCGAAGGCGAAGGCGGTGGGGGTGGCGGTGGTGGTGGTGGTGGCGATGGCGGTGGCAGAGCTGTGCTGCACACAGGGCGGCCTCGGGTCCACCAGCTTTTTCAGCACGTTTAAGTCCTGCTGCTTGTTTCTTACAGAGGCGGCCAGGTGTGCGTCCGCCTCCCCAGGGGACTTGCTAAGGGCAGGCAAGTGCTGTTCTGACTGAGGGCTAAGTGCGTCCCATCGCTGTGTGCTAATGAGGCCACACCAGTGGTATTTACAAGATCATTTCTTTGCTTTTTTTTTCTTTTGGATGGTTTATTTCATCTGTAATTCTGAAGGTAAAAATTTTTCTGCTGTTTCACAATCATTTTAGCCAGATTTTTGTTTGGCTTGGTTTGGTTATTTGTTTATTTAAAAATATATTTTTATTGATTTCAGAAAGGAAGGAAAAGGGAGACAGAGAGAGAAACATCAATGACGAGAGAAAATTATTGATCGGCTGCCTCCTACACGCCCCACACTGGGAATGGAGCCCATAACCTGGGCATGTGTCTTGACCAGAAATTGAACCGTGACCTCCTGGTCGATGGGTAGATGCTCAACCACTGAGCCACACCAGCCAGGTATTAGTTTTTAAAAGTAAAATCAGGAAACTGTTTTATATGAAGTGCCTTCTATGTCCCTTGCTGTCCTAGGTGTTGTGCCTACATTACTTTCTCTAGTAACTTTACATAAAAATCTATGTAAAATAACGAAGAATAAATAATGGTTCTTAATTTTCTTTCCCAGAAAAAGTCATTTCTTACTTGATCTGTGGCTCAGGATATACCACAACTGTTAACGTGTGTAAGGATTTATAGGTTACACTCCCGAAGCGCCATAGCTGTCACCTGTGCTGACTTCCGGAACCTGAGGTGTTCTGTGTGGAAGAGGAAGCAGGGAGCAGCTTGCTACGCCGGTCCTCAGAATCCTCATGGGAAATGGACGGCACCCTCCGGAGTCTTCGATCCCATCAGCATTGTGTGTCGTCTTTCAGCCCCACTGGGTTGAAGTCACTTTCCCACGTTACACCTTCAGTCAATATTTGAAGGCCTGTTTATGTAAATATCAGGAACTGTTAGGACTCCCTGCAGCAGAAACCCTTGACCCCAAGTGACAGGATGAACAGCCACGGGCCAAAGCTCGAAGCAGTTTCCTGGAACACGTGTGCTCAGCCAGCAAGGAGAGCCCAGTGACGCCAGCTGGCCCGCCTCCTCCGCGCTCAGCCTGACCTTCAGAGAGCAAACAAGTACCGCACACCTCCTCTGGGGTGCCCCACTCCATTAGCACCGTGAGCTATGTCGGGGGGTGGGTGCGACCCCTGCTCCTCTGCTGCAGCACCGGAACGGGACCCCCAGTGTTCTGGCGGGTGACCTGCTGAGTCTGGCTTGAGTTTGACATTGCCAAAGTAAACGAAAAGTCAAAGCTTAAAGACATAATAAAATATCTCATTTTTCTATCTGGAACTTAAGATACACAGGGAATAGGAACAACTTTTCATAAAGGATAGGACCCTTACATTGTTATTGTGAATGAAAAAGCAGTAACAGTAACAAGAATAGGACTGTGAGAGGGCCAGGCTGCCCTCCCTGTCAGGGCACACTTCTCTGACCACACAGACTCCAGCGGAGTGGGCACAGGGGGCGGCAGCAGAGCCATGCCCCTGCCCTACTGCATGCTGTCTTTCCTGTTTGCTCTCCAGAGCCGCTGGGTTGGCTGCGGGGTCATGGCCTGCACGGGCGCCCCTGCTCCCTGAGCCCAGCGCTCTGCCCCTGCGTAGCAGGCAGCTGGGTCACTGACGGAGCCCGTGCCCTTCACAGAGGCTGCCCTCCCTTCCCAGCGCTGCCTGGGCTTGCCTGCTGCAGGCTCGGAGTGGCCCCAGGGCTGTTTCGAAAGCAAGTCTTTAGTAAACGTTTTCATTAGGAGAGTAACCTAACTAAAACCCCAACAGTGGGGGAAGGAGAAAAATACCACCCAGATCCAGGACAAGCTGGACATCTTGTATCCCCAGTGAAGGGGTTCCACACAAGCCCTGCCTGCGCCCCAGTGCCCCTGCTGCCTGTCCCTTCCGCTCCGCGGGCTCCTCGCTGCGAGGGGTGCCACTGCCAAGTCCCCCAAAGCTCAGCTGTCTCATTCTGGGCCTGTTCTTCTGCTGTGGTCCCAATGCCCTGGGAAGTGGGGAGCAGGGTGGGCCTGCAGCCTGTGAGGGGTGTGGTCTGGAGACTGAATCACTAACTGGAGGGCACGCACAGTGAACATCGTTACCATAGAAACCCCGCGGAGAGATGCCCTGGAGCCTGGCTGACCCAGGCAGATGCATGTTCTTCTCTTACATCTCTCGTTACTTATCGCTTGGTCCTGTTACATTGTGCGGGTCTCCTGCTGCGGCAGAAGCTGAAACAAATTCATTTGTCCCTCTGCCCTCACGTGTCAGGCTGACAAGGCCCTTGTGCCTGTGATACCAGCTGGCTGCGTAAGAGCACCCTCAGCCACAGGCCCGGGCACCTGCCTGCTGCAACAGGTGTTGTGCTTAAGACCCAAACCCCAAACCTGGATTTAGCGGGGCCAGCTGCTTCGTTTTCATCTATGAAGGGTTGGAGCATTTGAAACCCTATCCTCGCCTGAAGAACAGCAGAATCTGCCTTTGTCGTGGGCCTCACGTGCTAAAGAGAAGGATCAAAAGGATTTGCGCTCCTTGCCTCAGCTTGGAGACCAAAATGTCAAACCGGCCAGGCCAGTGAGCCAGCGGCCAGCATTCCAGAAGCACCACGCGCAGACCCGGTCTGCTGCTCTGGATGAGTAAGTGTGTTTACTCGCCGTTGGCAGAGTTTGGAAAACAAAATGTGAGTAGCAAACAGAAACGTGCCTTTTCTGCTGAACTTTGTACAACAGGGAATGCTAGCTTAACAACGTCAGCAGAGAACATTGCCATACGAATGTACGCCCCAGAAAAACACGGGGGAGAGGGGGCAGTTCCCCCTCTGGGAGAGGCTCTGGGGAAGGAACCTCACCTGTGCTGCTCACCCCAGTCCTTAGGCCCCGGGGGGGTCCTAGTAGCAGAAAGGCAGCGCCTGGTGAACGTCTGTCCACTCTGAGCCTGATTCTCCCATGGTCTCAGGTGGGACCAGGCAAATACAGAAGAGTAATTAAGAATATGCATAATCCTATGTAATACACAAACATGATAATTGACCGTACCTTTGCTATACCTCCCATTGGCTAATCAGTGCAATATGCAAATTAACTGCCAACAAAGGTGGCAGCTAATTTGCATACTGCAGGCAGGGCAGGACAGCACCATCCCGCCTGCCCTCCCTCCATCTGGGCCTGCTATCTGCAACCCGGGGCGGTGGGTGTTCCGTGTGTGACCCGACCGGGGGCATCCGGGCGGTGCAGCAGCGATCGGCTGGCCCACCTGGCCGCCATCTGGGCATCCCGTGTGCAACCCTGCATGTGGCAGCAGGGCGGGGCAGTGAAGGCTTGAAGGCGGCTCCAGCCAGAGCAGTGAAGGCTTGAAGGCGGCTCTGGCCAGAGCGAAGGCCTGGGTCCTGGGTGCCGGAGGAAAACCGGTGCCAGCAGCCAGGGGAAGGGAAAGCCTATTGCACGAATCTTTTAATGCAACAGGCCTCTAGTTGACATATAATCTCCCAACCTACAGATAACGATTCTAAACATTTTGGGGTGTTAGCTCCTCTCAAGGCAGACACTAGGATCACTAGGAGCCCCCTGGCTGGGTTGTGGGGAGCACGTAGAGAGGGCAGCTTAGCTGCATGCTGCATGGTGAGTGCTGAAGAGCCCGCTTAGCAGACTGGACTGGTCACTCACTGCTTTCACTACCTGAGAAGGAGTAGCGGAGTCCAAGGGACTGAGGAAGAAACCCCAGGGGCACTGGACTGGGCCGCAGCGCCTCCCTCCCTCAGAGGCTGCTCTAGGCACTTGGAGCTCAGAAGCTTCCAGAGGCCAGCAGGAACAGGGACGCTGTCAGCATCCTTCCGCAGTCTGTGGTAGGGACAGTAAGGTGGGAGGGTCTGTGGGACGTGACTACTTCTAATCACCCATGAGCAGCTGCAGGGACAGCACCAGCGAGCTCGCCTGCTGCCAGCCCATCCCAGTGAGCCGGCCCCCAGGCACCAGTGGCCACATGCGGGACAAGACCTGTGGTGCCCAGGCGACCCACTGCAGCAGGAGTGGGACAGCAGTGCCTTTTTAAGCCACCAGCTTTGGGGTGTTTGGTAAATCATGCATGGAAATACTATGTAATCTGCCAATACATGACGCTGATTGTACCGCCTCCTCTGGGGCTGGCCTAGACCTCCCGCAGCGGCTTCCTTCTCTCTGACGTGTCCCAGCGTCTCCACAGCACCCGGAGCTCAACATGTTCATCTGGTTGTTTCGGGAGGGTCCCTGTGAACATAATTCACTCATTTTTTTAAAAAGTGAGATTGGGTATTGAATTTCATTATTTTTTCAGAATTTATCATGATATCACCATGCCATGTGCTTCTTGACACTCCTTGAGGCTTATAGAATGCAGTTTCTAATCTTGTGTGTCTAGACTGGACCTCACTGAATAGTAGGGGTTGCTCTGATAATGAGCTACATACTTTGACTTCCTTCTTTTGGTGTAGGATTTTACACACAAGTTATTTTTCTATTAAAAGGGGTTTAAATTTATCTTTACATCTTTTAAAAATATATTTTTTCTATTGATTTTAGAGAGGAAGGGAGAGGGAGAGAGAGATAGAAACATCAATGATGAGAGAGAATCATTGATTGCCTGCCCCCTGCACGCTCCCTCCTGGGGATGGAGCCTGCAAACCAGGCATGTGCACTTGATTGGAGTTGAACTTGGGACCCTTCCATCCACAGGCCAACACCCTATCCACTGAGCCAAACTGGCTAGGGCCATCTTTCCATTTTTAACAAGTTTGGTTTCTGAGTTTTATATGTTTCATAAAATGAAGTGAGTAGTGCCTAATGGTGTGGCTCAGTGGTTGAGCATTGACCTATGAACCAGGAGGTCACAGTTCTATTCCAAGTCAGGGCATATACATGAGGCAGCCAATCAATGCTTCTCTCACACCACTGATGTTTCTGCCTCTGTCTCCCTCTCCCTTCCTCTCTGAAATCAATAAAAAATATATTTCAAAAAAACCAAGTGAGTAGATTTTTTTTGTTTGACTGGAAAATATATGCACCCAGCATTGAAGTAATAATTATACAAAAAATAGGAGAAAGAACAGAAAACCCAAGTAGCGTGCCCAGAGTCAGGCTGCCAGTAAGTGGCAGAGCTGTGGCGTGGCTATTTCCTTGAATGAGGTGTCCTAGGAATGCAGCTTTCCTTGATCATGATTTTTAAGAAATGTCAAAGATATTCCAGCTGCTATAAAATTACCGAATACAGCCAATTTCACTCGCAGAATTGGGCAGATACCACAGACACCGGAATGCGGAGGACAGTGTCCCCGGCAGTAGCCCAGCTTGCCTTTTGGTTTCTGAACAAGAAACAGTAGGACCTCCCGAGACCCCCGTGTGCACATCTGGATGTGGTCCCTCTGCAAAGTGGCTGGGCTGCATGGTTCCGTAGTTACACCACTGTGTTCGAGCCTGCAGCTGGGAATGAGCATGGCCACCGGCCAGTTGCATTACCTGGGAAACTCACCTCTTTGCTCCCTCTCTGTGTAGTGGCAGCGGGCACGGTGCCTGCCTCCAGCGCCTGCCTCGGCACGCTCAGCCCAGACATTGAGCCCGCGGAAGCCCTTGGCAGCTGTACTAACTCCAGGTCTGGTGGCACCTGCTCTCCAGACCATCAGCAATGGTGTTACAGGTGAGCAGGCTCTAATAAGGCAGCAGATGAGCTTTCAAATTCTCTGGTTAAAAAATAAAAGTGCATGTAAACACACACTTCTAAATTCCCTTCAGAAGTTCACATTCTACATGAAGATCCCACAGCCGAGTAACTCGTGGCTCCGTTCCCCCACACCCAGTGCGTTGTTCCGGGTGTTGGATGGCGGCGGGGCATCCCGGCCCTGGGACCCTGAGTCCCTCGCAGTGCCCAGTGCTTCTGAGGTTTCACACCTGCCTTCCCCTCCCGCACCCCTGCCTGCTCACCTCTGGCTGCGTTTACAGACCACATCCAGATGTGCACACAGGGGTCTCGGGAGGTCCTACTGTTTCTTATTCGGAAACCAAAAGGCAAGCTGGGCTACTGCCGGGGACACTGTCCTCCGCATTCCAGTGTCTGTGGTATTTGCCCAATTCTGCGAGTGAAATTGGCTGTATTCGGTAATTTTATAGCAGCTGGAATATCTTTGACATTTCTTAAAAATCATGATCAAGGAAAGCTGCATTCCTAGGACACCTCATTCAAGGAAATAGCCACGCCACAGCTCTGCCACTTACTGGCAGCCTGACTCTGGGCACGCTACTTGGGTTTTCTGTTCTTTCTCCTATTTTTTGTATAATTATTACTTCAATGCTGGGTGCATATATTTTCCAGTCAAACAAAAAAAATCTACTCACTTGGTTTTTTTGAAATATATTTTTTATTGATTTCAGAGAGGAAGGGAGAGGGAGACAGCGGCAGAC
>NW_006282814.1:900628-901323 GCF_000327345.1 Myotis davidii | reverse complement strand
CCTGAACGGTATGTGGAATGAAGTGGGCGGGCATCGGGAGGCCACTATGGCACGGGGCAAGCACTATGGGCAGTCTATCTGAAGTGTACCTGGCGTATAAGACGACCCCCCACTTGGAGGCATATTTTTTAGGGCCAAAAAATCGTCTTATACGCCGGCAAATACGGTAATTATTACTTCAGTGCTGGGTGCATATATTTTCCAGTCAAACAAAAAAATCTACTCACTTTGTTTTTTTTGAAATATATTTTTTTATTATTTCAGAGAGGAAGGGAGAGGGAGACAGGCAGAAACATCAGTGGTGTGAGAGAAGCATTGATTGGCTGCCTCATGTATATGCCCTGACTTGGAATCGAACTGTGACCTCCTGGTTCATAGGCTGCTTATTGTACTTTCTTGTCCCTGGAATGCTGTCCTGTTGGTGAGCCACCTTACATCCCTTTTGGGGGCAGGGAGCACCCACGGGCCCAGTATAGACAGGGCGACAGGCCCGTCGCACCTGCAGCTGTGGCCTCGTGCATGAGGCTGCCTGCTCGCAGGTGGCTTCGTTGCTGCTGACATCACACTGCAGCGAACAGAGCAGCCACTTCTCCCTGGTGGTGCACAGGACCTGTGCTCCGGCCCCTTCCCAGGCCAGGCCCTGCTGGCCCCACACGGCTTCTGTGTTTCTGGTTCTACCATTTGTGTCTGGATGG
>NW_006282814.1:874753-900565 GCF_000327345.1 Myotis davidii | reverse complement strand
CACTGGCCAGACCAGGGTGGAGAGCCCCACAGGACAGGTGCTTTCTGGCCCGGAGAACCCTAGAGGCAAACATCCCTCCTTACAGATTCTCTCCTCCCAGATTCTAGAAGCCTCACTTGGGTCCTCCCTGGTTCCAAATCTTAATGATTCCCCTTGGCCACAGAAGAAAGCGTTAAAGTAACACAAGCCCAGGCGGATATTCAAAACCATGTGGAGCCCACCTTAGCCTCCGTGCCTATATCCACGCTTTCCCTGTCTCTTTTAACCGGGGGGGAGCGGCTGAAACTTGGCGCCTTCTAGCCCTGCATTTGTGCCTATAATATGTTGTTTGGTTCCATGCTACGCTTGTGAATCAAAAGAATTGTGTTCCAGTTTTCCTGTTCCGTAATCACAAATATTTTACATAAACTCATTTTATATGTAACTAGCAAGATTGATCCTCCTCCTCATGAAACCCTTGCTAGTTGGGGGAAATTAAAATATGTTAATCAGATTATATGCTAATTAGACATCCTGGGATTGAGAGCTCTAGGCAAGAATCAGCACAGACCATGGTGCTTGGACATGAGGTTAGTTAACCAATCACCTGGCACAGGTGGCAGGGAGATCCCGAGCTGAGGGTCCCCTCGGCCCAGCGTCTCTCCCTTTGTCGTCTGAGCCCCGGCAGGACCAGGTCCATGGCAGGCTTTTCCTGGGGCTGTATGGGGGTCCCCACCATCGCCTCCCAATGAGGGGCAGGTGAGCCAGCCAGTGCTTCAGCCTATCCAACTCTCTCCCATTGGAAATGTGGAATGCTGTCTGTCTGAAGGTCTGACATGACATTCCGTTTGGAAATAGGGTTCTGCTATGAGGCACCAGATAGGAGTTGAGTGATCTGGTCTTCAGTCACAGGTGCAAAGGGTGGGCATGGCCTTCCCGGGGCCGCCGCTCTGCCGTCAGAGAAGGAGGACGCACTCCTGCCCCCTGGATGCACCGACTCCTCCCTTCATGTCCTGAGATCTGAGCCTCTGCCTCCTGGGAGGCTGCTGTAGGTACACAGTGTGTGTGTGTGGCGGGGGGAGGGAGACTTGATGCTGAAATATCAGACCCTAAGATAATTCCAGCCAAACTTCTTTTCACTGAAGTTTTCAGGTCACAGGCCCGGCCACGTGCCCCCATGGTCATGTCCCACCTGCTGCTTGGCTGCTGCCATTCCCTTTGGTGGAAAACAAGAAGGTCGGGCACCGTGCACCGTGAGATCCCTCATCACGGGCTCCTGCCTCACCGCCCTCATTCACAGGAGCCTTCACACTCACAAAGGGGTGTGGAATGCCACAGCCACCGTGGCTTTCGGGTTCAAAGGCTTGGAGAAAGGGCTAAAGTGCAAATTGATACACAAGACAAGAAATATAAATCTGAAATTATGGTGGAAGCCAGGGAAAGCTTAGCTGTAGTAGCTAAGTTCCACTGAATCTCCGCTCCCATCTGCTTTTATTTTATTTACTAGAATACACAATTGCCTTTTAGGAATGCAAACAGACATATCAATGGTAATGTTTAGTAAACGGTAAGATTATCAGGTTGGGGGAGTTTGCTTTAGGCCATTGAGTCAGCAGTAGGTAATAAAATGCAAATATTCACCCTGGAATATTCAAAGAGCCCAATTCAGCCTCTGACCGGATTTCTTGTATTTATATTAATTACTTTGATCTCGGTTCTCAGCAAAGGGACTCAGCTTCTCTCACAGCACTCTGACCCCACTGTGGGGTTTGACCTCACACCACACATGCAATTCTCCCCTTGTCTGCAGTCACAGCTGGTACCAACAATTCCATTCCATCTGACACTCACTGGCAAAGTTGGTATAGACCCCACAGGTTAAGGGCTCAGCCCCTGAGACTGCCCCCTTCAGATGCCAGCCTCCAGTCCCAAGCTGTCACCTGCACTGGAGTTCCTGTAGGCCCTCCTCAGGCGTGATGATTGGCTGGAATGGCTTGCAGACTCAGGAAAGTGCTTTACTTGCTCTTAGTGGTTCTTTGTAAGGGATACACATCACAGAGAGCCAGAGGGAAGGGAGCTATAGGGCGACAGGGACACTCACACCCCCGGGGCACTGCCGCCCAGCGCTCCCTGTGGTCACCAGCCCAGCAGCTCACCAAATCCTGTCCTTTAGGGTTTTTAAAAACCTTTTTTTTAATGGAGCTTCATCACATAGGCATGATTGATTAAGTACTATAATTGGCCATTGGTGATTAACTCAATCTCTGCCCTCAGGCCCCTCCTAGTGGGAGGGCAGGGGGTGGGGCTGAAAGTTCCAACCTTCTAATCTTGTCTGGATCTTTCTGGCAGCCACTCCTCATGCTGAAACTACCTATGGGCCCCTGAACCCCAGTTATCTCATTTGCAAAGAAAAGACACTGTTAGGACTATGCAGGTCCCAAGGGTTTAGGAGCAATGTGCCAGGAACTGAGGACAACAACCAAACACATATTCTTAGTGTAGCTCTGGCCATCTTTGGAAACGCTGAGTTCCTCAAGGTCTCTGAGATGGAAATCCCTCCTTAAGTTACCAGGGAGACAGGATGGGCCCATGCGTCTGCCTCTATGGGTCCAGGTGGCCTTTGAAGCTAATCTTGAGAAGCCATCTTGGATCTCGGGCTGGGCGGCCACAGGTGTGTGCAGGCTGGCTGTGTTGCTGGCACATGCCTCCTGTGCTTTTGCTAAGTACCTGACCTGGGCATTGAGGATAGTTGAGGTCACTGCTGCCTCTGTCTGGAGTGTTCTTCCCCCTTCACTCCTTGGAGTAGATGGGTTGTTGCACACAGATTCCTGCCCTTCCTGCACACTTGGTGTGGAGTTCACAGTCCTATCCCAGGGACTGCAGCATTGGCAGGCCTGGGCTTTGGCCAATGAACTGTGGGCAGAGGGAGGGCAGGGTCTGAGCCACATGGAGAGTCGCCACTAGTTTCTGCATGCCCTTGGGTGCTGGCTTATTCCCACAGTGACAGTGCCTCATCCAGCCACTCACCCAAGGAGTATGCACGGCATAGACAGCCCTGCATGCAAGCCTGGCCGCTGGCCACGGCCGGCCAGCCACAGCCTGCTCACTCTAGCCAGAGAAATGTTGTCACTGCCACAGCCTGGATGATGACCTGCAGCGTCCCTGGAGACAGCGCCTGCTGGCTTGTATCCCCAGCAGTTTTAAGTCCCGATGGGCAGGCCTCTCTCTCCGCTGTGAGCGCCCATCAGAGCGCCTGCTGAGTTGCACCCAGTTGATCATTAGCGCTCGCAGCTACTTCAGGGTGAGAGAGTTCACTACCAGGCAGGTCTTTGATAACTGGTTGTGTACTGCATGATTCTATTATGAGTTGACGACCTTCAATACTTGTACTTTTCTTCTCTACTTACTTTTGGGGTTTTGAGATTAGACACCTTGGTGGCATCTATACCGGAGGTGAGAGGCAAAGTACGAGGCGATGAGCTCACGCTGGTTAGTTCAGAAGACAGTGGTGGGGAAGGAGACCAGACTCCCGTGTCAGTGTGGTCCAGAGGCTTCTGTGTATGCCATTCTCCTGGTTCCACAGAACAGCCCACGCTGGCCTAGAGAATTCCTTGGACCACATTTTAGCCTAATCAATATTTGCTGCCTAAAGGATTGATGCTTCCAGAACATAACAGCAGCTTTCAGTGCCACAATTCTAATGCTGAAAACTCTCTGTCATTACCTTGAGTGCTCACAGCCAACATAGCTCCCGATTTTACAGCGTGCCTCCTGACCTCACGCTGCCATCTCACAGTGAAGGAGAGATCTTAGTTTAGGCTTCTGAGAAGGAAAAGTGTGACTGCTAGTAATTTTAGAGGCCGGGCTGCCAGTGCTGCGTGTTCCAGTCATGTTAACCATAGTGGGTGCTGGGCGTAGAGCCACCGGGGAGCTCAGGGCCCCATGTAGGGCGCTTGCTGAGAAGTACCCACAGAGGGAGGGCTGTGCTGGTAACACACTGACTCCCACTGCCCTTGCTGAGGGCTGCTCTAGGGCTGCTGGTTTCCTGGCGCTTCCACCTGCTCCCTGGTGCCCACAGTGCCCCCAGACAGGCCTGCAGGCACTCACGGCCTGAGGGGTGAGGACAGGCGAGCAGGGTGTGCACCCGAGTATTGGCTGTTACAATGCAAATGTTAACTACCACTGTCTCTTCAGATTTCAGTAGAGTCTTTTTTGAAACAGAGCTTCACCTTCCATATTTTCTCTCCTCTCCCTTTTTCTCTCCGGTATGACATGAGGCACATACATTTTTGAGGCCTCTGAGTGGAAGGGGAGACAAGACTTTAGATCTGGTGTCCTTGAACTCCCATCTGCTTTCTTTTCCTTATCCGCATCTGGCTCCCTGAGCTGTTGTATCCACATGCCCATGGGGTCCTTGGCTCCAGAAACAGGTATCCTTGACTGCTGAGCTCTGGGTCTGAGGCCCACAGCCTCCCCAAGCCCAGCTGTAGCTCCTCACCAGAGCTTGTGGGAATTTCAGGTCCCTTTGAGGGCACACACAGGGAGACAGAAACACTGCCTTAGGGCTCATTCATCTACCCATAACCCTCCACCAGTGTGGTGCTATTTCTCGCCTCATCAGTGCCTGGCTCAATGAGCAGTGCCCTGGGTTTCAAAGGCGGATGTTTCTTTGATTTGAGTTTTCTCTTTCAGTCACTCACCATCCCTCCTCACATTCCTGATTACCTCTGGAGGAATGGCCGACACGTTTGTCTGTTCGCTGTTTTGCATCTCTCTCTCTCTCTCTCCCTCTCTCTCTCTCTCTGTCTCTCTCCTCTCTTCACTGAGACCTGACAGCGGGTATTTTGTTTCGTGTCCTATCCTTAGTTTGGCTAGTGCAAACCTTGAATGTCACATGCCCAGGTCTGGCGAAACTTAAAAAATAATGAAAATCCTTGGCTTATGAAACAAATGCCTTGCTTTAGATTTGAAAATCTTTCTCTGGGTGTCAGAATGTAACGTGTAGCAGGAAACCTAAAGATCCCGGAAGGAAATGAATGTCTTTGGCAGAGTAAGAGCGAGGTCAGTACAAACAGGCAAAAGAGAAATGAACACGAATATATTTCAATAATATTGCAATATTGCTCTCCATTTCATTATAGTCTTTATTTTTTTTTTTTTTTTGAAAAGCAAGACATGTTCTGGAAAAAATCAATCAATCTTACTTATTCCCTCTTCTATTTCCTCTATCCGTCACTTGAACTTTCCATAAATTCGCTTTGAAACTGGATACAGTGGTTACAATGCAAACCTCTACGAGAAATAGGAAACCAGTTCAAAGAGACTGGAGCAGGCCCACGGCTGGCCCACGGCTGCCGCAAGGCTGATGCACAGCTCAGCGAGGTCCCAGGGCACAGGCCCGGCCCTGTCCGCAGGGTCGTCCGCAGCAGCTCCCCTTGCAGCAGCGTGTGTCCTGTCGCTCAGACACGCCCTCTCCAGGGGAGCGGCACACCTCCCTGCCACGACTTCCCCTGATGAGCGAGGGACCTGGAGTGGACAATCGTGTTGCCACCAGACACTGCCTTTCAGTACAGAGACAGCACCTCCAGCTCCCAGGAGTGCGGACTGAAGCCCCTCACGCCTCCCAGGGTTGCACTGCTGGAAGGATGCTGCCTTGCTCAAGGCTGTGCCCGTCCTTGGGATCCAGCTGTGGGGCATCCCATAGGCATCAGCCAGGACCTGTGTCCAGACACTTTTAACATGTCTGTGTTCTCCTTTCCTCCCAGGAAGGCCGGCTGAAGGAGAGCTGCTCTCGCTCTTTCTGTAAATACAGCTCAGGGGTCAGGCCTGTCCTTGGAAGCATTCCGCCCTTGCTTCTTGTTCATCAGGGTCACTCTTGCCTTACAGACGAAGTTTGCTGACTTCTGTACTAATCTTTCCCCAAAGGTCTGTGGCAGTTATTCAGTTAATTCTCCTCAGGGTGCCAGTCAGGAGTGAGGAGAATCTAGGATTCTTCTGGATTCTCACCATAAATTCCCCCGAGAACATCTCCCCAATCCGATGGGAAAGACTTGGGTCAGGTGCCTATTCCTCCACCAACGACTAATGGGAAGAATGGGTTTCCCTGTTTTGGAGGATGGAACAGATGTAGGGAGCCAAGCCAATGACCACACCGTGAGCTGTTGGGAAGTCTGTGATAGCATGTCGACCCCCGATGCCTCTGGAGCTGCGCTGGCACAGGGCTGCATGGATGGCAGCTGCCCTGAGCCGGGGGCGGGCTGCCTGCCTTCCTGACACCTGCCCCTCAGAGCCGCGCAGCTGCTGGTGTGGTCGGTGCCTGATAAAGGCTTATATTGGTGAGGCCCTCTGTCATGTCTGCCAAACATGTGGGTAAAAAATTCAAATTTCTAAGTGCTATAGTCACCCTCTATAAAAATAAACCTCCAATGTTTAGTGCCTTTAAAACCTTTAAAAATTTAGCAAGTTAGCCCTGGCCCAGTGGCTCTGTTGGTTGGAACATCGCCTGTACACCAAAAGGTGGTGGTTTCGATTCCTGGTCAGGGCACATACCCTTGTTGTGGGTTTGATCCCTAGTTGGTGGCATGTGTGGGAGGCAACAGTTGAAGTTTCTCTCTCTCTCTATCTCTTGGAATGGTTTTAGGGCTTTTTCGGTTTACGGCACATTTCCGTTTGTTTTATAAATTATATTGTTTGATTTCAGAGAGGAAGGGGGAAGGAGAGAGAGAAGCATAAATGATGAAAGAGAATCATTGGCTGCCTCCTGCATGCCCCCTACTGGGGATTGAGCCCACAACCCCGGCATGTGCCCTGACCTAGAACTGAACCTGGGACCCTTCAGTCCCATCAGAGCAGGCTGATGCTCTATCCACTGAACCAAACCAGCTAGGGCTCTAAAATTAATTTTAAAAAGTTAACAACTTAAAAAAAAATACCACAGGTGAGTTCAGGTCTGGGGCTTTTCTGCTCACTGAGGATTATACTATCATGTTTGGAGTTTAAAGGTATCAGCCTGGAAGTCACCCATGTGTTGCTGGGGACTCTAGTTCAGAGGATGTAACAGGAGTTTTAAAAAATAAAGAGAGAGTCTATGGCCAAATGCTTTCCATAATGTTCGATAACAAGGAGAAATGGGCTGCTCTGCCTGGCAGCTGAGCGCCACCCACACCTCACCAGCAGCTGGGAGAAGGCCTTGTCCTCAGGGCACCCCCGCCCCTGCCCTGGCCCATCCCTACAAGCAAGCCTGTAGGCTCAGCAGAGGCGCACAGTGGTCTGAGTCACACTTGCTGCGGGGCCTGGACAGGCCTTTCAGACCTGAGGGCGCCTAGACGGGCCCAGGGTCACACAGACGTGCGGGAGGCTTCCTGCCACGGGCGCAGCCTGCAGCTCGGGGGTTTGTCTCTCCGGCTAGGACTCAGAATTAAAAGCTTTTAATTCCGTGGTGCTGCCTATGGGGAGGGGCCGCCCGGCCTTGGGCTTCTGCCCGCTGTTCAGCGGCTCTGAGACCAGGCTCACGTGCACCGACGCGCACGCTCTGCCCGTGCTCTGTCAGGGGTGCCTTGTTTCCGTTTCCTGACACGACATTTGATCGTAATATTCCCAGTGACCTGGTGAGTGTTTAATAAAATCAACAATAGGACTCTTTGCAAATTATTAAAGATCTGCTGATAATGTGTTTTTTCAATACATCCACCCAAATGATGCAGGCTTAACTGTGGAACACTTTTATAATAAATGAAATAAAAGCAGTTATGCTATGCAGCTTTATGAAGGTTTGAATCTTTTGCTTACCTCCCAGAGGTTTATGCTTCTTTCTCCGTGTGTGTGAATTTGTGCAGGTTTGAGCAGCGTAGTCGGACATCAGAGGTGCCCCCGAGAATGGGGTGTGAGGATGACCCGGAAGGACAGCAGAGCGGGCTTTCACGGTAGGCGTGCCAAGTAATCTGGAAACGAAACTTCCCCGGAGGAAGAAAACATCCAGTATCATATTGCAGCTGCTCACTGCACCCCCGAGCAGGTCATGGAATCGCTCTAAGAGCACACAAGGTTACACGGTGGTTTCGAAACTGCTCAGGGCCCAGGAATGCACTGCGTCGAAGCGTGTACTGCAGGTCCGTCCTGGATGGCGTCCCAGGACATTATTTCCAGAAAGGCGTAAATAGCCTGCCGCTCTTCTGTTCAGGACATGGCTGGGAGGAGAGGCTTGCAGTGCCACCGGCTCCCAGTTCTCCATCCTGCCGGGGGCTGCCGCCGACTTAAACGTCTTTCCAGGCGGGGCCCTGGTCCGCGCGGCTCAGTAGGTTGAGTGTTGTCCGTGCACTGATTCCCAGTCAGGGCCATGCCCTGCTTCTGGGCTTGATCCCCAGTAGGAGAGAGTTGATGGATGTTTCTCACATCCATGTTTCTTTCTGTTTCTCCCTCTCCCTTCCTCTGTATATAAAATCAATAAAACCCATATTTTAAAAAATAAACTCTTCCGGGTTGGGAGGGGAGTTGAGTAGCGCCTCCTTCCCCTGTCCAGGGGTGTACAGTGGCTGCCAAATGGGCAGAGCCCAGGGCAGGGTTTCAGTGCTAGAAGGCCTGGCAGACCCAGTACTTACACAACAAAACAAACAAAAACAAACAAAATGCAGTTAAAGGACAGAATGTTTCTCTCTGGGAATCTACTTTCAGAGAAACGTGACCCTGATGACCAAGAAGCAAAGGTGAAGTGTTTTCAAGGACAGGCCTGAACACCTGAGATCAACTTATAGAAAGAGCCAGAGCACACCCCCTTCAGCCTGCCTTGCCAAAAATGGTTTGGATCAAAATCTAGTTCATCATCCTCCAAGAATCCTATCATATCCTAAGATTTTACCAAATAAGACAGATTTCCTTTGATAATTCATGCCTAGTTGGCTTGAGTCCCAGGGATAAGGTGTGAATGAGATGTCACCACTCGGATGTCCATCAGCAGATAACCTCTGAGCAACACTCACGGACTGTGCCCAGGTGTGGGGACTGAATGTTTGTGTCCCCGTCCATATGCGAAGCCCAACCCCCAATGTCACTGTATGTGGACATGGGTCTTTAAGGTAAAATGAGCTCATAGAGGCACATACTGCTGCTGTCCTCATGAGAAGAGAGACACCAGGGAGTTCCCTCTCTCCTCTCCACCTGCACAGAAACGAGGCCCAGTGAGAGGCCTGCCTTCTACTTGCCAACAGAAGAGGCCTTCGAATAAACCTGCGTTACTGGGACCTCAACCTTGCATTTCCAGCCTCCAGAACTGTGATCAGAGCATTTCTGTTGTTCAAACTGCCTAGTCTGTGCTATTTTGTTATGGTGTCCTGAGCTCACTAATACATCACACGAGCAAGCACAGCTCTCTACTGGGTACCTGGAGTACTACTGATAATGATAACAGCACTAATAATAGATTTACCATTTACTGATCACTTCTTATGGACTTGGCATTGATGATCATTTCTCCTTTCGCGGTGGGTGCCTTTCCCTTCATACTCTTGGTGAGTCCTGGTTACAATGGAGGGAATCTTGCTTGTCATCATGAGGGCAACATGCCCACGACCAAAACCTGGGCTGAAGACTCAGTTTTATATATTGCATTTCCCTTTAGATTTATATAAATGTAACAGATTATAGTTCTATTTTATTTTAGTATTGGGGGCTTGTGGAAACCCTTTGGGTAAAAGCTGACCACATGAGTCTTCTGGGTTCATGCGTCTAAGGTCATGTTTATTCAAGGCCATCCCAGCAGGGACTGATGTCATGTGGTCTCTTACGCCATGGGTGTTGAGGGAACGGAAGGAAAAAAGTCCCATCTGGAGATCTTTCCTGCAACAATAACATTTTTCTCTTTAACCACTTCATTCATCTGAGCCTAGAAGATTCTAGGAGATTCTATGTTGAGTAGGTGACCCCTTGACTCTTTCACTACCTGTTCTATCCCAATGGGAAGTTGAATGGTAGATAAGAACAGGTTGTGCCACATGGGCCACAGGACTGGCGCCCAGAACTGGGTCAGAGGTGAGGAGAGGAGACGTGGCAGTGCCAGGGCCTTGCCCCATCAGCTCTTAAAGCAAGATTCAGATTGGATAATGCCCTTTGCTCCACTTTTCAAATGGCCCTCACACAAGGCTACCTCTCTCCCTGCTTCACACCCCACCTCCTCTCTTCTCACCACCCTCTTGCTCATTTCAGTCATTATGCCAAGCATGTCAAACTCAAAGGTAACCTGGGCCAAATAAATAAGGTTTAAGTTGATCTGGGCCGTAAAAAAACAAAAGCTTCAATTTTCATAGAAACATAGATTTATTTTAATAGAGACATGCTGAATACAAAGGGCTGAAATAAATGAGTAATCGTTAACATAAAATAATAGGACATTTTAATAAAAATTAATATTTTTTCTTGAACATTAACTTGCCAGACACTGAATAACTGCAAAAATTAATAAGCATAACGCAAATAAATCTCTGAAAGCGAAATATTTCCTGTTGCACACACCAAACAAGTCAGTCCAAGACTAATGATGTGGCCATCGGCTGCTAAAATATTCGCTGCTAGTATTAGTGGAGAGAAATAACGCACCTGCATGTAAGGCACGTAAGGGAAAATAATGCAACACGATTCTAGTAATCAGTCATTAGTGAATTATGTAGTTCGTTATTCATAACTAGAGGGGGGTGCAGGATTCATGCACCAGTGGGGTCCTTTGGCCTGGCCTGTGGGGATTGGGCCAAAACCAGCTCTCGACATCCCCCGAGGGGTCCTGGATTGCGTGAGGGTGCAGGCCAGGCCAAAGGACCCCACCGGTGCACAATCAGGGCCAGGGAAGGACCGTGGGAGGGCTCCAGGGAGTGTCCGGCCTGTTTAGCACAGACCTGATCAGCCGGACCCCAGCAGCAAGCTAATCCTCTGGTTGGAGGGTCTGCTCCCTGGTGGTCAGTGTGTGTCATAGCGACTGGTTGAATGGTCAGATACTTAGCATTTTAGGCTTTTATTATATAGGATTATGTATAACAGGATATTGTAAAAATGAAATTATGAAATTTTTATTAAAATGTTTCTTACATACTGTTATATTGGCTGGGCTGCAAAAATATTTGTTGTGGGCTGCATGCGGCCTGTGGGCCGCGAGTTTGACATGCTTGCATTACACTCTTAGTCCGTTCATGTGGCTGCCAGTCCTGAGGGTGGACAAGGCAGCAGGGCCTCCACATTGCACCATAAGGTTTTTTTGATAAAGGTTGCCAAGCCAATCTTGCTGAACCATGTCTACCCCTCTGTGGTCATAGGTGACATGTCATACTGTCATGCAGCTGACCCATTAGGACGACTGGGGACAGGGCAGCATTGCTGTCTCACTCACACTTCTGCACAAAGATAGACCACAACCCATTAGGAGGCTGCTCTCCTGGGTAGACACCAGCACTGCCAGACATTTTCCTAATGTAGCCCGATCCCTGAAGTGGAGTCAATTTGCAAGAATGAGCCCTTAATCTTTGAGCACAAGCCACTAATTTCTTTCCTTTCTAAGCATAGTCTCAGCGAGTTGTGCTTATCTGGAAGACACTGGAACAGGTCAGCAGCATTTCACTTAAAAAGCCAAGTTCAATAGGCCCTGCCCAGGTAGCCAAGTTGGTTAGAGCATCGGCCCCATATGCCAAAATTGTGGGTCTGACCCCGGTCAGGGCACATACAAGAATCAACCAGTGAATGCATGGGTAAGAGGAACAACACATCACTGTCTCTCTCAAATCAATCAATTTTTTTTTTTATTATTTAAAGAAATGGTCTGATTTAAAAAAACCAAGTTCAATAGTCAATCCTACCAACCTGGAGTGGCTCTAAGACTAAGGAGTGCTGTACTCCTCTGTGGAATCTGCGACTAATTTGTTTGTTAAATTGGGCCAACAATGGAGCTGGTAGCTTTTCTTACTTTGGTTGGCATCTAGGTAAGAACTGGAGGCCTCAAACTTGTTTCTAGAACATGTGCCCAAAGAATGGCTCCAAATCTATTATCAGGGACAATGGAAAGTCGTCAACTATAGCTTTAGGTATCGAACTAACATTTTTTCCCATTCCTATGCTGGCTGCCATTTTCCTTTTTATATCTAAGCCCCTCTCCTCATCCATCCTTCTTTCTTTCCTTCCTTCCTTCCTTCCTTCCTTCCTTCCTTCCTTCCTTCCTTCCTTCCTTCCTTCCACCAAATAGGACATATATGCCAATATTATGCTAGGCTTCAGGGAAACAAACACAAGAACTCATGGTTTCTGTCCTCACAGAGCTCTTTCTCTTCTCAGCGAATCTCTGTTTGATGCCTGACTTATTTTTTTTAAAGGCGGAATGCTTCACCAATATGCATGTCATCCTTGTGCAGGGGCCATGCTAATCTCCTCTGTATGTTCCAATTTTAGTATATGTGCTGCCGAAGCGAGCACACTTAAGATACAGACTGCCCTGGAAGTCTGTGAGGGGAACTAGGACCGCACAGAAGGCTGCCTGGGAGGGGCGTGGACGGTTGCACCTGGAAGGGCACTGACTTTGGGGACACTGTGAGCATGGCGGGCCTCACAGCCGGCACCAGCGTGCCCAGGATGGGTATCGGTGCCCAGGACGAAGCTCAGAAGGGAGAAGCTGGGAGAGCTTCTGGTCTAGGCTGGGAGTGAATCCGGCCCCGGGAGGCAGTTCAAGGTCGAAAACAATAGAAGGGCCGAACAGCATCTGTCAGAGAACAAAATCTCAAGGATCTCAAGGGTGGTAGTCGGTACCCAGCAAACCCTCAGAAATGCTTTTGCCCCTTTGAGTAACTGGATGGTGAGCAGAGCCACCAGGGACAGTCCCGGCAGCAGGCACCTGAGCTGCGGGGGTGGGGTGGGGGTGGGTTGGGTGGGTGGGGGGCTAACCGGATCCCTCCACTACCACCCCGTCTGGTCTGCATGCTGGGGGTCTGCGCGCCTCAGTCGTTAGGACAGCAAGTTCATTCACAGCGACTGGGTGATGTCATCTGATGGAAAACAAAACACAACACATGGACCTGCGAACATAGCGCCCTCTCCTTCTTTAAAGTTTTGGGACTCAAAAGATGTTATGAAAGAGTCAAGCACAGAGGCAGGTCCAAAGTAGATATTAAATTAAGTAATCCAACAAAAATTAGCTGAATTAGAAAAATGATTAGTTCCAAATCTCAAGTTCACCTGAGAGACAACCGCATCACCTTGCGTTAGTGGGTGGGAAACGAACCACAAGTGTCAGTAACTTGTCCAAGTGTCCAGCTGGCCAGCCCGAGGCTGCTGTCCACCCAGAGTAACTCCCAAGGTGCTTCCCAAAGGGGAATGCAAGAGGGAAGGGCAGTCTGACACCCCTGAACATGTTTTTTAGTAAGAGCCTGTGTCTTCCCCTCAAGGTATTTTCTAGAACAACCTAGAACATTTTATCTTTTTTCCCTATAGACCTCAGGGGTGAAGGGAAGTGGAGGTGGAGAAGGGGTGGGCCATTCTGATCATCCTATATGATAGAAGCCTAATATGCAAATTGACCGAACAGCAGAATGACAGGCACAATGACCTATTGCTATGATGCCCACTGACCACCAGGGCTCAGACCCTCAAAGCAGGAGCTTCCCCAGACTGCAGGCCCCAGGCTGGCCAAGGTGGGTGCCAGCGGGGGCCCCCCAATCACCCTGTGGGTCACCCCACAGATCGGCCCTGATTGCCGGCCAGGCTTAGGGGCCCTACCCTATATATTGGGAACAGTCTCTTAGATTTAAAAATCAAAACCTGACAAGGCTACTCTAACACTGAAAAAACAGGATGATGCAGCGATGACATGCACGGACTCTGGCTTGCACATTTTGTGGTCAGCCCTGATTCTGCCACTTATAACTGTGTGAAAACATCAATTACTTAACTTCTCTCTGCTTCAGTTTTTCCACCCATAAGTTGCGGGAAATGGTACCACTGCCTCAGAAGGATCATGTTATGAACTACCTTTTATAATCAGGGCAAAAAAAATGTAGCTGCCCATACAGCAGCAAGATGCCTTTCACTTGTATGAAAAGTATGGTCACTGGTGCATGCAGTGTCCCGGACTGCAAGAGGGATGTCTGACAGCTGGTTTAGGCCCGACATTCCCCAAGGGGTCCTGGATTGGGAGAGGGCGCAGGCTGGGTTGAGGGACTCCCCTCCTGCATGAATTTCGTGCAACTGGCCTCTAGTTTAGTTATAAAAGTCCAGGACTCGATCTCCTGCTCTCTTCCGCCATCCTGTGAGTTCCCCGACATGTGCGCCTACCCCTCCCTGTGTCCAGGACACATCCACAGACTTCGCCATCCATGAGGTCCTTCTAGCACTTTCCTCACTGAATGGTGCTCCTGGGTTTAGTGGCTGTTTGGAGAACAACTCAGCTCAGTGCGGAATGGTCAGGCTTGAAAAGGAGCAGCCCCACCGACCCTGCAAGAGGCCCCGGCATGTGTCCTGGCTCAGTGGCTCCTGGCCCCATATCTGTGAACAGAAGTCAGAAGAAGGCAGTTTGGGGTCCGGAATGTACTGGGCAGTTTGTAAGTGCTGAAGGGAATTTGAGATCCAGGGTCTGCCACATCCTGCAACTCACAACTGGTATTTTCTTCTGTGTGGGCAGGTGCCCCGCAGTGCCAGGTCTCACAGGGCACAGCATGCTGAGGGCCACTGTGGCACACGTGGAAGGAAGCATGCAGTCCAGTGAGTGCAAGGGATCCTACTGGAATTCAGCTAATGCAGCGGACAAAGAAGCTACACACACATCTATTCAGAGATGTGTCTCCAGGAGCAGCTGATGAGAAACCCAGCACGTGCCTCTCTCAAGATGGGGAGATATCTGACAGCTGCCAGTGCCCGCAGACCACTGGGAGTCCCTCCCTGGGCCCTGAGCTCACAGAAAGCTGATTGCCGGAGGGCCATACAAGAGGGCAGGGCAGGGCATGTGAACTTTCAAATGACACACACACAAGAAACCCACCCTCAGCTCCATCACTGTGGCCTGTGCCTTGAGGCCAGTTTAAATGCAATTGGTCTTGTATTGGGTGTTGAGAGCCCACACGCTCCCATCACTAACGGCCCCCATGGACAGATTCCAAACTGAATGCATAGACCATGGAACTCATGGTGCGTGAGCTGAGCCCTTGTGTGTGGACCTGCCTGCCACCCAGATGGGCTTCGGGCTGCAGCCACGCCAGACGCAGGGCACTGGGGGCTGATCCTATCAGCTATGTCTTCCAAGTTTATTAGACGAATAGCAACATTTTCTGCTAATAGTTTTAATTCTGCATTAATTGTAAAATTAACATAACATAAAACCTGCATAAAATAACAGAAGTCCAGCTTACTAAATTTTTTACATAACATAAAATTATTTTTATATAAAAGAATATTTTAAGTCTTGTCCCTAGAAACTAAAGACTGTATAGGATTTGGAAATGTGTGCCAAACCCTGGCCTGGAAGTGTGGTCCACACTTTCACCAGTACACTCTGTCTTAATTTCTGTAAACATTATAGTAAGTTTTGAAGTCAGGTGGAGTTGGTTATACAACTTTGTTTTTGTCCTTCAATACTGGGTTAGCTATTATGAGTCTTTACCTTTTCATATAAACTTTAAAATCAGATTGTTGATATCCACAAATAACTTACTGGGATTTTCATTGAGATTGGATTGAATCTGTAGATCAAGTTGGGAAGAACCACCATCTTGACAATATTGAGTCCTCCTATTCATGAATATGTAATATCTCTTCATTTATTTAGTTCTTTGATTTCTTTTATCAGAATTTTGTAGTTTCTTCATATAGATCTTATACATAGTTGTGTTAGAATAGTAAGTATTTCATTTTGGAAGGGTACAAAAGTAAATGGAAATGTGTTTTTAATTTCAAATAGAGCAATGGAACAGAATGGAGAACCCAGAAATAGACCCTCATAAATATAGTTAACTAATCATTCACAAAGGAGAAGACAATGCAATGGAGAAAAGAAAGTCTTTTCCACAAATGGTGCTGGAATAACTGGACATCCACATAAAAAAAATAAATCTGGACATAATCTTAGTCCGTTAATAAAGATTAACATGCAAAATTCAAACGTATACAATTCCCAGAAGATAACAGGAGAAAATGTAGATTTCCTTGGGTATGGTGATGACATTTTAGGTATAACACCAAAGGCACAATTCATGAAAAAATTTAGTAAGCTGGACTTCACTAAATGAGAACTTCTGTTCTGCAAATGACATTGTCAAGAGGATGAGATCACAAGCCACAAACTGAGGGAAATACTTGCAAAAGACACAACTGGCAGAGGACTGTTATCCAAAATGTACAAAGAAGATTTAAAACCCCACAATAAAAAACACACACAACCGCCGAAACCAGTTTGGCTCAGTGGATGGAGTGTCGGCTTGCGGACTGAAGGGTCCCAGGTTCGATTCCGGTCAAGGGCATGTACCTGGGTTGCAGGCACATCCTCAGTAGGAGATGTGCAGGAGATGGCTGGTCGATGTTCTCTCTCTCATCGATGTTTCTACTCTATCTCTCTCCGTCTCTCTCCCTTCCTCTCTGTAAAAAATCAATAAAATATATTAAAAAAACCAAAACAAACAAAAAAAACCCCACACAACCCAATTCAAAAATGGGTAAAAGTCCAAAAAATACCTCATCAAAAAAGATATACACATGACAAATAAGCATATAAAAACATTAGGAAATTATAAATTAAAACAATGCGTTACTGTTGCACCTATTTAAAATGTCCAAAAGACAAAACATTGACACAAATAAATGAAAGATATTCTGTTCTTATGGAATGGAAAAATTAATATTGGTAAAATGTCAACACTTCCTAAAGCAATCTAGAGGGTCAATGCAATCCCTCTCAAACTTTCAATGGCATTTTTCACAG
This sequence comes from Myotis davidii, assembly GCF_000327345.1. Classification (NCBI taxonomy): domain Eukaryota; kingdom Metazoa; phylum Chordata; class Mammalia; order Chiroptera; family Vespertilionidae; genus Myotis; species Myotis davidii. The sequence goes on along the minus strand of NW_006282814.1, from coordinate 883,659 downwards.
AAGTGGAATAAATAATCCTAAAATTTGTATGGAAACACAAAAGAACCTGAATAGTCAAAGCAATCATCATAAAAGCAAAGCTGAGGTATCACAATTCCTGATTTAAAACAATATTAGAAGCTATACTAATCAAAACAGGAAGGTATTGGCATAAAACCAGACACATAGATCAATCAAACAGGATAGAGAAACCAGAAATAAACCCATGTGCATATATGGTCAATTATTTTATGACAAAGGAGCCAAGAATATACAATGGGGAAAAGACAGGTTCTTCAGTCAATGGTGTTGGGAAACTGGACACCTATATGCAAAATGATGAAACTGGAACCCTATCTTTAGCCACACACAAAAAAACAACTCAAAATCTATTAGAGACTTGAATGTACGACCTGAAACTAAAAAAACCCCTCTTTGACATTGGTCTTAGCAATGATGTTTTGGATTTGACCAAAGCAAAGGCAACAAAAGGAAAAAGTCAATAAGTGGGACCCCAGAAAATAATTAAATAAAAGTAAAAAAGGAGTAAAAAGAAGTGGGCCCTGGCCGGGTGGCTCTGTTGGCTAGAGTGTCATCCTGTACACCAAAAGGTTGTGGGTTCAATTCCAGTGAGGGCCCATATCTAGGTTGCTGATTGGGGTACATATGGGAGACAACCAATCGATGTTTCTCTCTCACATCGATGTCTCTCTCTAATCAATAAAAACATATCCTCTGGTAAAAATTAAAGAGAAAAAAGTGGGACTCCATTAAATTAAAATCATCTGTTCTGCAAAGGAAACCATCAGCAAAATAGAAAGACAGCTTATGAAATGGGACAAAATATTTGCAAATCACATATCCAAGAAGAGTTACCATTCTTTTATGTAAAATATAAAAGAAACTTGTACAACTCCATAGCAATAATTAAATAAATAAACCCAATTAAAAATGGGCAAAGGATCTGAATAGACATTTTCCCAAAGAAGACGTATAAATGGCCACAGGTACCGGAAAGGTGCTCAGTGTCACTTGTCATCCGGAAATGCAAACCCAAACCACAGTGAGATATCACTTACATCTGTGAGAATGCCCATCATCGAAAAGACAAGAGGTAACAAATGTTTGTATAATGTTGGTGGGAATGTAAATTGGTTCAACCACTTTATATTGGGAAACAGTATGGATGTTCTCAAGAAATTGAAAATAGAACTATCATATGATCCAGCGATCCCACTGCTGGGTATGCATCTTAAGGAAACTAAGTCACTACCTCAAAGAGATTCCTTTACTCCCATGTTCACTGCAGCATTATTTACAATAGCCAAGGTACAGAAAAAACCTAAGTGTTTGTCAATAGATAAATCCCTTAAAAAATGTGAGGCAGAGACACACAATGGAATGTCACACACACAATGGAATATTATTCAGCTTTAATAAATAAGTCCTTTCATTGTGATATATGGATAAACCTTGAGGGCATTATGCTAATTAAAATAAGCCAGACAAAGAAAGGCAAATATTGCATAGTATTACGTACATGTGCAATCGATATTTTTTAAAAAGGAGTTGAGCTCATTTAGAAACAGTTGAAAAGTGTTGCTAGGGACTGGGCACGAGAAAAGTAGAGAGAGGTTAGTAAAAGAGCACATTAGCTCAGCAATAAAATGAATAAAGTCTGAGGATCTAATGTAAAACATGACAAGTCTAATTGATAACAGTTGAAATTCGCTGAGTAGAAGTGAAGTATTTTCAGCCTCTGAAAAAAGTGTACATATGTGACAAGAGGTGGTGGATGTTTTAATTACCTTAGTGGGGAGAACTCTTTCCAAATGCATACCTACCTGAAGTCATCATGTTTTAAACTTTAAATATTTTTATTTTTATTTGTCACTATTCCTTAACAAAGTTAGAAAAGACAGTTAACAAAGAAGAAAGCATGGCGGAACCTTAAATGCATGTGACTAAGTGAATGAAGCTAGTCTAAAAGGCTACACACTGTATGATTCTAACTCTATGACATTCTGGAAAAGTCAAAACTGTGGAGACTGTAAAGAGGTTGGTGGTCACCAGAGATTGGGGTGTGGAAGGGTGAATAGGCGGAGCACAGGAAATCTTTAGGGCAGTGGATCATATTGTGTGACACGGCAATTACATATACATGTCATGTTACATTTGTCAAGCCCCTGGGATATCCACCGTGACATGAGCCCTCACGGAAACTGTAGACTTTGGGTGGCGATGTGTCCATGCAGGAAGGCCTTTGCAGAGCTCCTTTGCAAGGTATTGGTTGTCAGACATCAGTCCCACCTGCAGGTGAGAAAATGTGGGTTTTGGTTTACTTTTGCTGCATAAAAAATTACTGCAAATGCAGTAGCTCTACACTGCATGTCTTCATCATCCTCAGTTTCCATGGTCAGGCACCCAGGCTGAACCGTGTGCCAGCGTCACCTGTGGCTGCTCTCAATGTGTCAGTCCGCCTGTGCTCCTTTCCAAAGCTCCGGGTCCCTTTTTGTCCTCATATGGCTGTTGGCAGAATTCATCTTCTGTCCGACTTAGGACTGAGGTCCCTGTTCTCTCCCTGGCCATCAGTGAGGGGTCCTCTCCGCTACTGGATGTCTTCAGGTCCTCACCATGTGGTCCCTCCCACAGTCCTCTCCAACGTAGACTATCTCTTCCTTCAGGATTGGGCAGCCCTTGTCAGTCCATGTCACTCACCTGTTTAGGTTCACCTGGGTAATGTGCCTTTTGATCAACTCAAAGTCAACTGATTGGCCATGTAATCATGAGCGATGCTCCATCATGCTCACAGGTTCCGCCCTCATGGGAGGGGGTTTCCAGGGAGTCCACAGGAGGGGGTGGGAATGTTGAGGCCATGTCAGAATTCTGCCCACATCAGGCTGTGCTTCCCACAGGCATACAAGACACGGCATTCAGCACAGCCACGTGAAGGAGGCTGTCTGATAAAGCTCCAGCCCTGAGAGTAGCCAGCACGGACAGGTGTTACTGTGCTGTAGGTTACTGAGCTGTAGGTTATCAGCCTCCTGGTTACCCCACCTGCACGATTCGGAGGTTTACCCATCCTGGGTTGTGGAGAAGACTTGCTGAGCTCATCCTTGCAAAGCATTTGGTTCTCTGGTTGGCTCATGTTGAGTCAAAGTGAGTGAGCATCTTGCCAGTGTTATTACCCCGGCTACCACAGGACCAGGGCATGAGTGAGAAAGCCATTTCATGCATGAGAACACTGCCGTCAACACCAAGCACTGGAAAGGAGTCCAGGACCTCCTAGAGTTTGGGGTGGAAGTTTGGCAGCTGGGAACAAGCCTGCATGAGGGATTGAGGAGGTGAGCTGCAGAAAGTTATTAACGTAAAAACTATTGTAACCTGTAAAGAATTTGTGTGGGTTTATTTGAGCCAAACTGTTGACAATTGCCGGGGAGCAGAACCTCAACGAATTGAGATCATGCTCTAGAGAATGGCGGGTTACATCTGTATTTATACATTGTAATCAAAGGAAGGGATGTAGGTGGGTGACATGAAATCCATCGGTGATAGGCTAGAAAGGCGGGAGAAAGCAAAGCAGAGAAACCCCTGGGATTGGATAAAAAGTAAAATGATAGACACATTCTTAGGTGGGTGCAGAAACAATTAACATGATAATAATGAAGAAATTTGTGGTATCTGTCCTGGAGCCCAGCACATTAGGTTGTGCCCCAAGGGGTCCATAAAAAGGGAAATTACAAGTTACCCAGACATTTCAAAGGGTATGTTATTATAGATGCAAAAAGACAGGTGGGCTCAGTTAAGGTAAATGTTATCTTGTCAGTGAAGATACAGGCCTACTCACCATAACTGCCTTTAGTTAAAGTTTAATTTCAGACCATCATTTGTGGTGACTTTAGGTCTGAGTTTGTGAGTCCGCCACGCAGGCCTCCCTGAGCCTGTCAGGTCAGCATGTGGCCCCTTTCGTCCACAAAGTATTCGGGGACCAAACAAACCCTCCGCGATGGTCAGATCCTCAGGCCACTCATGTGCCCTGGGCTGGTGAAAGCTATTCATCACGGGGTGCGGCCAATATGGCAGAGCCAATTCGCGCATGTGAGGCTGCTAATATCCTCACTGACTGCGATGTGCTTTTAAAAAGGACAACTAGTACCCGCCTGGAGGTCACAGGCTCTGAAAAAGTGGCTGCAGATTTCTGTGCTCTAGTCCTGCCTCTAATACCCATCCCCTGTGGCCTGACATGAGTTATTGAAACTGCTCCCATTCTGGGAAACAAGTTACATAAACCCAACTCCCTGCAAGGCCCCACGAGAGTTGCTTAAAAGCTTTGCTCCAAGTCAATCAAAGCAGGGCCTGCTGGGAGGGCGGGGCTGGCACAGCCTTCGGTGGGAATTATTGTTATTGGAGGCCTCCGTAGCAATGTTGAGAATCATTTTGCAAGAGACAGTGTTAATTAAAATGCAAATTGTCCCATGCCACCCTCTCCCCTGCAAGCTTTGGAAATCAAAAAGAATTATGTTTATTTTAAGACATCTCTTCCCACCAGCCCAGTCCTAATGTTCACAACTGAAATCCTGAAGTGCTGTACACCTTTTCGCAGGGGAAACTTTCATTTTGGTCTGCTTTTGGAAAACAGATATCAGCAATATGGCATTCGGAGCAATTATGCAAGCTGGGGCACAGGTATCTGATGCATATTGGATTGGAGAGTGCGGACCTGTGCGGGCCAGGCAGCCGCCAGCCCTGCGCCAGGAGCGCTGAATGTGCTAGGCTGAAGAAGTGCACCCGTGTGCAATACACATGGATTTTGAATAGTTCATACAGAAAAAGAATAAGCAACTAATTGTTCGCTCTGTATTGATTACATGCTATAATGATAATATTTTGGCTATATTGGTTAAAATCACTTATAATAAAAATGAATTCCACCTGTATGCTTTTCTTAACATTTTTATTTATTTTATTTTAAATTAATTAAATTTATTGGGGTGACGATGGTTAATAAGATCATGTAGGTTGCAGGTGTACATTTCTATGGTACATGATCTATATATCGTGTTATGTGCCCACCATCCAAAGTCAGATCATCTTCCGTCACCATATATGTGGCCCCATTACCCTTCTAGAAAACTTACAATTATAGATGTGTGTAGCTAGAATATGGACCCTGGTTTGAACTTTGCCTTCTTGTTGGAATAATCACCTTCCAGGACACTGCCTCCCCAGGAGCTGCCTGCAGCACTTCCAGCCCTGGCCCAGAGGCCCCGCTAGCGCCAGCCCAGACCTGCTTGCCTGACGCACCTTCCCACCCTCAAGGCCTTTTATCCTGATTACTGCTGCTGTGAATCCTGCTCCTCCTTAGACCGTGTCCCCTGGCACCTCCCAGGCCCTTGGGTAGACTAGGGTGCCCGCCCTCATTCTCACTGATGCACTGACACTATGCTGGATGGTCTGTTCAGGGCCTGTCCCTACACTGTGCTGTGCTGCACAGGGAAGGGCACTGCATCTCTGTGCCTATCTCCCTGGCGCACTGTGTGCATTTTCTTAAGCGCGTAGAGTGGCAGAGCCGGGGTAAACAGTGCTTGCCCATGGGCCTGTCTACCCCGCAGCAGCCAAGGCAATTCAGGCCTTGTTTTCATTGTCATGTTCAATCATTATTTTTAATAACAATGTAGGGAGTAAACCTGGTGCCCCTTCAATGGGATGCCCAGCCTCCCTTGGGCACCTGCACCAGCCCTGGGTGGAATGCTGGTGTTATGGTGGGTTGATCACTGAGAATGACCACAAAGTGCCAATTAGCCACCTGCTGGGAGGACACCCTGGTTAGCAGGAAGCTCAGAGGTGTGTGGCTGTCCTGCTTTTACCTGGCAAACATCTCCTTCCTGCCTGCAGGTCAGTGTTCACTGGTATGGAGTTGAGTTGCAAGTCTGTTTGGGGTTGAGGCCCTGTTGATTCATAGACCTTCCTGGGCTCCTGGAGGAAGCGCTGACCCCATTTGCCCTTCCTCCAGGCAGGCTCCTTATGGCCACATCAGTCAGGGCATCACCTTCAAGGTTCAAGGCTGTCCTGTCCAAGCACGCGCAGCGCCCAGGAAGCCAGCCCAGTACAGGGTGGACGAGGACCCACCCTCTCCCTGACGAAGATGCTCCAGGATTACTCCCCGTCCTTGCGGGAGGAGCCCATGTGCCTCCATTAAAAACAGTCCTCGCTTTGGAATATGGTTTACTCAGCTTTTCAGGAATACACTGTTCGATAGGCAAAGACCCAACTTTTCTTTGGTCAGAAAAGAAAGTTTCGTTTGGTCAAAACATAAAAACCAAAACCGAAACCCAACTCACAAATAAACCTACTTTGTCATTTTCCTAAAACGTACAAGGGACAACCCACGGGAAGCTCAGAGTATGAGGAGGAACACGCGTGGGGCCCGGTTGTCACTGGCCTCTCTGGTCTGCTGGCCTGGGGGCCTCCCTGTGTCACTCCTGGCTGCCCCATGCCATAACGCAATTCTCCATGAAGGAGCCACTCCCACCAGGGCCACGAAGACGTGCTTTTTGCTCAGTGAGACCAGATTTGAAACTTCAAAATATGCGATATTTTCTCCGAGGACTCAGGCTGTGGTCAGACTGCACCTCAGTCCACTGGCGCAGGACTGCGAGTTGCCAGTCCATCTAGCATCCAACGCCCTGAGTGCGGCTGCCCGTGCTCCCCTTGCTCCCCGTGCTCCCCGCGCTCAGGAAGGTGGCAAGAGAAGCCCCCACCTCAGCCAGGAGCCCCTCTCCACCCACGGCTGCTTCCAGCTAGGGGCTCCTTCCGGCGAGGGGCTCCTTCCCCGGCGGCGAGGGGCTCCTTCTGGAGAGGGGCTCCTTCCGGCGAGGGGCCCAGAGTGGAAGGATGCAGCCCTCAAATGTCAGTCACGCTGCACTCCCGCCACCCTGGATTGGCGTGGCACTGGACCACGAGGCGTGGTACTCCCTGGGCCGTGCACCTTGTGGCACACTGACCACTTCCTTTCTGAGTCTATATGACTCAGTCCTCTAGAGTTTTCTTGTTTTTGTTTTCTTTTTACTCTTTTTAAAATTCAAACACTGACTTTGCATTGACTGAACATTGAGTATGGGTGGTCAGAGGCTCAGAACATAGAACGCCGGGCTCACTGTTGGTGAGGGGACCCTGGATTCTTCTTGGCCCTCAGGTTAGCAGGTCACATGGCCCCCAGGCCTCAGTTTAATCATCAGACAGAGAAAAACAAACACTGTATGATCTCGCTTATATGAGGAATCTAAAGAAAAGTGAAACTCATTATAGCAGAGAGCAGAAAGTGGCTGCCAGGGCTGGGGAATAGGGGAGGCTGGAAAAGGTTAGCCCTTTCGGCTCTAAGATGAATGAGGTCTGAGGAAATAATCTAAAACATGGGACTACAGCCGATAACACTACCGTATAATTGCAATTTGCTACAAAAGTAGAACTTAAAGATTTTCACCAAAAGAAATATATAAAATATATCTGTATGTTAAATGATGTAATTATGTGAGGTGCTGGGTGTGTTAATTAAAATCCTTTCACAATGTAAAAAATATATCATGATGATGTCACTTTAAATACCTTATAATTTTCTTTGTCAAGTATGTCTCAATAAAGCTGAATAAATAAAGTCGAATAAAATGTTTGTATACATTTTGAGATAAGAACAAGATCTCAGGGGACACAAATGAAACCTACAGTGTGGGGTGTAATAATAGGAATATACCAAATACGATGACATTTCATAAAATCAATGCTGCAGGGCCCATAAAATTGAGGAGTTGAGATCATGGTGGGATTGGCAAAGCAGGCGTTCAAGGTCAGCTTCCATGATGAAGAGAAATGGAGCTTGCTTCCTGTCAGTGGCACTAAAAAAACCAGCCAGATATAGACAGACAGGTATGCATAGGGACACACAGACACATGTATTTACACACAAACACATATACATGTATGCATGCACACACATTATTTGTATTGTTATTACTTTCATACAAAGCTGAAGACACCGCAACTGAGATTTTGGGATGATTTTGCACCGGTGCCCCAGGCTGCTGGGCGTGAAGTGCTCTCAGCCCACAGCAGGCCCAGGTGAGGACCCAGGCGTCACCCCAGCAGCACTTCCAGAGGTAGCTGGTGCGTTCAGAGGCCACTGTGCAGCTCACAGGTCCCTCAATGACATCTTTCATCTCCCAGTTACAACACCTGCTGTAGCTCACCCTTCTCAATGGCCTGGTGCTTGAAAGGGGCCTGGTGCAGTCAGGTTGGGCCGCCCAGCAGGTGCAGAGCAGGTGGGGGGTGCAGACCACCCCAGCAGGGCCCAATGCTGCCCCTCCAGGGCAGGCAGGGACTCTGCCTCCCATCTCATAAGTAGTGCTTTCCAAGGTCACCGGGTTGATCGCTGAATTGGAGAAGGCTTCTGAAGGAACTAGAGCACAACTTAGAAATAGGGTAACAGCCTTCCAGAGTGTGGCGGGCAAGTCTCAGGGGCTTGTTCTTTCTTGCCTGGATTCTTGCAACAGCAGCCTGGCCACCATCCCGCCTAACCCCTGCACTGCCCCGTCACCCTGACACCAGCCAAGTCCACCCCTCACGACAAGAGACATGTGAGACCTGAGTTAAAGACAAAATTACTCCTGGTCCTTGTTCTAGAACAGGGATTCAGACTTTATGGGGGGGGTGCCTGTCTGCAAGGGAGTCTGCAGTGGGCGACAGAGATTGGGCTCTACTCTGAGGACAACAAGGAAAAGTGGGGATGTGTAGAGAAGGGGCCGGGAGGGTCAGCGGTGGAAAATCACTAAGAGAAGCATGAGGGCCAGGGGGTGTTCTGACTAAAGCGACATACCAGGATCTTGGCTGAAGACCGGGTAGGGTGATCAGATGTCACCTGGGGGGGGGGGGGG
>NW_006282814.1:870606-874712 GCF_000327345.1 Myotis davidii | reverse complement strand
TGCTGAAACTGGACAGAACAGAGTCCCCAAGTGGCGGTCTAGCTGAGGAGCCCAGCAGAGGTTGTTTAAGGAGAGACCTCCAGCCCTGCTGGGCATCGCCCACCCTCAGCCTTGACTTTGGGAAGCTCCTTGGGCATCCACAGGGGAAGGGGTGGCCATGGCAGCTGCTGCGGGGACGCTAACAGTCCTGGCTGTGGCAGAGGCAGCAGAGGACAGGCTTTCTGGGGACACCCGCTAGGAGGCGTCTGAAGCTGCTGGGTGGAAAGGAGCTGGTCCTGAGGCGGGTGTGGGGTCTTTGAAGAAGCTGCCGAGTGCCATGTCTTTCCCGGGGCACGCGTCCCAGAGTGTGGGACATGGGGGCGTTGGCAGAATCCCGGGAAGGCTAGGCTGTGTGCCCCTTAGATGGTGTCTCACCTGTTGGTGAAATCTCAGAGTCAAGAGCTGGCTAGAGGGTCACCAGGGGCAGAGTGGGAGAGGCTGCGCGGTGTGGGTCCTCTGACCAGAGGGAAATAGCAGGCGTGAACCCACATGAGGTGTCCTGGGAGAGGGTGACCCTCAGCTGGGGACCCCATGCAGGGCTGGACTCCAGGGGGTCATAGGGACATAGGCCATCCTCTAGGGCCCATGGGAGCTCCCAGTAGGAAAGAAAGTCTGATGGACCCACAGACAGAGGAGAAGGGTGGGTGCCAGGGCTGGGCGAGGGGAGCTGGGGGTTAGCGTTAACAGGGCAGAGTTTCCGTTTAGGAAGCTGCAGAAGCTTTGGGTGGTGATGGCTGCTCAAGGATGTGAATGTCCTTAATGCCATGGCCTGCACACTTACAAATGGCCCACATGGTAAATATATATGCTATATAATATATGTATTTTATGTTATATACACTTTACCACATTAAAAAGAGAGTCAGAATGTGGGCATCTGCCACCCAGTGCCCCCAGTGTCTGACTCGCCCCTCCATCCCTCCTACCCCCTGAGGCCTAAGCCACACAGGGGATGTGTGGGAGGAGGGAGGTCAGACTCCCTTCCCGAGGTCGGGGTCCGAGGTCAGTCCTTGGCCACGGCAGGGGGAGTCCTATCTGGAGCAAGAGACAGAACTGGGGTGTCAGTCCCAGATCATCAGCAGGTGACGGACTCCCAGAGACGGCCCGATGGTCCTCATGGCCGCCCAAGACACCGCTAGAGTCTGAGGAGAAAAGAAGATTTGACACATGTGGTCTAAGAGAAAAATTGATTCTTGATACTGCCCTCCAAGTTACATATATTTGACTCTAGGATTTCTGTTCTTTTTAGTAGCCCACACAGAGCCAAAGGTGATGGTGAGCGGGGAAAACACTCCTTGAGCTAAAACAGGGGGTTCCATTGCAACACTTCACTCACTGATAATAGAAGCCAGAAACTTACAGAAAGCGTGTTAACAGGCACTTCCAGAGGAGAAAGGGCAAACGCTGGATAAACTTGAAAATAGACTGGCCCTGTGTGGAGGCACAGAGAAGCAGGTGGGAGGAAGAATAGCTTTCCATCTTCGTCCCCACAGTGGCAATGCTGGCTTGAAGGACCCCACTCTTGGCGAGGTGCAGAGGGCTGGCTGCCGGGCGTTCTGTACTAGGTGTCGGCGCTCTCCCTTCCACGCAGCCGTCTCCTTTCTGCTCGGTAAGCTCGCTCAGGCATCTGTATAATGACAGGTCTTCAGCACGAGACACCAGTCCCCTGAAGGGGAATGTGTGAATAAACTGGCTACATATCTTCCATGGAAACCACTCAGATCTTAAACGCACTGAGTTAGATCCACGTCTGTGGAATGGTGGGACAGCCATGCTGTGAATAAGAAAAGAAGTTGCACAGATGTGCATGGAATGATTGCTTTTTTGTGGAAGTCGCCCAGGCAGGCATTCGCCCTCAATGTCTACATGTACACACGTGCGTGCTTATGTGTGAGGACTGGGCATGCCAGAACCGGGTTCCTTAATGGCGTTGGAAGAATGGGGTTGGGGGAGACAAGAATTAAAAAAAACCTGAAACAAAATTAAGAAACATAATCATGTACAATTCAGTAAAATTACCAATTACAATAAGTCGTTTCTTTTTCCTGTTATATAAAAATAAATATCCATGGTAATTAGAACAAAACAGGAAAAAGAAAAAATATTTATTTGATTTAAGGATGTGATTGTGGACATCTATGGCTCCCATTTCTTTTAAAATAAACTTTATTTTGAAAAACTTGTAGATTTAAAGAAAACTTGCGAGACAGAATCCTCTGGACCCTTCACGGAGGTCCCTCATCATCGATCCCATTATCCTGGGGGCACATTACTATTAACTAAACTGGGTTTTATCGGGATTTCACCAGTTTTTCTATTAAGATTCTCTTTCAGTTCCAGGGTCCAGCCCAGGCACCGCGCTGCCCTTAGCAGTGGTGTTTGCCGGCCCCTGAAGGCCTAACCGCGGGGCTCTCAGCTGCTCGCTGTCCCAGGGCTGACGCCCTCCAGCTGCGGTCTGCAATCAACTACACAGTGTTTGCGGTGATTGGCCGTGTTTACAGCAGGCGTTTTCACAAGGTCCCCAAGGTCCCCCTTCACGTGTCTCAGTCTCCTTCAAAACAGGGCCCGTCTTTCCATCCCATTGGCAAAACCTGTTTGTCAAACCCTCTAGGGCGCGGATTCAGTCCCCTGGGGCAAATTGCATCTTGCCAATGCCACCTTCTCCTCCCGCCTTGCTCCCGCCTGTTCCAAATCCAGCCGAGGGGCCTCTGCCTCACTTCCTGCCACGGCCCAGGCCAAGCCTGGCAGATCTTCTGGGCACTGCCCAGCGTCTCGGTGCCCGAGGCCGCGCACCTGCCCAGTGCCTCAGCCCCAGCCCCAGGGCGGCGGGCCCCTCCCAACCCGAGCGGGTGGCTCCCGGTGCTGCTGTTTGTGGCTGTGCCCCTGCGCGCTGCTCAGCGCCTTAGACCCGGTGTGTGACGGACAGAAGAAAGAAGGAAGAAAGGGAGAGAAAAGCCACCGGGAGGCTGTTTCCCACGTGGTCTCCGTCTTGATTTGACTATTCCTCAGTCGACTTGAGGGCTGGAGAGAGACTGTCCTTGGAGAGGTGGGTGGAGCTGAAACATTTTATTCTGCTCAAGATGTCTGTGAAATAACTCACATTTATAGCGGCATTGTCCGCAGTAGCCACCAGTGGAAGTGACCCAGATACCCACTGATGGATGGCTAAACAAGACGTGGCACACGCACACCATGTGTATCGAATGGAGTGGAATATTCCGCAGCTCCAGAGGGAAGGAAACCTGGCACCTGCGACTGCATGCTGCCCCAGAGAACACCTGCCGAGTGGGTACGCCAGGCCCCAAGTCAAACACGGCGTGAGTCCCCAAAGAGTCAGATTCCCGAGAAGACAGCTGGGTGCTGCAGGGGCGGGAGGATGAAGTTAGGGCTTCATCAGGACAGAGCTTCCTGTGGGAAACTGAAAGAGTTCTAGAGACGGAGCGTGGTGATGGAAATGTGATTGATGCCACTGAGCTGTGCAATGGTTAAATGGTAAATGTTATGCCATGTTTATTTTACCCTAATTAAAAAAATAAAAAATAAAGTGTCTGAAAATAACCCTTGGACAGTGGTTTAAAGGTGACCAAGCTTCCTCCTCCCGGCCTCCTTTGTGGCTGAAAACAGAAAATTAAACATCTAGTCTGTTAGCTGGGACCTCCAGGTAGCAGAAGACACAAAAGGGTCCTAGTGACGGTGCGTTTCCATCTGTGTGTGACAACCAGGAGGAAGTGACAGGAATGACAGCCAACAATGGGATGAAAACATTCATGGGCAGGGTCAACGGAGCTCTGAGGCTGGGGGACAATGAAAGGAAAACCATGCCTGCCCATGTGCTTGGTCCTGGAGACCAGGGGTCCCTGTGCCCTGCTCCTGCCAACACAGGACCCTTTCAATCATGGCCCTGGGGGCACAATAGTCCTCCGAAGCCTCAGAGAAAAGCGATGGAGTGATTCACTGGAAACTGTTCTGTGCCCTGGGGTGCGCTCACATGAATGTGTTGGCCCCGAACAACACCTCTAATTCTAATTTATTGACAGCTGGCAATATGGTGCAAGGCGCCACTCAAT
>NW_006282814.1:849526-870513 GCF_000327345.1 Myotis davidii | reverse complement strand
AGCAAATGGAGAGACAAAAGTGGATTAAAGACACAGTGGGATGCTGCACGGGCTCTGAAAGCAGCAGCCATGGCTTCATCGCTGAGTGCAGCGCGGACACTCCTGAGGCTGAGATCACATGTCAGCTCCTCATGGCCATGCACTGTGCTGATGCGAGTGTTCTGTGGGAATAAGGGATTGGCTGCGGAGGTTTTAGGGTGGTTAAGACAAAGCGCCGGGGTGTTAGCTGTCTGTTGCTGCATAAATCTTCATGGCTTTACACACGGCCTTTATTCTGTCAGTCTCTGGGCTCAGGAATCAGGTGCGTGCTGGTGTCTGGCTCAGGCAAAGAACTGAGTCTGGGTGCTGGTGGGTCTGTGGTGTTTTCAAGGCTGGAGGGAGAGGCGAGGTCTTCCAAGCCCACGGCCCTGGCTCTGTGCTCTGTGGTGTGGGCTGAAGGCCTCTGTTCCTCGCCCGCCATCTGCCGGAGCTGCGAGTCCTTTGCCAGGGCCTCTCCTGGGCACCTCCCACAGGGCCAGGGGCACCCTGCAGACTGAGCCAATGAAAAGCAAGAGGTGAGAGAGCCGGGGAGCAGAGTCTTCTGAGGTCGCATCATGGAGGTGCCTTCTCACCACTTTAGCAGTGAGTCACTGGGCAGGGCTCTCCGACAAGGAGCTGGGACCCACAGGCTGAGCATCCAGCCCCGGGACCTTCTTCTAGAAGCTCCTGACCACGCCCACAATCCAGATGAAGAAGGACCCTGGCTGACATGGTTGAAGAGAGGCTCATGGTGAGTTAGAGCAGGTGGAATGTGCTCCCGACTTGTCCCTCTTTCTGACAAGGGGCCGCCTATGAGTGTGGGGGTCCCCTCATCTCATGTGCGGTGGGGAGGCCGTGGGCAGGGTCAGATCTAGGTTCCTGGGGGCGTGTCGGCATCAGGGAGTCCTGGTTGGGGGCAGGGAGCAGGGACAGATGGGCAACTTCATCTTCACAGGACAGGTTCCTCTGGCTTCCCAGATGGCTGGAGCGCTTCAGGGGAAAGTGAGGCCAGGGTGGAGGGGACGAGTAGAGAGGAGGTGTCCAGAGCCCAGCCCCGGGGGTTGGTGCTTGGAGAGAGGCACCCCCTCTTGTGTTCTGAAACCTGCAGCTCAGTCAGGGCAGCTGCTGCCAGCACCACATGCTTCCTGAGGGGCAGCAGCTGGGAGACGCTGAGAGCCAGGCTTGCCGCTGGCCCTGGGCCCTCCTTCCACTCTCCCTGGCCTGAAGGAGGGATGTGTTATACCTCCGGCTTACATCTTTGCAGGATTGAGCCTTCAGCTGGAGGGCCTGGGGCCAGAAGTGGCAGAACCCACACTTCATGGCTGGTCTGGACCAACAATCCTCACTTCCCGGCTTAAAAATCCCGGGTGTGTCCGAGGGGTGATAAGAGTGGCCAGTTCTGAAGCGGGCCTCCCTTCATGGTAGCCTAACCCTCCCCTCCCGGCGTCTCCAGGGCAGCACCCGCTTGGCCAGAAGCCGTGGCCCCCCAGGCCATGACTCCCAGTGAAGGACGCGCCAGCAGGCGGGGCCCTGGGGAGCGGGTGAGGGGAGCAGGTGCGAGGTGCAGCCGGGGAGGCCTGCGGAGTCCTTAGCTCCACAGAGGAGGCCATCGGCACCGCTGCAGCCTGCTGGGCCCGCCCTCAGGGCTGTGGCCCCTTCCCCTTCTGCTAGGCAAGTCCCTCACCACCTGGGCAGATGTGAGACGGTGGGAGCACGCCCTGCCCTGGGGCCTGGGTCAGCCTCACAGCCAGGCTGCTCCAGCTGAGAGGCAGCTGGGTCACCGGGAGAGAGTGCTCTCTGCAGTGTCAGTTTCCAGTCTCACAGCGCGGCCCAGCGGGCGCAGGCTTTCCTCACCGAAACTGGGGCACTGCCTGAGCAGGCCTGAGGGATAGAACCAATCCCCTTTGCTTTCATCCCGGCAATCCCTGTGACATCTATTAGGTGGGGGTAGCTTCCCTGTCCCCAAGTGAAGACCAAGCAGGCCTGTGGCCTCTCTACCCATCTCACCTAGTGGACCTACCTCACGCACACTGAGCCATGTTCCCACTGGCTCAGTTTCCCCTGGAGTCCAGTCCAGGCCTCCCTCCACGCCCACCTGACCTGTGGCCCCGCTGCCTGCAGAGGGGCCTACACCCTCTCCTCCCTCCCTCGCTCCCTCCCTCCTGCTTTGCAGGCTGGACTCTCCAGGTTGAGCTTAGGGAGCAGAGGGCAGTCCCCCTGTGGGTGGGTTCTCCCTCTGCGGACAGGGCTGGGCAGGTTTGGCTGGGGTTCCCTCTGGGGCACCTTCTCTGTGGCCTGGGATGCTGCACTGCCAGGTCCAGGGCGCTGCATCCACTGGCTGTGCCTCTCCTTGCTGGCAGCTGCTCCCCTCCAGCCCGGTGTCTTCATTAGGGGCAGCAGCTGGGAGACGCTGAGAGCCAGGCTTGCCCCTGGCCCTGCGGCCCTCCCTCCACCCGCCCTGGCCTGAGGGAGGGGTGTGTTGTACCTCCAGCTTAAATCCGGAAAAACTTCACGGACTGACTCTTGCCTTTGGCCCTGCGCCCTTTGCAGGTGGATTTTCTAAGACTGAGGGCAGATGGAGACAGGCCTCTCTCCCTGAGGTTGCCTCAGTTCCACCGGAGTGCCCAGGCCTTGAGCTGCCCTAGCAGGGGGGCCTGTTATCCTCTGTAGCCTCTAGGACGGCCCCAAGCAACCCGCCTCCTGGAACTCGCCTCCCTGTGAAGTCCCCTCCCTCCCTCCGTGGGCCGGGGACCTGCTGACCCGCCCAGTAGCGGAACCTGGTGAAGGGTCAGGGTGCTAATTCCTAGGTTACGGGGCAAAGGCCTGACTTCAGCCTTTCCTCACTCGGGTGTGCCTGGAGACTCATTCAGGCTGCCCTTCCTTTCCTTTGCCGCGTAGGCTGCCGTGGCCCAGACCTGCCAGAGCATCAGAGTCACCTCTAGTTTTTTGGATGTTAGAGTAAAACTACATCAACATTCATGTATAAGTAACCGTGTAAACATACGTCTTCCTTTCTCTGGGATGACTGCCCAGGAGTGTCATTTCTGGGTCATACCTGCAGGTTTAGTTTTTTAAGAAACTGGCAAATGTTTCTAGAGTGGCTGTACCACTCGTAACCCCACGCACGGCATGAGCCAGCTTGTCTGCCTCCTCACCGACGTTTGGTGCTGCCCGTGTTTCACATTCCAGGCACCTCAGAGGTGCAGCGAGCTCTCGCGGGGGTTTACTGTACATTTCCCTAAAAGCTAATGCTGCTCAACAGCCTTCATTTGCATATTTGCCACCTGTGTGTTCTCTCAAAATGTCTCTTCATGTCTGTTGCTATTTTCTAATTGGAATTTTCTTTTTACTTTTGAGAGTTCTTTATACATCATGCATATTAGCCTTTGGGCAATTACGTGGTTGGGGAACATTTTTTCCCCAGGATGTGGCTTGTGTTTACACCATGGTATTTAATTAAATTATTGCTATGTTGGGGCTTAAGTATACCATTTTATTATTTTACTGGAGGTGGGGTCCCTCGGCTTGGCCCACAGGGATCCAGCTGAAACTGGCTCTCTGACAACTCCCGAGGGGTCCCAGATTGTGAGAGGGTGGTTATTGGGTGACACACCCAGGAATTGGGCTCCCTCCTCTCTGGTTCTGGGTGAGTCACCCGAGAACCGCAGCTGCCAAGTCACCGCAGCTCAGCGACTCCTGCGTTGAGTGTCTGCCTCCTGGTGGTCATTGCACATCACAGCTACTGGTCAGATGGTTGAAAGGTTAGACTGTTGCTTAGGCTTATCTATATATGGATTATTTTTTGGTTTTGTTCTCTCAGTTATTCCCTTTTTTTGTTTGTTTCCTTTTTCCTGCCTTCCTGTGAGCAACCAAACACGTTTTAGGATTTTATTTTGTTTTGACTATTAGGTTTCGAACACACCTCCTGATGCAGCCATTTCCCGGGTGGCTGTGCTGACAGTGCCTGTACATGTGCTTCTCACTTGAGGCTGCTGGGGGCGCCATCATACTGGCCCAGTGAGGGGGAGAGACCTCATCCCCCACACTTACAACATCATGTCTTAAATGGTCCCAGTAAGTTCATTAGAACCACACCAGATGGCATTCTAAGTTTTGCTTAAATTGTCAAACATTATTTAGAGAACTCAAGAGCAGGATATTTTTACCCGTATTTTTACTTATCATGTTTTTCCTTTTTTCCTGTTGTTCCAATTTTTTATATTGTTACTTTTCTGTTTGCAGAAATTCTTTTACTCATTCTTTTAGGGTAGTTCTGATTGTAACAAGTCATCTTAGTTTCTTTATCTGAAACTGTCACATATAGAATCATGAATCCTGCACAGGATTCATACACAGGATGCAGGGTTCTGGGCTGACAGCCTGTACCTCCAGCAGCTGGGAAGTATGTGCCTTTCGTGTGCTGCCCAGGCTCCTGATGGGAACCCCATTGCAGGAGAAGTCTCCTCGCTTACGATTCAGTGTCACCTCTCCCTTACTGCTTCCAAGATGTGCTCTTTATTTGTATCGTTTAGATATCCTATATAATAAAATCCTAATATGCTAAGTGTCCGGTCGACCAGTCGGCCATTCAACCAATCAAAGTGTAATATGCTAATGATATGCTAAGGCCGCTCAACTGCTCTCTATGACGTGCACTGACCACCAAGGGGCAGACACTCTGATCAGTAGGTTAGCTTGCTGCTGGGATCCGGCTGATCGGGACTGAGTGAGATGGGCTGGACATGCCCCACAGTCCCTCTCCGACTGACCGACCTCCCACATCCCTCTCTGGCCCTGATGGTGCACCAGTTGGGTCCCTTGGCCTGGCCTGTGCCCTCTTGCAATCTGAGACCCCACAGGGGATGTTGGAGAGCCGGTTTCGGCCCCATCCTGCAGGCCAGGCTGAGGGGCCCCACTGGTGCACAAATTTGTGCACCGGGCCTCTAGTTTGACTATAATGTGTCTTGCTGTGGATTTGAGTTTATTCTGTTTGGATTCTGTCAGGCTCCCTAATCTGTAGTTTTATAGATGGTATGCTTTTCCAAATGTAAAATTTGAGCACTTTTACATCCCATCTTTCCACTCTCCAGGACTGCAGTGGGTAAGCGCTAGATATTCTGCTGTCGTCCCACAGGTCCCTAAGGCTTGGTTCATTTTTGATTTCTTTTTTTTATCTCTATTTCTCAGATTGGGCTATTTCTGTGGTTCTGTTTTCCAATTCACTGATTCTTTGTTGTTCCAGTTCACCATTCTGTTGTCGTCTTTCCTTTTATTTATTATTTTTTAAAAAATAAATAATTTTTTATTGATTTCTGAGAGAAGAAGGAAGAGGGAGAAAGAGATAGAAACATCAATGATGAGAGAGAATAATCGACCAGCTGCCTCTGCTTCCTACTGGGGATTGAGCCCACAACCGGGTTTGTGCCCTGATTGGGAATCAAACTGTTACCCCCTGGTTCATAGGTCAGTGCTCAACCACTGAGCCATGCCAGCTGAGCTCTTTTTATTTTTTATTGTGATTATTATATTTTCCAGTTTTAAGATGTCCATTTGGTTCTTTTTTACAGCTTCTATTTCAAATTTTTAAAGTTCCAAACATATTCATAATTATTTATTGAAGCATTTTTATGACAATACCTTTACAGTTTTTGTCAAAGAATTCTAACATCTGTCATCTTGGTGTTAGGATTGTCTTTTTTCATTTTCATGGAAACCTGGGCATTTTGGGTTTTCGGTATGAGAATTTAAACTTGCTTTAAGCTTTCTGTTATAGGTGGTTTCTCGGCTGCTGTTCTGGTGTGGGGAGAGGAGTCAGGGCATTTGGTGATGCCTCTTACTACCCAGAGTGGGTGGAAATCCAGGATTCCACTTGGCTTTTGCTGGTATGAGTGGGGGTCAAACCGCATTTTCAGTAGGATTGGCTAAGAGTAGAGCATTTATCACTTAAAAGTTTCTGTCCTGCTAGGCTGTGCCCTCTTGTGCTCTGCTAGGGAAGCAAGATTTTGTTGAGGGATATTTTTATCACATATTTTTATTTATTTTTAAATTTTCAGTTACCGTTGACATTGGATATTATATTAGCTTCAGGTGTACAGCACAGTGGCGAGACATTCCCATAGCTCAGGGAGTGATTCCCCAATAAGCTAGTACCTCCTCCCCCCACCATGTTCTTCAGCTTCACGTCAGAGTGACACGAGGCCAGAGAAAACCCAGGGACCGCCATGCGGATTCGTGGCCTGCCTGCTTCTCTCCCTCTGAGAATCTTCCCAGGCTGTTATCTCTATCGAGCCCAGGGGTTTTAGTTGTCCTTGGTGAGAGGAATAAGGAAACGCACATCTGTATCATCTGCCCAATAGGGCAGCGGTTCTCAACCTGTGGGTCGCGACCCTTTTGGTGGTTGAACCCTTTCACAGGGGTCGCCTAAGACCATCCTGCATATCAGATATTTACATGACGATTCATAACAGTAGCAACATTACAGTGATGAAGTAGCAACAAAAATAATATTATGGTTGGGTCACAACATGAGGAACGGCATTTAAAGGGCCAGAAGGTTGAGAACCACTGCTAAGGGGCCCTCTGCACGGTCAGGTCCCTCTGAGGGCCCGACAAGGGCCACATACTCCTTCCCAGAGAGGTGCACACACCGTGAGCACACGCACACGCACACGCACATGCACACGCACGCACACGCACACACACACAGGCACAGGGCTTGCGAGATGACAGGGCAGAAGAAAGGGGGGCACTGGGGTGCCAAAGTTCCCCAGCACTCCAGAGCCGGTGTAGACTCCTGCCCGAGCCTCCGTGCTCCTCCTGTGAGTGTCTGGGTCCTGACCCTCTTCTTCACAGCGACAATCGTGGCCCCATTTAACCTGAACCTCCTCTCCGGAGGTCTCACCTCCCAATACCGCCACATCCGGAGGCCCTGGGGCGAGGACCTCAGCGTATGAATGGGGCCTGGCTAACCCACGCAGAGGGCTAGCCCACCTGAGGCTGCCTGCCTGCCCCATGCCGGCTTGCGCACCGAGGCCGCCTGCCTGCCTGGGGCATCCCGCTCTGTCCCTTTCCCCACCAAAGTGTTTGGCCCCTTCACACTTTCCAAGTCAGGATCTTTGCCAGAAGAGGGGTGCTTTTGATCACGTTTTGGGATTATTGTTATTTAAGATGCACACATCGTTAGCACGGCCAACAGAACGCTATTGTGGCCTTGGCCTCCCTCCTGAGCTCGGTCTGTGGCCCGCAGGGCGCCTTCCTGGAGGGCGCAGACCCCTCTCTGGGTGGGAGCAGAGCCCACCCCACCCTCCCACTCCCACTCGCCTCGCCGCTGGCGACTGGCGTGAGCCCACGTGCCTCCCATGCCCGCAGACCGCAGGCCAGGGCGTGCACAGGGTCTGCAGGGTCTGCGCTTAGTCCTCAAGTGACCTGTGTCCTGGGCGCTGTGCGGCCCTCACCTCACAGGTGGGGGAGCTGAGCAAGGAGGAGATGAGTGACAGTGGAAGCCCACACGCAGGGACTGGCCTTGCAGCATTTGAGCCCATTCGGGATGGGTGGAGGGAGATGGTAGGCTGGGGTGGCACAATGCAGGGGGGGCAGTGGATGGAGACTGCAGGCTGGGGTGGCACAATGTACGGGGGGCAGTGGATGGCGACTGCAGGCTGGGGAGGGGTGGGCATACCTAGTGGCTAGCAGGTGAGCGCTCCAGGCGGCTGGAAGCTGGGTGGGGACTGACTTCAATCTCCTCAGGGCCAACCTGAAATGAACTTTGTTACACTTTTGTCGTCATGACTCATAGTT
Source organism: Myotis davidii (assembly GCF_000327345.1). NCBI lineage: Eukaryota > Metazoa > Chordata > Mammalia > Chiroptera > Vespertilionidae > Myotis > Myotis davidii. The sequence goes on along the minus strand of NW_006282814.1, from coordinate 862,698 downwards.
CCTCATGGGACTCTGTTCCCGTTGTATGTGTCATATGTGTGAAGTGATTTGCAACGTGAGACACAGTGACACCCCTTTCCCCAGGGGACAGGGTCGCAGACCCCCCGAAACTGGAGATAGTGCTGCGCCCTGTGTGAGCGCTGCCTCTTCCCCATCCTCGCCTTCTCACGGAGGTGGCCCTGGAGCTCCTCGGGCAGGGAAGTGAGCCTGTGGGCTGGGGTGGCACAATGTAGGGGGGCAGTGAATGGAGACTGTGGACTGGGGTGGCACAGTGTAGGGGGTCAGTGAATGGAGACTGTGGGCTGGGGTGGCACAATGTAGGGGGGCAGTGGATGGAGACTGTGGGCTGGGGTGGCACAATGTAGGGGGAGAGTGGATGGAGACCGTGGGCTGGGGTAGCACAATGTAGGGCGGCAGTGGATGGAGACCGTGGGCTGGGGTGGCACAATGTAGGGGGAGAGTGGATGGAGACCGTGGGCTGGGGTGGCACAATGCAGGGGGGGCAGTGGATGGAGACTGCAGGCTGGGGTGGCACAATGCAGGGGATGGTGGATGGAGACCGCGGGCTGGGTGGCACGGAAGCCTGATCATTGGAGAGGGACAGCCTGGCAGAGACCAGCCCGGGCACAGCCAGAAGTCCCAAAATATTTGGCAGCATCAGGCCCTTCCCTGGAAAGGTCACTGCAGGGAGATCAGAGAGATGGCCCCGGAGGAGGACACTGGGTGGTGGGGACCACATAAAGGTGGCACCTCCAGAAGGGCCACCGAGACCTGCAGCCTATGCACTGGTTCTCAGCCTTGTCCTCCTGCACAGGCTCCCTCCTCCGCGGGGGGCTCGGCTGGCTGAGTGCAGCGTGGCTCCCACAGCCGGCACTCTGCACCTGCTGCCCCTCATACCGGGACTCCCACACCCTTCCCCACACCCTTCCCCACGCCCCTCCCAACACGCCTCCCTACACCCCTCCCCAGGCCTTTGCCCAAGTAACCCCTGTTCTGCCTCAATGCTCAGCTTCAATGCTGTGCTCAGAAAACCCTCTGTGCCGCCCTCCCACCCGGCAGGAAAGACCCGCCCTTCCTCCCCTCCCTTCCCTAGTGTGTGAGTGCTGACAGGTATTTATGCTCCGTGGACCACCAGCAGCACCTGCCCACGCCCGGAGCGGACTCCAAGGCGTCCCTCTCGACTCCTGCTCTTTAAAGCTCCAGGTGTCTGGGGGGCCGTGAGCTCTGCCCACCCCTCCGGTGGTCCCCGTGGTCTCCGTGGACAGCTGGTAGAGTGGTGGAAGGGGGTGGGGGTGGGGGCGCCACCCTCTCAGGCCGTCTCCACATGCCCTGTGGGGCCTGGCAGGTAGGGAGGAGATTTAGCAGCTAAAGAACACAGGCTGGCCAGTTAAACAGGAATTCCTGGGAGACACTGAATCCTGTCTTAGGACAGCTGCCTCGGCCATGCTTTGGGACGTCCTTGCTAATAAAGCGGTGAGTGCTTTAGCTAAAGTTCAGCTCTGACCTGGGCAGCCTGTGCTTGCTCAGTGACCCGCTCAGGAGGCACAGGGACCGCGCTCTCTGCTCTGGCAGCACCAGGGACACCATGCAGACCCGCCCCTCAGGATGGAGACCTGAGGCCCCGTCTCAAAGCCGTGCAGCCAGACCGCATTGGGACGCTCAGAGCCACCCCCCTCCTAGGCTCCTGGCGACTCCTAAAGCCCTTTAAACCTCCTGTGCAGGATTTTATCTCTGTGTCCCAGTCTCTTCCTGGGGAGAGGGGCCAGGCCAGGCCCGGGCCTCAGAGTCCCCCGCAAAGTGATTGCCTGGTTTGCTTTACAGCAGCCCAGGGCCTGGCCGGGAGCCGTCCCTTCCTCCAGGCGTCCTCAGGCACCAGAACTGTCCTGTGGCTGGCTGAGGCTTTGTCCTCCTCCCCACCTTCTCCCTGGGCCCTGTCTGACTTAGGGCTGTACCTAAACACAGGCATGTGTACACGCATGTACATGCACACACATGCACACAGACACACAGGAAAGAGATGGCCATGAGAAGATGGCAAACATGGGAGTGAGGAGCCACAGGTCCCTGGGGGCCACCGGAAGCCAGAGAGGCCGGGAGGGTCCTCCTGGAGCCTCCAGAATGAGCACGGCCCAGCCTTGCAAACCTCTGTTCTCCAAAACAGCGGGACCAATTTCTGCTCCTTTAAGCCACCCGGTTGGTGGTGTTTTGTTATCGCAGCCCTTGGAACTAGTAATAGCCCCTCAGAGAATCGGGACGCTAAGATCCAGCAGTAAGAGGGCCTTAGCGCTGACCCAGATGGCAGCGCTAAAATTGGCAAATCTGATAATGGGGCTGGGAACTAAGCTCTTATTCAGACACATAAAACCAGGCAGGAGCTGACCACAAGCCAGCGGGAGACAGCGAGAACTATCTGGGTCATGCAGCAAAAAATGCCCCTTGGTTCTGGAAAACCGAGGGTCCATGGGGTTCCAGAGGCTCTGGGAAGGCCTCCTTCAGGGGTGTGGGCACCGGCTGGGTGGACGGGGAGTTGGGGGGGCAGCTTCGAGAGTGAGGGCAAGGCAAGGTCAGGAGCAGGGTGGAGCTGAGGACTGACACCTGGCAGAGCTGTTTGCAGGCTGGTATTTTAGACAGCTCGAGCCAGGGTCGTTGGTTTTATGTTCTGAAGGGCATGCTCCGATTAACATAGTGCATCAGGGAAAGGGCCTTTGGTTCTCATTTCCTTACAAAGGGCACTTCTCTTTGGCTCCCATTCAGGAGTTAGTGTTCTTCCTTTAACTCGGCATCTACTGGTTGTCAATGCCAACGCTCAGCGCGTGTGGCTCCCAGGACGCCTTTGGGTGCTCTCCCCGGGCATCTTACCAGCAGCTAACGCTTGAGTGGGTGCTCACATGTAATCCACAGTGAACACAGGGGCTTTGTCTGGGCCAGAGGTCCCTGGCACCGCCTAGGAGGGACAGACGGCTACCTGGTCCTGGCAGCCAGGACCCCCTGGAGAAAACTCGCTGGTGTCTGCCAGGGTGGTCAGGGGCTCTCAGCCCGGCCAGGTCCCTGAATGACTTGGCGGCTGCTGGCCCGCGGCCCCACTGACCGTGTGGCAGTGCGCGTCTCCATCGGGAGCTGAGGTCCAGAGGTGGAGAGTGGGCCGGCTTCATTCCTCCCCAGAACCAGCCTGTGCTCCCAGCATCCTGCCCCATCTCCCACCAAGTGCCCCCTCCCCATGCTTTCCCCGTCTTCACTGAAATGTGTTCCACCAAAGTCATGAAAATTTTGATGCAGATGTTGTCATCAAGCTTTAAAAAGAGCTGATCCCACTGTTTGCAGAGATTATGTGTTCTGTTCTATATTCCATCCTGGTAAAATTATCGGTGCTATTAATAAACTCTGGAGTAAAACGAGCCGCTGGCTAATTCTGGAGGTGCTTTAAGACCTTTAGGCAGCAGGTACGATGGAGAGGCGAGATTAAAGAGATTTGCAGCCCTGGCGGTGCGGCTGAGTGGGCCGGCGTTATCCCATCTGGTTTGATTCCAGCCGGGGCACAAGCCTGGGCTGTGGGCTCTGTCCCCAATAGAGAGAGTGGGACAGAAGGCAGCCACTCGATATTTCTCTCTCAACCTCTTCCTCTCTCTCTAAAAATCAATAAACTATTAAACATGAGCAATATCATTATTTAAAAAAGGGACTCTTGCCCTGCCCGGTGTTGCTCGATGGTTAGAGTGTCACCCTCACACAGAAGGGTTTGGCTTTGGTTCCTGGTCAAGGGCACATACCTGGATTGCAGGTTCCGTCCTGGGCCCCTGGAGGTGAGAGTGGGATGCAACCCATCGGTGTTTCTCTCCCTCCCTGTCTTTTCCTCCCTTCTTTCCTTCCATGCTCTCTCTCAAAAAAAAAAAAAAAAAATCAATGAGAAAAAACTCCTGGGGAGAGGATTAACAAAACAAAAAGAGCCGGAAAGCGCCCGGCTTGCACAGCCCACTGGGTGGCTCTGCCACCAGCTCCATCACTGGAGCCCTGTGACTGTCAATAGCTTTTACTTGAACTTTTTGAGCCCCAATTGCTTCATAATTAAATGTGAATAAAAACAATAGCAATAATTGCAAATCAATGCTCCAGTAGCTAGCAGCTGTCCCTTAAGCCAGGAACATCCTTGTTCTCAAAATATCAAAAGTAGCGCCTTCCCTGTTCCATGAGGGCAAGACGGATGGTGTCTGCGGCGTGAGATGTGCAGGCCCGAGCGCATGGCCTCGCGTGGAGCCGGGGCTGAGCCGGTGGCTCCCGGTGCTGTCTGCTCGCAGCCCTTGTGCTGCTGACTCGCCGGGGCCAGCAGTGCCCGGCTCACAGCTTCCTTCTCATCCCAGGTGCCGGTGTCAGTGGCTGTTCTACAGAACATTCTGGGCTTCCCATTCCTTTGTGTTTCCCCTGCCTGGATCCTCACCCCCCACGGACATTTTCTTTCTTCTCATTCTTCCCTGGACACCTTGTGCATTTGACCACAGGCATCTCCACAGCCCTGCGCTCAGGGCCTGCCCCCTGCAGCTGAGTGCATTCGGCCAGGGCTCAGCAGTGCGGCTTCTATCATTCCCCGCCCTCTGTTTCCAGGACACTCGCTTCCCGCGGTCTGCACAGGCGCGGGAGAATCCATCCAACTAACTGTGCCCTGGGCGAGGCGACACCTCGCGAGGGCACGGACCCCGTGATGAGGCTCTGGTGGCAGAAATCTCAGGCTCGACCTTCCAAACCGCCCTCTGCCCCTCTGGCCACAGGGGTGCAAGGCTCCTGTTGCCGGTCACCCGCTCCCTGACAGCACCTGCCTGTACCCCCTGCCCGCCCCTACTGTCACCTTTCCCAGCATCAGCCTTGTGTGCCTTCACTTGCTTTAGGAAACCCTACTTCTACACACCTCCTCCGCCTGCGAGGCCACATCGCCTCCTCTTAGCTGTGCCCTGTTCCCGGTCCTTGTTTCCTGTGGCCTTGAGGCTCTGGCATGGAACCTGTGGCCGAGGCCCGCTCCGCCCTCCCTGAGCGAGTTCCCTCCTGTGCCTCCGTGCCTCCACCAGCAGCCCACACCTTCCCAGGAGGCTCCAGCACTGCAGGCCCAGGTCCTGCGGCCAGTCAGCACAGGGCCCGCCGCCAGGCACACTGGGACAGCCACATCCGTTTGCTGACCTCATTCAGGCTGGCCCATAAACCTGCTCTCCTGCGTCCTCTACCTCGCCTGCTCCTTCCAGGGAAAGCCACAGTAAAGGCCCTTGTCCACGCTTCCCTCACTCCTCTGCCTCCTGACCAGCCCTCCTTCTTCCCACGTGTCCCCACACGGCCCCATGGCCTGGCAGCCCCGTCCTCTCCAATCTGTAACAAACTATCTTATCAATGGCCATGGCCACCCATCTGTTGGCCTCACCAAACCTGAACGACAGTAAAGCGACTCTTCACAGCAGCTCCCCAGCGGCCGCACATGGGTGGAGCCCGGGGTTTCTCTTTCCAGGAAACGGCGTTGGAGAAAGTGAAGGAGCTGATACCCACCGGGGCGGGAGGAGCAGAGCACTGCAGGGGAGACACGATGCTCAGCAGGGGGCAGACGTGGGAGGCGCCGAGAAGTTCTGACGGGCCTGCTGGTTCCAGGGACACTGTGGGAGGAAGGGTGGCAGCCACCGACACGCGTGCTTCCCAGGACAGGCCTGGTGGGAAACTGCTCCCCGAGTCCTCGGACCAGGCCCCAGCGGCTTCCTTGCTGCTCCTCTGCGGAGCCTGTGTTCCCAAAGTCGCCTACAAAGCGGGTGCTGCCCCTGCCACTGCGTCCGTGTGGAGGCAGCAGAGCGCAGGCGGGCGGAGAGGCAGAGGCCAGGCGCCGAGGGCCCTGAGGATGGCCGTGAGCCGGTGTCCCACACACTCAGCGTTCAAAGCGCCGCGCAGCACGGCTGGGGGGTGCGGGGGGTGCGGGGCATGGCATCCGTGTCGTAGGGGTTATGTGCCAGCTGGCACTGTTTCGTAACTATAGGTGCTGAGGGAGAGCCGGGATTTGGGGTGCCTTCCTGAGGGCTTGGGGTGTCAGGCATTTATATAGGAAATGTGGACTATTATTATGACTTAAAAGTAAGGCCAACACCAATAATGAGTAACAATTATATAGCGGGTACTATTTGTTCGGTAATATTCTAAGTACTTTGCAAGTTTGATTCGCTTAATGATCAAAATAACCACATGAGAAAAGTGAGGCTGGTGATAAAGTAACTGCTTAGGTCTCACCGCTGGTTAGGGATCAGGTGAGGCCCCCGCAGCTGCCCCCTGGCCTGCGCCGTGACGCAGGTGTGCCGGTAAAAGTTAAAAAACCTGCTCTCCTGAGAAAAGTGCCCCGGTGTGAAGCTTGCCAAATCCTGAGGTAGAAATCCTTCCAGCTACCCACACGGCATCACTGGGCTCTGAGCCAGGAGCTCCCTGTGGCTGTCACAGCGCGATGCCATGCAGTTGGCACCACACATGTCAGCGATGTTGGCAACCCTAGCAGCACAGATGTGCAGTGTGGCGACATCACTCTGAAGGGGTCAGTTTTGAGTCTTTATTAGCTTGGTTTTAGTATGTTCCATTTTATTGTGAGATTTTGCTCGCGATAAAATAATTGCTAAGTTTATTGACTGTCATGTAAAATTCCCGACAATTTCATAATTGGCTCTTGTGACCCGAGCGTGCTGACACCAGCCACCACTGCCTGCATCATCTGTTTTACAGACAACTTAACTACATGTCATGCATCTCTGCTCCTTAAACATGCTGTCTTTTTGCTGATTCAGCCATTTCTGACTTCTCTGTCCCGCCTCCCAGGAAGAATAAAGAAAATGGAAAGGTGTGTAAAGTCTCGCGTTCCCAAGGAGGATGATAAGGCGGACGTTGCTATCCTGTTTCTTGCCAACTCCTTCTTCCTCTGACCACCAGCTGCCACGTGATAATCCAGGAGCTGCAGCCCCTTCAGAGGGCCCTGGGATCACCTAGGAAGGCTCTTTCCACAGGGTTCTAGAACGGTCCCCCTCCTGGGGGGCAGCAGCAGGAACGCCTTTATTTAACTTCGGGAGCTGTGCCTGCTCCTGTGAACTGGGGCGAAGGGGTCCCTCTGCAGCCTGTACTGCAGCATCCTTGCGGGGCTGCAGCCAGGGGAGGAGGCAGTGCTTTCAGAGTTCACAGGAAACGTCGGCTGAAAGGTCAGCTGCGCTCCCTGGGCCCCCAGAGCCACTTGCCCATCCCAAGAAGACTCTCATTTTATAAAGCGTTTTCTTTAAAAACTGAAAGCCACAGGCCTGGCTGATGGGATGGGAGGTGTCACACGCAGATGCTGTCAGTCTGGTCTGCTGGGCAGAGCTGGCGCCTTTGAGTGGGAAACTCCCTTCTGTGCCTGCAGGACCCCTGCAGGGGTCACCGCTGCGCGAGCCTCCTGGCCACTGGACGGACTGTCTGTCCCCTGAGCTGCCGGTCTCTGCTCTTCTCGCCCGGCCGTCCCCACAGGCACCGCAGCTCCCGCCTGCAGGCCTTTTCGCTGGATGTAAACTCTGTGACGAATGGGCTGTAATTGTGGACTTTTTATTTCTCTTAAAATGCCTGGAACCACAGAGATGCGCAGTCACTTAGCACAGGTGGGTGAGCGGGAGACCATTTCCCTCGCTGGTCACGGGCTGAGGGGCTTCTTCCTTGAGAACAGCTGCTTCCAGAGCCACTGGCCCCCAGTGCGTGGCAGGTTACATTCCCCTGGCTCTGCTCCGGGCAGCTGAGGCCCCAGTGCACCAAGGTCATAATGAATTAATGGATAAATAAAATGTGATACATAATTGGTGAATGTGGATGGATCTTGAGGGCATTATACTAAGTGAACTAAGCCAGAGAGAGAAAGGTAAACACCATTTGATCTCATTTATATGTGTAATCTAGAATAACAACAACAAACTCACAGATTCAGAGACCAGATCAGTGGTTGCCAAGCTGGCAGGTTGGGGGTGGGCAAAATGGGTGTAGGTGGAAAAAGGTACAAACTCTAGTGTAAAGTAAATAAGTCCTGGGAAGACAATGTACAGCATGGTGGGCGATGACATTTGTAAAGGGAGATAAACAAGACACTCAGCAACATCAACCTGCATATGGGGTTTAGCATCCATTGTCATATGATACTCTTCAGGGTCAAATGCAATTTCAATCAGAATCTAATCTCTTGTTATATTTCTTTTGAGGGTGGGTAGGGTGGCCCTGATTAAAAATAATTTTAGTCCATGCAGCAGAAAAACATATCTGAGGTTTACTAGGAAGAATAGAAAATAAAATATGTGTGTGTGTGTTCTTTAGGGAGAGGTTCTGATTATATTAAACAGCATCTTGCTGGTCTATAATCTCAACAAGCCATCTCACTGCTGACAGATGGGAATGGTGTACAATTCACATTACAGAGCAAATGCTAAGTGAAGACAGTGTTCACAGAAACACAGCTTGGTTGTACTTATCTTCCTTTAGTATAGCTTTTGAATTACTATTGTACATTGTTTTTCATCTATAGGTGCTCATAAAATAATTAAATTATTTGCAAGGTTAAACTGCCACAGAGTTTTAGCTAGCTGGAATGTCGAAAGGGGTGATGAGACTTGCTGAGAGAAAATATCCATGTCCTTCATGCCAGTGTGCTTGAATTTTTACACTATGCAATTTGAGACATCCTTCCAAAATGAATCTATGGATTTGCTATTGGCCAGGGTTAAATTAATGAAGATTGATAATTTCTTGGTATTATTATTCTGAGTGAATAATCGATAAAATAGTATATGTCTTGAATAATATTTGTAAAAATACCCTCCAAATTCTATTTTCAGAATGGCTAAAACATTGATGAAGGCAAGTAAGTATCAATAAGTGAGTCCTAAATTAGAAATTAAAATAATAGAAACAGGGCCCATCCTTAAGAAGGCCAGCAATACTTCAAACAATGTATATTTGAAGAGTGAGCTGCAGACCCAGGAATTCCCCTACCTGTTTTCCTGTGTCAGGCTAAAGTTGATGGGACCCTTCGTTGTCTGGGTGCGGAGACATGGAATGCAGCCAGCACAGATCCCTTGCGGTGAGTGTGGTGGGCTGTTCAAAGCTGTGCAGGGAGTCTGAGGTGTGCCTCTGTGCAGTGCCGTGCTTCTGGAAGGCCCTCTTGCCCCATGCAGCCGGGGCTGCTCTCTCTGCTGTAGTGTACAGTGCCCCACATGGATTCGCTCTGCCACTGGCTGTCTGAGGCTGAGAAGAGATTTATTGGCAGGGCTGGTGGTCTGACCCTAGTATTTTTGTTCCCAACATCTCAAATAGTTTTTGCATGGGCTGTATTTACTAACTCCAAGTTTATTTTGCCAAGGTATTTTTCCTCTTAATCTTTTCAATCCATCTGTGTTTTATGAGCAATTAAACCCATCAATGGTTTTGCTTTGTTTCTGCTTAAATTTGTCTGAGCCGTGTTTGATGTTAGAGAATGTCCCGAGCCCTTTGGCAACAACAAGAATTCACACTGTGATGAGGTAAATCAGGTCGCTAAGAGAGTGTCTTTGGAGTTTGCACCCATCAGTCGAGCGGCCTTGCTACTGCACGTGGAGCACCTCTAGTTCCACAGTCAGGCGGGACCTCCACATCCTCTTGGCTACACTGCAGTGCGTCACATCCATTCACCCCACTGGAGTCCCAGACCACATGGCATCGGGTCACAGCACGACCCTGCATAATGTGCCTGTGGGGCCTCATTCCCCTGGAGGAGGGGCACCCTAGAGCGAAGCCTTTCACTGCCTGTCCTTGGAGGGGAGAGGTCATTCATTTTCTACCAAGTTGATTACACAGGTTTTCTTACTGCGGTCTGTTATAATTAAACGACTAATTCCTGTCTTGGAAAAGAAAAAAAGACCATGCCTCATCAGTTAGGTTTGGACCCACATTCTTTGAACCCTGAGGGTTCAACATTGCTTAGTGAAGTCAGTCTTTGAATATTGTCAAACACGAATAAACTGACCTACTGAATCAACACACACACACACACACACACACACACACACACACACACACACACTTCTGTGTTATGAAAGGAATGGCTTATAAACATTTTCAACTTTTATTTTGGGCTTATTGAGAAATTTTAGATTGAGAGACCAATTGAAGTAATCTCATTTCTGTTTTGTGTTTGTGTGTGAGCTAGTTTAGTTAGTTTTACTCTCTAATACTCAATACTATTCTACTTCTAACATTACAGAGTCCTGTCACTATTCCTAAATTGTACCTGAGGTAATAGGGCAAAATCCCTAGAAGTTACTGTTGCTCAACTCCCGAGGTCAATGGTGAGGAAATGAGACTAGAAAGGTTGAAGTGTTTATCCAGACACAGCTTAGAGCAAAGCTGGTGCTAGAACAAGGTCTCTTGGGTACTGATCCTGGGTTCTTTCTATTACAGGCATTGATATTAGTGTTTATGTCTACACACACACACACACACACACACACAGTCACATACACACTAAAAATCTCTTTGGAGGGAAGAAGAAAGAGGGAAACTTGCTAAATCCCAGAATTATTAGTGGGCCTCTTTGAAGGTCATAAGTCATCCTACCCCTGCCACCTCCCTATCCTAACCAAAACAGAGGTTTAGGTGCCCACCACAGTGAAAGCCAAACTGTTCAGACAGGTGTTGCTGCAAAAGGAAAAAGGTTTATTCAGGAGCTGTGACCTGGGAGAATGGAGGACTCCAATCTCAAAGACCATCCGCCCTTCCCGATGAAGCTCACAGCAGTTCTCATAGGAAAGGAAGGGAAGGACTTTTTCTGTCCAATTATCTTGCTAGTTTTTGGAGTGCTGGAGCTTTATCCATTAATCTTTCTAGCTTTTGTCACACTCAGTGTAAGAACGTCCCCCTGCACCATCTTGGCCAATGGGGGAGACTCCCAGTGCTCCCTGACTGTCTACAGTAACACTATCTGCCCTCTTCTCCACCCAGTCTTCTATGAGGTAATTTCTACCTGGAATTTATGTAAATAAAACTGTTGATTTATCTTAAAAGTGGCACCAAAAGGTGCTCCAAGATCATCTTATATTCTCCTTGTCCCAGCCCTAGAATCAGCCATTTTTCTAAGGAGCAATGGTTTCTTTTATTGGAGAAAGGTGTTAGAAACCAAGTTCTAGGTGTTGAGTGTGCTCATTTCTGCTGGTGTCAGGGCTTCCAGGCCCTCTCTTCTGCACAGAAATAGAAAATAATGTACAAGCATATTATCATGTCATGCATGCAAATTTATTTCTGTATCTACCTATTTTATACATATTAAAAAACAAGACTTCAGGTTGATTGTTATCTCAGACGCTAATAGGGAAGAACAGTTTTCACTCCAGCATCTTCTCCTTGCTTATTTGTACCTCTTTCTCTGTGGGAGAATCCTGTGTCTCATTATCTACTGATTTATTTAACCCTGGTGTAGAGGAAAGGTAGCTCCAGAATGGCTAACCACTGTTCCCATGAGAAACACAGTACCACCAGAGCACACCCCTGGGAAGACTCTTTTTGTCTTTAATCTTACAGTATCTGGTCCGAAATATCCTTTTAAAAATAGCAACCCTTACCCCTCATAGCCACCCCACTTCTAACCTCTTAATCCCCCTTGACTTTGCTCAATGTTTTCATAGCAGTAAGCATATTCCGATACATGATACACTATTTGCATATTTATTAAGTTGTGTTTGTCTCCCTGGGTGGCTGGGAGCTCTGCAGGGGCAGAGGGCTTTGTAGGCGCTGCTCACTGCTGTCCCCCAGCACCTCACATGGCCCGGCGCGCAGTGGCGTCAGCACAGGCACCAAGCCACGTGGGCCCCGGTGTCGGGTACCCATGCGCACTCAGGTGACTGTTCTCTAAGCAGACCCAGGGAGGCTCCAATACTCCTACCAGGACTGTGGGAAAGTGACCGGAATTGTCCTACTTCCCACATGCACATCAGTGTCTTTAAGATGAGCATCGACCACTCCACTGACGTCTCCTGGAAGCCTGCTAATGTCCATAGCGTGGGAATCCCCAGAAACGCGTGCGCAGTCGAGCTGCCCATTGGAGCGGTGTTTGGGATTTGCGTCCAGGTGTACTGAACACACTGGGCTGATACAGGGTCTAAACACTAAGATTTTTTAAAATGCTGGTAAAATACACATGACATGAAGTGTGGCATCTTAATCATTGTGAGGTGCAGGCCAGTGAATACATTCCCATTGCCGTGCAGCTGTCACCACAACCTGTCTCCAGATGTGCTTTATTTGAAAACCTGAAACTGTTCCCGTTAAAGAACTTCTCATTGTCCTCTTCTCCAGCCCTGGGAGCACCATGCTCCGCTCTGCTCCATGACTTGGACGATGCTCGGTACCTCAATGACGTGGAATCGCACAGTAGTTAGTTTTTGTTTGTTTGTGACTGGCTCATTCCACTTAGCAGAATGCCCTCAGGAGTCATCCATGGTGTAGCATGTGTCAGGATTTCCTTCCTTTTAAAATGAATAGTATTCCATTGTGTCTATATATCGTATTTTATTTTTATATGTCAATGGCTTTGTAAGTTGTTCCTACCATTTGGTTATTATGAATAGGGTTGCAATGAACATGGGTGTACGAGTCCCCGCTTTGGGAAAAAGTGCAGAAGGGAGTTGCCTGAGCTTTGAGATTGTCTCGTGGCTTTCCATCTAGTTGGGACGTGCAGCCAAGGTTGTACCCCACGTGCTATAGGCTTTATTTACTAAGAGGAGAGGCTGGCTGGAATTCCAGGGGTCACAGGCACTCAATGCATGCTTATAGAATAAATGCATTTGTAATAAAGACATCTTGGATGCCACACAAGAATGTTCAGGATTCTGGGGGAAATGGAGTGGGAGGCGGCAACTGAAGGTATTTTGACCCTGGGTTTCCGGAAGGAGACTCAGCAGGCGCTGTGCAGCCAGCCCTGCACCTGAAGCCGCGTCTGCCGCCAGCCAGGCCGCATGCGCTTCGATGGGCTGCAAACAAGAAAAAGCAGGTTGAAATGTAAATCCAACTCACTCAGATCACTTTTAAAAATATTTCTTAATCTAACTCGATCATAGTTTGGTGTTTTTTTCTCCCTCAAAATACTTCTCAAAATGCCTTTGCAAGGAAAGTGTATCGAGTAAGACCTCTGTCTGCAGATG
>NW_006282814.1:846404-849509 GCF_000327345.1 Myotis davidii | reverse complement strand
AACCGGACAAAAACAACAAAGGGGGGTGGAGGGGATGGGAAGGAAAAAAGCAGGGACATAAGACATGCATCGCTTTCATCTGCTGAGGATCTCGCCTCTCCCGAGGTTTGGAGGTGACGGTAGGAGTGACAGGAACTCTGACAGTGGCCCTCCTTCCAGTGCCAGCCTGCCCCATCGCCTTGAGAGGGCGTGGCAGGCTACCCCGTGGCTCCTATGAGGGCAGAAGGCAGGCTCTCAGCCCCAGGCAACAGCCCAGCTGCGCACACCCTGCCGTGGTCTTGACTGTCAGCCTACAGGAGGCAGGCCTCCCTCTCAGCATCTCAGGCCAGAACCTTCTAGTTCTTAGGAAAGGCAGCAGGGGCCAGCAGCGACCAAGCTGGGAACACACTTCCTGGCCCACAGCGCTGAGCTCTTCTGTTCAGAAACATGTTTCAGCAGATCAGAGGCGCATCTTGGAGCTGGAGGGAGACAGCAGAGTGGGGAGGGTCTGGGCAGCGTGCCACGGCTGAGCGTCTGCCCACACCATGTGGTAATCTGCATGGCTCCTGCTCCCAAGGTGAGGGTTCAAGGGAATTGTGCTGTGACAGCTGGCTGGCATCCTCCCCCGTGCACTCCCCACAGCCGCCAGCTGCACAGGTGGGTGCGCTCAGCCTGGGAGGCCAGGGGCTGGGTCACTCAGCCTCCCTTTCTCTTCAAACACTAAGGTAGGCAACTCTAGCTGGGGTTCCCTCCTCCCACCCCACCCCCCACACACCCCTGCACCTTTGTCTCTCTGCCTGTCTGTCTCTGTGTCTGTCTGTGTCTCTGTGTTTCACATACTCACGGACTCTGCCTCCTGAAGCTCTCTGAGTTTTAGCCCTTTCCCCAACTATGTACATGCTAGAAAACCATGGTAAGAAGGGCGAGCAGAGAGTGCACCTGTTCTCTCTTCTTTATCCACAAGCTGCCCCCACACTCCTGCTCTTCCAGGCTCTGCCATGGCCTCCTTGGCCCCCCCAGGCTCCCCCGTGGTCTCCTGCTCCCCCAGCCTCCCCTGTGGTCTCCTTGGCCCTCTGAGGCAGGTCCACCAGAAGCCTCTGGCACACCGTTCACTCCCAGGGAGCACAGAGGCTGTTTCCTGTCATTCTGCTCCCACTGTGGTGACCATAAATACTGATGCTGTGACATTGTGACTTTACAACAAGAAGATACATTTGGGTTTTGTCCCGTTTGACACAGAGCTCCTAAAGCCATTGGGATTTCCTAAGTGATGAGGTAAAGAGGTGTCTTCAGTTTTATCGGTGAAGTAACTTTTGCTCCTCTACTAAGGATGGCATCTGGTCACGAGGAGCCAGCTCTGGAGAGGGGCAGGCTGGAGGCTGAACATCCACAATGGCCAGTGGTTTACGCAATCCTGCTGTGTGAGAAAGCCCCCACAAAACAAACAAACAGAACGGGGGTGGGGAGCTTGTGGGTGATGCACACGGGGTTGGGGGGCAGTGGTGCCTGGAGAGCCGTGCCCTTCCCGTGCCTCGCCCGGCGCACCTCTTCCATCTGGCTGCTCCCGAGTTCCGTCCTTTCCTGATAAACTGTGAGCTAGTGAGCAGCACGCATCTCCGAGTTCTAGGAGCTGTGCTGGCACGGTGATTGCACCCAAGGGAGGGGTGGTGGGACCATCCATCTCCAGCCTGTTGGCCAGAGCACAGGCGGCCGTGGCTGTTGGCATCTGCAGTGCGTGGGGCACGTGGGGCGCGCGTGGGCGGAGCGCTCCTGCTGCGTGAGCGGTGCGTCCCTGGGCAGAGTGACGGGGCTGAGATGCTTGGTGGGAACCCCCCCTCCCCTCCCCCCACAAACAAATCAGAATCGGGTGCAGAGCCAGTTGGACGCTCAGGGATAAAGGTGGCCACTCTGCTTTCTCAGTGACAAGGGAGGGATGGAGGAGGGAAGGCAGCAACTGACATCGATTGATCACCTAATACAGCATTTCCAATATTTTGTCTACAATCCTGAGAAGGAAATGTGCAGCAGATCCCCCACTCCATCTTCGGCTTCAGTTGCCCATGGCAACTGCTGGTCCTGCCCAGGATGGGCATCACCCCTGTGCCCAGCACACCCGCTTGCCTGCGGGCACTGAGCAGCTGCCCGGTCGCCAGGGTGACTACTGAGCTCTGAGTCTTTGTCTCAGCGGGAGCAGTGGTGCTGGGTTCGAGCCCGAGGAGCTCCAGGGCCACCTCCGTGAGAAGGCGAGGATGGGGAAGAGGCAGCGCTCACACAGGGCGCAGCACTATCTCCAGTTTCGGGGGGTCTGCGACCCTGTCCCCTGGGGAAAGGGGTGTCACTGTGTCTCACGTTGCAAATCACTTCACACATATGACACATACAACGGGAACAGAGTCCCATGAGGAACTATGAGTCATGACGACAAAAGTGTAACAAAGTTCATTTCAGGTTGGCCCTGAGGAGATTGAAGTCAGTCCCCACCCAGCTTCCAGCCGCCTGGAGCGCTCACCTGCTAGCCACTAGGTATGCCCACCCCTCCCCAGCCTGCAGTCGCCATCCACTGCCCCCCGTACATTGTGCCACCCCAGCCTGCAGTCTCCATCCACTGCCCCCCCTGCATTGTGCCACCCCAGCCTACCATCTCCCTCCACCCATCCCGAATGGGCTCAAATGCTGCAAGGCCAGTCCCTGCGTGTGGGCTTCCACTGTCACTCTTTTTTCATCCCACCCCACCCCATCACCAAGCAGCCAATTGGAGGGAGAGACCAGCAGCTTTACTTCGTGGCTGAAGAAACTGAAGCGCAGTCGGAGCGAGTGGCCAGGAGAAACCCCAGGCGCTGACCCAGGCGAGCAGCTCTGGATGACCTGAGGCCTCACTGGGCCCCCGGGGCTCCCAGGGAGAGGAAGGTCACTGCTGCCAAGGTCACCTGCTCTGCATGTGCCTGCGCTGCTGCCCATGCTCTCTCCTGGTCCAAAAGGCTGTTTCCTCCCGGCATGTCACCGGGTCCCGGGCAGTGCGGTGGGCATGTCACTGGGTCCCAGGCAGTGCAGTGGGCATGTCACCGGGTCCCAGGCGGTAGGGTGGGCATGTCACTGGGTCCCGGGCGGTGCAGTGGGCATGTCGCC
>NW_006282814.1:832223-846307 GCF_000327345.1 Myotis davidii | reverse complement strand
GGTGGGGATGTCACTGGGTCCCGGGCAGTGCGGTGGGCATAAGAGCCCGTGGAGTGCCAGCGGAGTTGCTAGGGGCTGTTGGAGGGGAGGGGCGAGCAGAGTGGGTGTGAGCCAGTGGGAGGGGCCTGGGCCGTGTCCTGCACATTGTTAGGTATCCGAAAGGGAATGTTGTCATCGTCACCATCGTATCCAGAAACTGCCCCTCACACTGCTCACTAATTCTCTCAGCAGCGCAGCTGAGGCAGACATCGTGTCCCCGTTTTACAGCTGAGGGAAGCAGTAGGTAAGGGCCTGGATTCCGTGTGCTCTCTCTGCCACACGGGGCCTGTGTGTCTGCACCCTGTGTTCTCATGCCTTTTTTTGGTCTGCAAGCCAAATAACATTTTGATCTGGAAGCATAATTATCAATACTTTCCCATAACTTAATACCCCTCTCATAACTTTTTTTAGTCACATGCCCCAAGCAAAACAATTAGGGGCAGAGTTTTCCATTGTCAGTTTAACAGCAGGTCAGAAAGGAAAGATGACAGCCCCGGGCCTGCTCCTAGGATAAGGTGGCAGCAGCCAAGAGCCACTCACACAGAGGCCTTCACCCGCCCCCCTCACCACACAATGGCCTGCCCGCCCCAGCAGGGCAGCCACAGTACAGGTAGGAAGGCAAGAAGCACTGCCCCCTGGCGGTGTGATGGCAGAAGACAGTGGGACCTAATGGAGGGGCCCAGACAGCCCCCCCCCCCCCCCCAGAGGAAACCTCCACAGAGGAAGGCACGCTGGCGGCCTGTTCCTGGCAGTGCCGGGTGGGAGCCGGTGAGCCACGCCTGGAGTGCAGAGGGAGGCAGAGTCTTAGGCCACAGTGCCCTGTGCGGTTGTTGTGGTTGTGACCCCACCAACCCTGCTCAGCAGGCAGGGAGGACTCTGCAGGAGGGTCCCCTCTTCTCAGGAGGTAGCCTGGAACCAGCATGTCGCCCCAGAACAGTCTTCCTTAATGAGCCTCTCTGGGGAACTGATCAACTAAAATAGCCGAGCTTCACACACACACACACGCACACACACTCACACTCACACTCACATACATACACACACATATGCACTCCAAATACATGCACATCACACGCACACCATACATCCACCAACACCGTATACATGCATTTACAAACGTAGTCATACATTCACACACCACACACAAAAGACACACATATACAAACACACAACACAAACATAGACTCATCAGACACCTACACACACTGACACAGCGCCCCCCCCCAAAACACACACAAAACAAGAAGCCTTTCAGCTGTGAGTCTCTGCTGCCACCTGGAGGCGCGGTGTGGAAGAAGCCGATGAGAGAATGGAAAACCACCTGGAGACTAAAACGTGATCCTGGAACCCAAGGGCAGAGGCTGTTTTTCCAGATGAAGGGCTGGAGCGCTGGCAATGAGGGAAGGAGGCGTTATTTGATAAGGAGCCTGCAGCTTCGATTTAGTAGGATCGTTTTTCACTCTTCTGAGCTCTGAAAATCACATTGTGTTTATGTGTGTGTACAGGCTGTGTGTCCATGTGCACACATGTGTGCAGGAGACGTGTGTCGTGGGTGTGCTCATGCGTGCATGTGAGAGACTGGCCTGCTGTGTGCACGTGTGAGTGTGTTGTTCCTGGGAAGGCATCCTGTAGTGAGGCTCTCAGCCAGAGGGCATGTCCAGTCGGGAAGACATCAGAGAGAAGGCGAGGGGCGGAGGACGGACAGCAGGAGCTGGAAGTGCAGGAGGAGGGGGTGCCCACCGCAAGCTCATGAGAGCACCTGCCTCAGGCCTCCAGATCAGTCGCCCGGAAAGCCTGGCCGCTCGGTGTGAGGCCTGGCACTGGCTCTGCAAAGGGCCTCAGCTGGACCCCGGAGCCCAGCCGAGGCTGGGGACCACGGCCTACACGAGGGGCAGCACACTTTTTTCTGTGAAGGGCCAGATAGACCTATTTCCGGCTTTGCAGGTCTTGTGGTCTCTGTAGCAGCCACGGAACTTGACTTGGAACAGCCTGGAACAGCCACAGACGATTGGTCATGAAAGAACATGGCTGAGTTCCAGCAAACTTTATTTAAGGACAAGGACATTTGGATTTAATATATTTATTTGTTATCAAATATAATTCTTCTTTTAAAATATTTTTTATTCATTTATAAAGCCAAAGCCATTCCAAGCTTGCAGGCCGTGCACTGACACGCGGACATGGATTTGGCCTGAAGTTGGCCAGCGCTGATGCCTGTCACTGTCTCTGGGATGAAGGCCCCGCCTACTGCAAGGTGACTCCAGACTTTCAACCATGGCGGGACATCAGTGCCCCGCAAGCTTATCAACCAGTTCATTAGATGTTTTTTTTTTTTATTGATATTTTTATGCAGCCACATGATCCAGCTTTACCCTTGAAGCATGTCCTACAGGCAACACTTTCTTTTGCCACCAAGGGAATTAGTGAAGCTACAGCCTGAGCAGTGCTGAAGCCTCATCCCCAACCCCCAAGGCACAGACCCTGCGGACAGCAGCAGGCTGAGAGGGATCAGAGTGATAGTTCGGAGGCGGGAACTTGTGGCCTTTTCCCCCTTTGCAGTCCCGGACTGTTCCTTAAAGATGTGCAGCCGAGAATGTTGTGGAGACATACCTGTGTTGCTGGTTGCCTGCCGGTCACGCAGGACTGACGCGGGAAAGCGCTACCGGGTGGTGAGCAAGGCTGCCGGGAGCACACGGGGATGCTGGCTCAGTGGGGTGGGAAGCCATGGCTTTGAGTTTTCCCAGGTGCTATTAGAATGTTGTTTTCAGGGTTTCAGTCAGCTTTTAATGATAATAGTTAATTGTAACTTTGTGTAACCAACTAAACGTGACAACGGCACAGGCTCTGAAATGTAGTTGTCATCTAAAGTAACGCTCCTCCAGGGCAGGCACAGCTGCTTGGTTTCCTCCAAATAAAATTTTTCTTAAAATAAATTCTACTTTAAAATGTAAAAGCATGTTTTGGCCTTTCGCCTGTAATACTTTACTTAGTTAACTTGCATGTCCTCATTGATCTCTACGGGACAAGGGGTGATGTTTCCACTCTCAGATGGATGAGAGAAGTTGGAGGAGCCACCAAGTTGCCTGTGAGTCTGGTTACTTTTTTTCCAGACAAACTCAGAGTTCCTTCCATTGCTAACATTTTCTGAATATGATACTCAGTTCTTTCAAAAAGAAGATGGATCTAAGTTTGTGCCTTAAATTTCATTATTGCAATAAGGAAAGGCAGTTCCCTTCAAGTATCTTTCCGTTTAATAGCACCCGTCACAGTGGCAGGTGCTGACATCATTTCTAACAAGATGAGAGAGGGCCCTGGGGGTTTTCTATTCTCCAGTCCCGAGGACACACCTCCGTCTTTTTTTCCTTGAGCTGCTGTGCAGGTACTGACCGCATGAAGCGAACTCGTCTCAGCAGGCCTGATGCCTGCCAAGACCTCCCCTTGGATATGCCACTTGTGAAGCTCATTCGATCTGCTAACTCATGGCAACTGGCACTAGATGTTAGACCTCAGTCCTTGAGTTTTGGCTTAGAAAGAATTCAGAACCAAGACTCAAATACAAGAATAAGTTTCTTTAGAAAGTCACAGAAGAGGAGAAGTGAGCCATGGAAGAAGTGAGACAGCTGGGCTGCAGACTCAGGAAACAAGTTACAGAGGCAAAAGAAGGGCCCTTGGAGCTTAGGAGAAAGACAGGCAAGAATCCACGCCTAGGGGAAGGCGAGGGGAGAAGGTGTGGGCATGCTCTAGAGAGCAAGTGAGCAGGCAGGCATACCTCTGTGTTTGCAGGCTCCACACCCTTCCCAATGTCAAATGCTTGGGGCCTCCTGTTATGGACTGAATTGGGCTTCCCGTCCAATTCATGTGTTGAAGCCTAAACCCCAGTGTGACTGTAACTGGAGATAGGGCCCTTGTGGAGGGCATTCATGTTGAAGGACGTCATAAGGCTGGGGTTGTGATCCGGTGGTCCGGGGTCCTCATAAGAAGAGACAGTGATGTCGTGCTCTCTGCACACACACACAGATGCCACCGTGTGAGGGCACAGCAAGAGGCAGTCATCTGCAAGCCAAGGAGAGGAGCTTCACCAGAAACTGACCCTGCAGCACCTTGATTTTGGAGTTCCAGTCTCCAGAACTGTGAGGGAGTAAATGTCTGTTGCTTCAGCCACCCAGTCTGTGATATTGGACACCTCCAAAGTGCTGAGAGGGGTCTGAGTTTGCTCTAAAAAAATATTTCCTTCAAGAGCTCAATCCTAAGAAAAGCCCTTACACTTGTACTCTTGTCCCCTTGACAACACCCGTCAGCTCTGCCTAGAGGTAGCCCTGTCTGCTGCTGTCCATCTCCAGACACCAGGCCTCTCTCCGGATACCTCCATGCGCATCATTATTTGAGAAGTTCTGCCAAAGAAACCCAGACTTCTGGGGGAGTCCTGTGCAGTTCTGGGTGAAACCCTGGTCTCTAAATCTCACAGAGTGTTCCAGGGATTCTAGAAGCTTCTCTGGAGACTATACTACTAGTATGTGGTGGCTGGGGCTGTCGCAACAGCTGATGACTCCACTCAGTGTAGAACACGAGAATCACTTGGAAACATGACCTGGCTACATGGTGGACCTGAGGTCATCACAAGGGTCCTTACTAGAGGGAAGCAGGAGGTCTGAGTCAGAGGACATGTGACAACAGGGTCAGAGTGATGAAGGTCCATGTGCCAAGAAGGGGGAAGACTCTGGAAACTTCAGAGAAACAAATTCCTCCTTAAAGACTCCAGAGGGAACACGCTCTGTTGACACCTTGATTTTCTCCCGCTAGAACCGTTGTGGACTTCTGACTTCCAGAACTACAAGGTAATAGATTGTGTTGTTTGAGCCACTAAGTTTATGATAATCTCAGTGTGACAATAACAAACCACCATGGCCCCTTTAAAGTGGAACATTTGTCTCTCACTTCTTGTTCCTGCTTCCCCTTTTGAAGAACTCCTCAATTTATAAAATCTGGTTTGTATCAATGTCATTAATTTCAATAATATATAAAAACATTGTTCCTGTATATAAGTTCCTCCTCCATTTTTCTATTGTTACAGATTACATCTTTATATACTGTGTTTCTTCCAACCTTTTTACAGTTACTGTGCTATGCAATATTCTTTTAAATCAGATAGAAAACAATTATAAAAAGAACATTTATGCGGTCTTTTATTTTTACCCTTATAGTTACCGTCATCAAAAAAGAATGTGCGATTTCTTCGTATGCACAGGAGTTTCCTCCCATTTCAGCCTCCTGTACTCTCCTCAGTATCTCTTTTGAGAGGGTCCTTGAGAGGAAATTCTTGCATGTTGTTTCTTATCTCAAAATGACTCAATTTTTATTTGAAGGATACTTTTGCTGGATATAGAATTCTTCCTTGATAGTTTTTCTCCTTTCAGCTCTTTGAATATACCATTCGACTATCTTCTGACCTCTATTGTTTTAGATGAGAAATCAGCCTTGAATTTTATTGAAGCTCCTTTGCATGTGATGAGGGGCTTATGGTACTATATTGACAACACAAACGTATACCATAGTCCTAAATGTGTTGTTTAATACATTCTATTCTGCTTGATCCATATTACATAGATAATGCAGAGAATGGTCATTTATGAGGTCACAGGGGTCACATTATATAAGTGGTCGATGGCCGAGTGCTTCGAAGGCAGCCTGTATGTGGGCTCTGACTTACATGTTTTTAATATACTTTCTTTGATCTGGAAATGGAAAGGAAAGCAGAACACACACAGAAAAATCAATCAACCCCAGTAAAATATTAGGACTAACTAGTGTGGTAGATTATTTTCAGAAATATTTAGTTCTTTCCCTTCACCTCCAAGGAGGGTTTCCTGATCCAAGATGTCGACTTGGTCGTGCAACTTGGGGTGCTAGCTTTCATGGCAGAGCAGGGGCTCAATGAGCACTTGCCCAGTGGGGCTCCCATGCCTGGGATAACCTGCCAGTCTGGGAACTTGGCATCAGACACAGGGCACAGAGCTGCCTCCATCACGCCGGCCTGCTTTATTACTCCAGTCCATGCGTGAGTTATCAATACATAGTATTGCCTGCTACTGTGACTTTATGGTTGTCTCTTATGCAGCATTGAAGATTGTTAGCAAAATAAAAAGTCGATTCTGGATATGATATTGTGAGTCAATGAGCAAACAGCTACGTGTATTAGTCAGCTTTAGCTGCATCAACAAGCAAGTCCCTTTCTCAGTGACTTAAAAGAGCCTGCATTTCTTTATTGCTCACTCCCAGACTTCAGCTCGGCTGAGTCAGTTCTCCCGCAGGCAGAGGTTGACTTTTGTGCATTTCCAGGCTGAAGACAGAGTTGTGATCTGGGACACGTGGTACCTATGTAGACAGTAGGGGCACAGAGAATGCGCCCAAACTAGCAAGTGTTTTTGCTCAGACAGACACACTCATGCCTAAAAAGCCAGGGCAGTTTGCGGGATAAGGATGTATATCTTGCAGGGGCTGGTTGGGGGTGTGGCAAAGGACATAAGTACTTCCTGAGCAACAAAACCACCTCCCACCAAGGTCACGCAGCTGTTCAGTTAGCAGCTCTTCATGAGCAGTTTGATTACCCTACATCATGCATTCTTATACACATGGTTTGATAATAAAAACAGATTTGATATTTAGCACTTTTTTCTGGGAGCTTCCCTCGGGCCCATTTATTCTCAGACACCGTCTCTAGGGTGAGATTCATTTGCAGAAAGAAGCTGAGGGAGCAGCACGTTCACACAGGAAGGCGTGCGGGAGGGAGTGGGCGCATCACTGCGTCCATGCGAGGAGCAAGCTGCTGGCTGACCTGGAGCTGGAGCCTGAGGTCGGGAAAGCCGGGAGTCATGCCAGCCCCGAAAGACGCTGTCATGTCTGTTGGCTTCTTTTGCAGGTTCCTGGAAGGATGTCATGCCGTGACCTGCACTGGCTGCCCTGACACAGTTGCAGTCACTGTCCTTCGCTTCATGACCGCAGCTGCGGTCAAGGGCCATGGGCCCAGCAGCCTTCCCTGCCACGTG
Organism: Myotis davidii; assembly: GCF_000327345.1. Lineage (NCBI taxonomy): Eukaryota > Metazoa > Chordata > Mammalia > Chiroptera > Vespertilionidae > Myotis > Myotis davidii. The sequence continues at coordinate 839,225 of NW_006282814.1, read as the reverse complement.
CCTGTCCTGGGGACCCACAGCAGATGCTCTGGGGGCAGAGCTACTGGGGGTAGGAGAGGACGAGAGCATGGTCCTGCCCTCTGCATAGCAGCAGCCCCTGGGCATCTCAGGACTGTGCCTCCGTGTTCCCCAGCCCAGCTCGTCGCCTTTATTTAGCATTTAAATCAGAGTAGAATGATGTCGAAAGTCCATTGAACTACGGAGTAACAGGAAGCGCCCTGACTCAGAGTGCACGCCCGTTTCCTGCTGTGAGTGTATTCTCATTAAGGAAGAAGAATTTGAGGACGAACCCAGCACAGCCTTCCACTTCCACTTCGAGGCCTGCACGCCGCGCCTGTTTTCATTGTCAGCTAGAACGTGCTGTCCCCGCAGAGCAAAATGCAACCCAGTGGACAGCACCTCCCCAGCACCCCGACGCCCGCAGGCATATTCCGCTCTCGGCCGCGAGGGCTTTGACTGTAGATTCTCCTATAAGCGGAAGCGTGCAGTATCAGTCTCCCGGGCCGGCTTAGTGCGTGTGGCGGGATGCCCAGGCTCACCGTGTGGCCCGAGGTAGGGTTCCTTTCCTGGTGAAGGCTGAGTGAGAGTCCATGGCAGGATCCCCCCAACCCCCAGAGCCAAGATGTGGACACAGCCCAGATGCCCTTCCACAGCTGGATGGATGACACGTATACACGTATCTCCATCTATTAATGCAGAAAAGGCTGTGGAGCCGGCTGGTGCTGGTGCTTTGAGAGCCATGAAACAGCATCCACACCCATCAGCGTCGCACAAGGGGTCGGGCTCCTGCCCCGCCCTCCTCGGTTGCTCTACTCCCCAGCCCTGCTGCTCCAGCTCGCGGGCATAGCTGTCCTCCTGTGTCACTGGCCACCCAGTGACATCTATCCTGTGGGAAATGAAAGCCGTGAATGCAGAACCGCCGTTCCCTCGCGACAGAAAACATCTCTCAAAGCCACTCCTCAGGCCCCGCTCTCTTCCAGAGAGAACCGTTCATTTCTGGGATTGAGCCGCTCTGAGGGCGCAGGGCAAGGTCCTTCCCCAGGTCGCAGGCATCTGTGCGCGGAGGGTCAGACACCGCCCGTGCCTGCACCCCTCCCCCTGCGAGTCCCCGCAGGGCCAGCCTGGTGGGTCCCAACGCTGGAGAGGGGGAGCCGCCTCTCGGCCTAAGAAAACGGCCACAGGGACCCCCGGGGGAGGGCTGCCTGCCGAGGAGAGTTTGTTCACATTTTCATCCCCCGCTTCCCCACCAATCCTCCCAACCATGTCCTATTTCCTGAAATCAGGAACAGCCCCAGGCTTACCTGCTCCCTGCGTCTGCGCGGACCATCCGTCTAGGATGATGGAGGACTGGGTCGCACAGTGACCGAGGGGCCTGAGCCGGGTGACACGGCTGAGAATGGGGGATGGGGCTCTGCAGGGTGCCAGCTGCCCACCCACTCCGGCCTGAGGAGGCCTTGCGTGGAGCCTTCCCCGGTCCGGCGGAGCCTGAGGGAGTCTGATGGAGGAGGAGGTGGCACCTCCAGCCTCATGGGCCGCCTGTGCACAGGACCCTGGGCCCTCTGGCGCCAAGCAGATCCCTTTAGAATGAAACTGTGTAGCTGCCAGCATTTAAGCCTCCATTAAGCCCTGTGCACCTGTTCCCATAGTTTTGTTCTTTTACAAGGAGAACATCGTTTAAAACACTTGTGCCCCGGCCTATGTGGCTCAGCTGGTTGGATGCCATCCATGCACTGAAGGGTCACCGGTGCGATTCCTGGTCAGGGCACGGGCCTGGTGGGGGGTTCCTTGGATCCCGGGTGGGGGGGCGCGCAGGGGGTAGCCAATCCATCACCAAGAACATGCCCGCACTTCTGTTAGCTTGGAGGCAGCATGCAGGCCTGTGCACATGTCAGAGAGAAAAGAAGGGAGGGGAGAGGAGAGGGGAAGAGATGGAGTGACTTCACTCTGCGTCTTCACCGTATACAGCTGAGGCCAAAATGTTGACAGATCAAAGAGAAAGTTTAACACATTGCAAAATCTGCATCACACAAGATAATTATTAGTATTGCAACGAAATAAGTGGCCCTTCCCTAAATCACTGAAAGTGTCAGACCAAGCACGTCAAGCTCAAAGGCTACCATGGGCCAAATAAACAAGGTTGAAGTGTATGTGGGCTGCAAAAAGGCAAAAGCTTCAATTTTCACAGAAATGTAGGTTTATTTCGATAGAGACATGCTGAATACAAAGGGTTGAAATAAATGAATAATTGTTAACATAAAATAACTGAACATTTTTGTAAAAATTAATAATTTTTTGAACATTAACTTACCAGACACTGAATAACTACACAAATTAATAAGCATAACACAAATAAACCTATTTTTCTTGTTCTCCGAAAGCGAAATATTTCCTGTTGCACATACCAAACAAGTCAGTCCAAGGCTAATTAAATGGCCATCAGCTGCTAAAATATTCGCTGCTGGTATTAGTGGAGAGAAATGGTGCGCCTGCGCGTAAGGTGCTTAAGGGAAATGAATGCAACATGATTATAGTCATCAGTCATTAGTAATCAGCCATTAGTAATCAGTCATTAGCGAATGTTGTAGTTCATTATTAACAATTATGTGCAACAAGATATTGTAAAAATTAAGTTATGAAATTTTTAATCAAACGTTTCTTACATACCATTAAATGGGCTGGGCCGCCAAATATTCGTTGTGGGCCGCATGTGGCCCACGGGCCACAAGATTGACCTGCTTGTGTTAGACAATAAATGTGAAAGCTGAGAGATGTGATGGCGGAGCTAGGCTTATGAAGGCTGCACACACTTTTTTGAATAAAGGTGTCAACTGTAGGAAAGATAAATCCAGCACAAGGTAAGCATCGTATAGTCTTCTTAGGGAATGAGCAAAATGATAAGCTGGAGATCATTGCACATAATGTCTGCTTCACACCGTACCACAAAGTCATCACCAGCACTCTGTGGGGCCGCAGGTGTTTGTTCTGGAGAGTCCCACAAGTCTGGGTGTGCTCTCTGCAGTATACAGAGCTCAGGGAGCGTGGGTTCTCAAAGATCTTTTACGTCATTAATGAGCATGGAGAGACTAAGAAAATACTTGAGGTGTCCGTGTTCCCTGACTCAGCCTGGAGCTGGAAAGAAACCTTAAAATGAATCATGAACACAGACTGACTATCTCCTGCCAAGCAGTCAGCGGATTATTAGCACCTTGTGTCCATAGAACGCTGCCAGGACTCGGCCACGCTTCCTCTGCAGCTCTGGAAAGGAGATCGGCCAACTGGTCCCCCTACTTGACTATGAGCAACTTGAAGGCATAGCCACGATGGTCACATTGTTTGACTTACAAGTTTCCTGGAACAGAAATGAGAGAGGTGTCAACTGATAAGCACATGCATGATTTCTTGTGCCAGCGGAGTTCACATCAGTGGTTAGGAATATGGCCTGAGCTATAATTGTGGTCTGGAGTGTTCTACAAATGGGCTCCTCATAGCTTGGATATTTGAAGCATGGTGGAATCTACCCCTTGTCCATTCTGTGAGTTGCTTGTTTGTCAACCTGAGATACTACCCACCTATTGACTCAGTCAGGGCTAGCTTGGGGCTCCCAGTCATTCCAGCCACTCACCATTTCCCAGCAGTGATGGAGAGGAGGTGAGTAGCCACAGCCTGCGTGAGGACCACTGGAGAACAGGTGACCTGTGGTGATACACTTTAGAGGGGAACTGGGACAAAGACCTCAGGGCTGGGCCTGTCTCCCAGTGGAGGGAAAGATTTCTACTTCACAAGTGCCAAACATTTGACCCAACATTTACCACTCTGCTAGACTCAGGAATATACACCACAGAGAACACGCCAGGAGGAGGCATATCTTTGATCTCAAGCTGATCATTTCTGCTTACAAGTCAGTGAGGCAGGCGCTTCTGTGGACCTCCAGTCCTATCTGGGGCCCTTCACTGAGGACTCAGGCTAGAGGCATTGCCACATACCTCGCCTTTGCCTCCACAGGGGCTGCCCTGGTTCCTGTTACTCCTTTTAGCCCACCCCCTGGCCACCATGCTACCCACAATACAGCCCAGTTTCTAAAAAGAAGGCACCCTTACAGCTGACCCACATCCTCTCACAGATTAGCAGTGCCAACTCCATAACGCCCTGCAGCCCATGCACCTCGAGCCTCACCCCAGTGCCTACCTTGTGGTGGTTGGAGGCCTCGCCAACTCCCCAAACTCTCCCCACAGTGCCAGGACACCTCAGGACCACACCCTCGCCTCTCATCTCGGCGGGTCTTGTGCTTTCATACTCCACCGAAAGCTGCTTCCTTAGGGACAGGGCTTTCCTTGGGCATCTCATGTGGTGGCCATTTCCCACACTCCTTTACCCCCAGGCCTCGCAGTGGAAAATGCAGCTTCCTGTCCTCATTATGACATCATGACTCCCACCCTCCGTCCTCACTAACCATCCCTGACTTTGAAGCCCATGCCCTCAGACACAGCACTTCTGCCCTCCCTGTTGTAAGTAGGTGCCCAGTGCTCCCATTACCCCTGAAGAGCATCTGCTTCTGTCTTCTCTGTCATCTGTCACCATAGCTGATGACTTCTACGTTCAAGTAGCAAGACTCCTGCTCCAGGCCCCGCCATTCCTGCACCTTCTCCCTGGCCATCCTCTTTCCTGTCCTTCACTTGGAAACCCACTCTCCTGGTGAAATTCTGGGCTGGATCTTTATCAATGGCAGTGTTTCCTCTATTTGAATGCTGTGAAATGTTTTACTCTGTGGAGCCCTCCCAGCCAGTAATTATACCTCCATTTTCCTGACCATCCACCCCCTTTCCTCACAACAATCACCCCCTTGCAGATAATCTAGTGATCTTGCCCCTTCCTCCTTTTGTATACTTGTCCTTGAACTATCAGCGTCGCTTAAACAATCTTTTGAAAAGTGTCTATTTAGGTCATTTGCCCATTTTTTATTGGATTGTTTATCTTCCTTTTGTTAAGTTGTATGAGTTCCCTGTAAATTTTGGAGATTAAACCCTTATCAGACATGCCATTGACAAATATATTATCTCATGCAGTGGGCTTTCTTGTTGTTTTGTTGATGGTTTCTTTTGCTGTGCAGAAGATTTTTATTTTGATGTAGTCCCATTTGTTTATTTTCTCCTTAGCTTCCATTGCCCTAGGAGCTGTATTGGTAAAGATATTGTTACAACATATGTCTAATATTTTGCTGCCTATGGATTCTTCTAAGATTTTTATGGTTTCCCATGTTATGTCTAAGTCCTTTATCCATTTTGAGTTCATGTTTGTGTATGATGTAAATCGGTGGTCTGGCTTCGTTTTTTTTTTGCATGTACTAGTATCTGACCAATTTTCCCAGCACCATTTATTGAAGAGACTGTCTTGACTCCATTGTATGCTCTTGCCTCCTTTGTCAAATATTAATTGAGCATAATGGCTTGGGTTGATTTCTGGGTTCTCTGTTCTCTTCCATTGGTCTATATGTCTGTTCTTGGGCCAGTACCAGGCAGTTTTGAGAACACTGGCTTTGTAATATAGCTTGGTATCTGGTACTGTGACTCCTCCAACTTTGTTCTCCTTTCTCAAAATTGCTGTGGCTATTTGGGGTCTTTTTTAATTTCATATGAATTTTTGGAGTGTTTGTTCTAGGTCTGTGAAATACGTTATTGGTAGTTTAATGGAATTGCATTGAATCTGTAGATTGCTTAGGGTAGTATGGACATTTTAATGATGTTGATTCTACCAATCTGTGAACACAGTGTTCTACCATTTGTTTGTGTCTTCCTCTATCTCTTTTTTCAATGTCCTGTAGTTTTCTGAGTACATGTCTTTTACTTCCTTAGTTAAGTTTGTTCCTATGTATCTTAACTTTTTTGGTGCAATGGTAAATGGGATTGTTTTTTAGTTTCTATTTCTGGGAGTTTATTGTTGGTATATACAAAAGCCATAGATTTCTGGGTGTTAATTTTGTATCCTGCTATATTGCCAAATTAATTTATGAAGTCTAGTAGTTTTTTGGTGGAGTCATTGGAGTTTTCTATGTACAATATCATGTCATCTGCGAATAATGACAGTTTCACTTCTTCTTTTCCAATTTGAATGATTTTCATTTCTTCTTGTCTGATCACTATGGCTAGCACTTCTAATACTATGTCAAACAGGAGTGGTGAAAGTGGGCACCCTTGCCTTGTTCCTTTTCTTAGGGGAAATGGTTTTAGTTTTTGCTCATTGAGCATAATTGTTGGCTGTAGGTTTGTCATATAAAGCTTTTTTTTTTTTTTTTTTTTTTTTTTTATCCGTGGAATAAATCCCACTTGGTCTTGGTGTCTTATCTTTTTAATATATTGCTGGATGTGACTTGCTAGAATTTTGTTGAGGATTTTAGTATCTATGTACATCAGGGATGTTGGCCTGTAATTCTCTTTCTTTGTAGTGTCTTCATCTGGTTTTGGAATTAGGCTTCATAGAATGAGTTTGAAAGTGTACCTTCCTCTTGAATTTTTTGGAATAGTCTGGGGAGTATAGATTTTAGTTCTTCTTTGAATGTTTGGTAAAACTCCCCTGGAAAGCTGTCCGGACCAGGGCTTTTGTTTGATGGAAGTTTTTTGATTACTGCTTCTATTTCATCAGTAGTTATCAGCCTATTCAGGCTTTTTTATTCTTCCTGATTGAGTTTTGGAAGCTTGTATTTTTCTAAGAATATGTTCATTTTGTCTAGGTTGTCCATTTTGTTTGAAGTAGAGTTGATCAAAGTATTTTTTCATAATCCTTTGTATTTCTGTGGGATTGGTTGTTACTTCACCTCTTTCATTTCTGATTTTGTTTATTTGGGTCCTTTCTCTTCACTTCTTGGTGAGCCTGGCTAGAGGTTCATCAATCTTGTTTATCCTTTCAAAAACCAGCTCTTTGTTTCATTGATTTTCTGTATTGTTTTTTTGGTCTCTATGCCATTTATTTCTGCTCTAATCTTTATTATCTCTTTCCTTCTGCGCACTC
>NW_006282814.1:829463-831940 GCF_000327345.1 Myotis davidii | reverse complement strand
CACAAAAGTTTTTTTTTTATGTTTTATGTATTGGGTGCATATATGTTTACCAGAGATGTTGAATTGCTCCCTTTAGTATTATCAAGTGGCCATCCTTATCTCTTGTTATGACCTTCACTCTTCTATTTTGTCACATATAAGTATTGCTACCCCAGCTTTTTTTCATTCTCACTTGCTTGAAAAGTTTTTCTCCCATCCTTTTACTATTAGTCTGTGTGAGTACTGTGTTCTGAGGTGGGTCTCCTGTAGACAGCAGATATATGGGTCATGTGTTCTTATGCATTTAGCTACCCTATGTCTTTTGATTGGATCATTTAATCTATTTATGTTTAAGGTTAGTATTGATAGGTACTTGTTTGTTGCCATTTTTATTCTTTATACCTGTGTTCCTTCTTCCCTTTTTATTTCTTCTTTTGATAGCAGTCCCTTTAGCATTTCTTACATTGCTGGGTTGGTGATAATAAACTCCCTTAGCCTTTTTTTTGTCTGTGAAGCTCCTGATTTCACCTCCAATTTTGAATGATATCCTTGCTTGGTATAGTATTCTTGGATTCAGTCCTTTGCTTTGAATCACTTTGTATATTTCATTCCATTCCCTCCTGGCCTGATGTGTTTCTGTTGAGAAATCAGTTGATAGTCTAATGGGGGATCCCTTATAGGTACCATATTTTTCCGTGTATAAGACACCCCCATATATAAGATGCCCCCTAATTTTCCAACCCAAAATTAAGGAATCAATATTTTAAATAGAACACATTTTTATTTAGTAATAACCACCAGTAATGTTTACATACCAATACTATACTATGCAGCATATCCCTTTAATTTTGTTCATGTTCTCATGGCCAAGCCTTCTCTCCTCATGAAATTGAAGCACCATTTTGCCTTTCCTGTAAAATCAACAATGTACATTTCACTTGCAAACATTCTTGCCTGACCTTGAATAAGTTTGGTTGACACACATAAGCCACTCTGGCACTGCTCCATAATCCAAGGCTTAAGCCTCTGCTCCAAGTTTGCCCATTTTGCTGGTTTTCCTCTTAAGGCCTTCTTCTTTTTTGGCATCTTAAGGAGTTTTTCTTCCTCTTTTCTCCACTGTCTGATCATACACTCTATGGGAGGAGGTCCAAATGGTCTCTCTGCAGCTCTATTTCCATGCTCTTTTGCATAACTGATTGAATTCAGTTTGAATTTTGCAGAGTAAAACAATCGCTTACTGGTATTTATCTCTTTTTTTGACATCTTTATGGGCTCAGAATGCTCTGGTCCCTATTGCATCTGCACACTCTCTACCTCCACCTCCAATTATGGCATCAACTGACATAAGTAACAATAAGGCTTGTGATTGGAGGAAGCCTGTTTGACAAGGAATGGGCGGCTCCCTCTTCAGCTGACTTCTATGCATAAGACATCCCTCGATTTCCAGTCTAACGATTTTAGAAAAAAAATAGTGTCTTATACATGGAAAAAGTCTCTCTCTAGCAGTCTTTAAGATTTTTACTTCGTCCTTGGTGTTTGCCAATTTAATTATGATGTGTCTTGGTGTCAGTCTTTTTGGGTTCATCTTGTTTGGGACTCTGTGTGCTTCTTAGATTTGTGTGAGCTTTTTCTTCCCAAAATTGGGGAAGTTTTCTGTCATTATTTCTTCAAACAGGTTTTCTATTCCTTGCTCAGCTTCCTCTCCTTCTGGCACACCTATTATAGGGATGTTGTTTCATTTTGTGTTGTCCCAAAGCTCCCTTAGACTCTCTTCCTGCTTTTTAAGTTTTTCTTTCTAGTTGCTGCTCTGCTTGGGTGTTTTTTTCTACTTTGTCTTCTAACTCACTGATGCAGTCCTCAGCTTCGTCTAGTCTACTGTTGATACTTTCCATTGTGTTCTTTATTGCAGCTATGTCCTTCTCTATTTCCTTTATTCTTCTTCATTCCCTCTTGATTCTTACACAAGTTGAATGTGTCTTCCATCCTCTTAAGCATCCTTGTAACCATTGCTCTGAATTCTTTCTCTGACAAATGGTTTGCCTCCATTTCCTTTACTTCCTTTTCTGGTGATTCCTCCTGTTCTTTTGTATGGGGGTTGTTCTTTGTCTCCCCATTTTTGCTATTCCTTTGTGATTGTTTCTATGTATTAGATCAAACTTTTATATCACCCAGATTTTTTTGAGTTTGTCTACTGGTGTATTGGTTAATAATGAGGACTTTGTGATCAAAGAAAACACGATAGTTTTAAGAGAAACATCAAAAGTGCTTTATTCAAAGTAATGTCCATCATTAGCTACACATTTCCCCCATCTTTCAGGTATTTGTGGATACCGTCCCAATAGAACTTTTCTTGTTTTGAGGCAAACCACTCAGAAACCCTATTTTCCACTTTTTCATATGTTTTGAAGTGCTGCTCAGAAAGTGTGTGTGCCATCAATCAAAACAAATGATAATCTGAAGGAGCAAGGCCTGGTGAATATGGCAGGGGGGGTAATACT
>NW_006282814.1:827557-829253 GCF_000327345.1 Myotis davidii | reverse complement strand
CATTTTAATTCCTTTAAAATATTTCCCATTGCTTGTAAACAATTGGAAATTATTTGCTGAGCAATGTTTAATCTTTCTGCAAGTTGTTTTTGAGTTTGACATGCATCTTCATCCAATAATGCTTGTAATTGTTGGTCTTCAAACTTTTTCGGTTGACCTGGACATTATTTGTCTTTTACATTGAAATCATCACTTTTAAAGCATTTTAACCAGCGTTCAAAAGTATCTTGAGATGGAGCATGTTCACCATAAGCTTTTTGAAGTATATGATAACTTTCAGCAGCACTTTTCTTCAAAATAAAGTAATAAATTAAAACGCCTGCAAATGCTCGTTTTTCACAAAATTTGATATTTTTAAATGTAAAAATATCTGATGTTAACACCTTCAGAAAATTTAACATATGAAGTTTTAAAGCTTGCTGTCAATACAACAAAATAGTATACATATCAAATAGCATATATATCAACATATGTGTAATTCCATCTAATGAAAAAAATTCGCATTAGTAACTGGTACACCTGGTATATAGTAGGTGTTCTGTGGGACCCAGTGGTGCAATCTCTTAGGTCGTCTGGGCTAGGTATTCTAGGGATTTTTCCTACTTGGGATATTTGGGTTCTCTTGATGTAGTTGGGTCTTGAGTGTTATTGACCCATTTGTGGATGGAGTCTCCTCTCAGGGTGTCTGGTTATGTGGCTCACTCTCTACCACTTTGACTAAAGAGCACAAAATACAACTCGACAAGACATGACACAAAGGGAACAAAACATGAATGTACTCATGACACTGATAACCTCAATAAAAGTGACCACCAGAGAAAAGAGAATTAGGAGAGAGAAAAGAGAGCAAAAATGATACTTACCCTGCTGATAGCATCAAATAGTTAATTTTAGTCCTAACTGTTGTTACGATAAAAGCCTAAGGAGTCAGGTGAATGGAAATGCTTGGTTCCTATAGTCACGCAGTCCCTTAGTCCTCTCTTTCACAGAAACATGTGTCAGAGTAATCATTCATCTGTCACTCAGGGTCTGCCAGTCAGCCCCAGCAGTTGATGTTGTTTCTCTCTATCCAATATTATGTTGTTTCTTTCTCATCCATGTTTTTAGCCCTCTCTCTAAAATCAATAACAACTTATTTTTTAAAAAATCCAGTGTAAGTAGCCACACACATAAATGTTTGCCCACATCTCTGGTCCTTCCAAGGATGTATTGTATAAATTAAATTCCGTGGTTAAAAGGAATGGACATTTTAGGCTCTAGATCTTGAGTACATGGTTATTTACATCTATGTTTACCTAGTTATATGGTTTCTGGTCACACCTGTATCTGAGTGGGTCCTTCTCATTGTTCCCTGGCCAAAATGAGACCTGGGTGCTCTTTCTCATGTTAAAGAAGGATTATTCTGATGATTTTGCTTAAAGGTGTAATGGTAAATAAGCTTGCCAGACACCCAGATGGAGGATGATGTACATAACCAAACTGAATTTTCCTGATTATGAATTCACCCAATGTAATGAATTTGGGCATTAAAAAAAAGAATGGTCAGCAGATGGCGCCCAAGAATTAAAATATCCTTAAAAGTAAAAGTAAAAATGATGGTATTTTTCTTTCTTACAATAATTTCTCTCTAAGAAATGATTGAGTCTGATGTAAATATTCCGAATGGAAGAACTGTTAAGCATGAAAAAAACATGTA
>NW_006282814.1:809627-826788 GCF_000327345.1 Myotis davidii | reverse complement strand
GCTTCTTTCAGGTTCTCTTCTCTCACCTGAACTAGAAGAGCAAGTACCTAGAGGGGGAAAGGAAGTGAAGCTGACCTAATAGTAAATCAGGACCTTTACCCTTGAGACTAGTACCAGGACCACAGATAAAGTGGGAAGGGTAAGATGTGGAACAGAATAGGAGGGAGGTGTTGTGCCTTAGAGATAAACAGGAATGAGTCTTAAATCATACAATAGGGCTAAAACAATGATAGAAAACTCATAGATCCCCAGATATTAATAATGGAGCCCTTTCCATGTAGCTCAGTTGGTTAGAGCATCATCCAGATATGCCAAGGTTGCAGGTTCAATCCCTGGTCAGGGCACCTACAATAAGCAACCAATGAATGCATAAATAAGTGGAACAACAAATCAGTGTTTCTCTCTTTCTCTCTCTAAAACTAATCAATAAATAAAAACTTTAAAAAGGATATTGATAATGGACCATTTGCCTAGTAAAGTAGTGCAGTTTGGCAAAGTATGTTTTTAAGTTGTTAATGAAACAAAAAGGTGTTTTTTCCTTATAGCTCAAAGAAGTGATATACCTCGATAAACAAGCTAGATGAAATTTGGTTTATAAATTTTTGTTTTTGAGTGTTTAGAGTTACATGCTTTGAAGAAGTTTGCCTATTAGGTCTATAAATAGGATAGGTATATGCATAATAGTAATAGTATAGATATAGGCATAGTCTAGTACTATAGTAAAATACATAATATATTATATCATCTCTATATATAAAAGGCTAAGTGACTGACCGTACGTATGCCTGACTGTCCGACCAACCGACTGGCTGGTACATATGATCAAATTGCACACTGGCAATTTAAAAATAAATGTTGATTCGCACATGTGCGATACATATAAAGCTCTTGCTGGTGCCAATTGCATGTGTGTGTTTCTATCTGTCATTGTCAATCATGAATTTGGTTGTTTTTGTTGACATTCTGAGGCTGAAAGAAAATGACATCGTTGACAGAGTATGTCTGAAGACTAACTATTGGCACAACGTACCTCTCACACTTCTATTATAGAGAAAGGGCGAATAGCGATATTAAAATATTTCTTCGAATTAATTTCCTTTCAATGTGTGCAAATCCGTGCACTGGGCCACTAGTAGTATATATAATACAAGACAGTAGCCAAAACCGGTTTGGCTCAGTGGGTAGAGCGTCGGCCTGTGGACTGAAAGGTCCCAGGTTCGATTCCAGTCAAGGGCATGTACCTGGGTTGCGGGCACATCCCCAGTAGGAGATGTGCAGGAGGCAGCTGATCGATGTTTCTCTCTCATCGATGTTTCTAACTCTCTATCTCTCGCCTTTCCTCTCTGTAAAAAGTCAATAAAATATATTTTTAAAAAAATACAAGACAGTAATTGAGAGAATCAGACATATTAAATTTGCATATGTGGTATTTTTTTTTTTACCATCCCACATTTTTTTAAATAAATGTCTGCTCCTCTTTGCCAGCTGTGAAGATTCTAAGAAATAAATAAAAATGATTAAAAAATATATTTTATTGATTTTTCACAGAGAGGAAGGGAGAGAGATAGAGAGAGTTAGAAACATTGATGAGAGAGAAACATTGATCAGCTGCCTCTTGCACACCCCCCACTGGGGATGTGCCCACAACCCAGGTACATGCCCTTGACCGGAATTGAACCTGGGACCTCTCAGTCTGCAGGCTGATGCTCTATCCACTGAACCAAACCGGTTTTGGCTAAAAATGATTTTAAATGCATGCAATACCTAGTAGGATGAATATTGCGGGAACTAATCCATACACGTGCCCTGGCTGCATGTGGTTTCCTCTGTGTATCCTTCTTATAGGACTTCTGTTCCACTAGCCTTCAGGTGTTTCTTAGTGATGGCTGTTCTGTATTGAATTGTAATTTTGATGTGTTTGTGAAAGAAAACAAGTATAGCAGGTACCTGTTCTACCATCTTGACCAGAAATCTATGTAGTAGTCATTTATATAAAATTTTTAATCGGAGGATAGCAACCATACAGAAGAGTACACTAATTAAAAGTACAGAGACCTATGAATTATCACAAAATGAATGTAACTGTGCAAGCTCCACCCGAGTTAAGACATAAATATTAGCAATATCAACGGCCCATATGGTGCCCTTTTTTATCCAACTGCCACATTTCTGCCAAAATCTAACAACCATTTTGACTTTTAACCTGTTTTTCAACATCATAGAAATTGAATTATTTCATAAGTAGTTTTTCTTTTGCACTACATTATGTTTGTAGAATACATCAATGTTTTTGTTCATTGTCATCGGTGAATTCTATGAGGATGTAATATATTACTTATCCTTTTTACTATTGATGGATGTTTAGGTTGTTTTCAGTTTATAAATACTTTAAATAATCCTACTGAAAACTTTCTTATGCATAAGATAACATGCATAAGATATGTACCCAAAAGGAGAATTTCTGAGTCACAGGATTTGAATATTGCCGAAGAGCTTCTCTGAGGGGTGTAGCAATGTGACTACATTGACTGAATGAGTCCCAGTAGTTTCCCCCTTGCCCACATGGGGCCTTGATGCTGTAAGAGAGCTATGCAAAATTCCTTGGTTCAATTTTCTGGTTCTATCTAGTGGGAAGCGCCGTGTGAAATAAACCGACTTGCCATTGCTAGGTCCAACCACTCTTCCAGGGGGTTTTAAACTTTAACAGAATATAACTAAAGGTTTTTATAATCAAGGTTAAGTGTTTAGGAAAAATTTAATTTCTTAAAAACTCTATTAATTTATCAGAAAATCAAATTGTTGCATTTAGAAACAGCCTGTAGTGTTATGAACAGAACACTGAGATGTTTAAGTTGACCTACAGACATGTGAACAAATGAAGTTTCTGTGTTTGTGTCCACAATGAATTGAAATTAAGTTCTGAATGATGGACTCTGAATCCTTTCCCTTTCCTCCTGGACTTTGAGATACGTCACCTGATGAGCATATTACCCAACTGTCCCTTTCTTTTCCTAGCTCTTTGTCCATCACTTGTCTTTTTATCTTTCTATTTGTATCTGTTTTGTCCTTCAGAAATTCTGATTGCTGAGTTTTGTAGGCTATAGCAAGAGCATGCTTCTCTCAAAAAGTCTGTCATCACTTTTTTACTCAATAAAATGAAAAATAGCCACAAAAACACAAATTGCAGGATTTCTGAATTTTTATATTCTGAGAATTGCGCATGATCCAGTGGGTTGATTTCGAAGGCAGCACAACAATGGATTCGTAGGTCTCCTGAGAGATGTTTTAGCAAGTGGTGGGCAAAGGAGAGTCGATAAAGCCACTTTTACATCTGGGGTTCTGTAAAGAGTCGGGGACAAGGACAGCATATGGTGGTGACAAGTGCTAAGTTTTCTCAGTCGTGTGGGGAAGCAGACAGCTGAACACCTGCAGATATTTGGGCATTTTTTTCACTCATTCTCCCCTCCCCTCCCCTTGGCAAACATTGGCTTTTTCTCTATATCTATGGGTCTGCTTCTGTTCTGTTTCTTCATTTTGGTTTCTTTTACATTCCACATACAAACGAATATTTGTCTCTCTCTGTCTGACTTATTTCACTTAGCATTGTACCCTCTAGATCAGTGGTTCTCAACCTCCCTAATGCTGCGACCCTTTACAGTTCCTCATGTTGTAGGGACCCCCAACCATAAAATTATTCTCGTTGCTACTTCATAACTGTAATTTTGCTACTATTATGAATCATAATGTAAATATCTGATATGCAGGATGTATTTTCATTGTTACAAATTGAACATAATTAAAGCATAGTGATTAATCACAAAAACAATATGTAATTATATATGTGTTTTCCGATGGTCTTAGGGTCATTCGACCCCCAAAGGGGTCGCGACCCACAGGTTGAGAACCGCTCCTCTAGATCAATCCATGTTATCACAAATGGCAAGATTCCATTTCTTTGTTGCTGTAATATATGTTATATATGTAATATATATGTAATATTTATATATAATCTTTTCTATCCTCACCTGAGGATTTTTTAAATCAATTTTAGAGGGCTAGAAAGAGAGAGAGAGAGAGAGAGAGAGAGAGAAACATCAATGTGAGAGAGAAACACCAATCAATTATGTCCTGTATGTGCCTTGACCAGGGATGGAACCCACAACCTTATGGTGTATGGGACAATGCTACAACCAACTGAGCAACCAGCCAGGGCTATATCACATCTTCTTTATCCATTCACCTATCGGTGGACACCTAGGTCACTTTCATATCTTGGCTATTGTCAATAGTGCTGCAGTAACAGTAAACATACATTTTTTGAATAAGTGTTTCTGGTATATATATATATATATCCTGTTCTGGAATTGCTGGGTTGGATTGTAGTTCTATTTGTAGGTTTTTGAGGAACCTCCATACTGTTTTCCATGGTGGGAACTTACATTCCCACCAACAGTGCAAAAGGTTCCCTTTTCCTCTACAACTCACCAAAAATTACCTTAAAAAAGTAGTAACCCTTACAGGCATGAGGTGTCATTGTATTGTGGTTTTAATTTTGCATTTCCTTTCTCTTAAATTGAATTCCTTTTCAGGAACCTGTTGGCCATTCATACATCTTCTTTGGCAAAACGTCTATTCAAATACTTTGCCCATTTTTTTTATAGCAAAGGTGGAAATTTATTGAAGAACAAGTACAGACTCCCACGTGGGGAAAGGGAAAGAATCTCACAGCACCGACTCTCACATGGGGAGGGGGAAAGGGTCCCCAGCCCACTTTTAAAACAAATTGTTTTGCTATTGAGTTGTGTGGGTTCCAGGTATATTTTGGACATTAACCACATATAAGATAAATGGTTAACAAATGTTTTCATCATCCTGTAGATAGCATTTTTGTTTTGCTGGTTAATTTTATTTGGTGTAATTTCACTAGTTGATTTTTGCTTTTCTTGCTTGTGCTTTTGGTATCCTATAAAAAAAAAATGCATTGCCAAGACCAAGTCAGGAAGCTGCTTCTCCATTTTTTATTCTAAGGCAGGGGTCCTCAAACTATGGCCCGTGGGCCACATGCAAATACAAATATTGTATTTGTTCCCGTTTTGTTTTTTTACTTCAAAATAAGATATGTGCAGTGTGCATAGGCATTTGTTCATAGTTTTTTTTTAAACTATAGTCCGGCCCTCCAATGGTCTGAGGGATAGTGAACTGGCCCCCTGTTTAAAAAGTTTGAGGACCCCTGTTCTAGGGTGTTTGCAGATGTAGGTCTTAGAGTTAAGTCCTTAACGCATTTTGAGCTAATTTTCACGAATGGAGTGTGATAGGGTCCGGATTTGCTCTTTGGAGTCACAGTTCTTTCCTTGGAAGCAGGTGCTCCACAGACATCACATTCCCGGCCTTCCCCGTCACCCGTCCAAAGGTTTCTGTTGAGCCTGTGACCCTTTTGTTCAGAATACTACTCCTTTCTCATTCCCTCAGCTCACAATACACGTCAGTCTTTGCCTCCTCTCTCTCTCTCGTCCTCAGATCTAGTGAGCCTCTGAGCCCTCTGGATTGGGACCAGCAATCTCTCTACCACTGAGCGTGTCTGCCGGTCCCTCTTGCTCCACTGTCTGCTGCTCTTGGCAGTGCCCATGGTCTGCTCCAGGTCCTCCCATACCTGCTGCTTTTTCCAAAGGACACTTATGGCTATGGAATAACAAATGTGTCCCTAGCTCTGTGTCGCTTATTGATAGACCCACACTAATCATCCCTTCATCTTTCTTCTACCCTTGACCCCAGGTGGGGTTGGGTTGGGTATGGTTGTGGGGAGAAAGAGTCCAGAATCTGGCCAGAATCCGGGTTTTGGTCTACCTGGGAAGGAAGCATTTTCTTGAATGGGAAAATGCTCTCCCAGGATCAGTCTGGCTTTTGGCTGAAGCTGTTCTGCAGTGTGACGCCTCACTGGCTGGAAGTAAGCCTGGGACTGTCTCTTTGTTAACATATTTTTCTATAGACTTTCTACCTTCTTCTTTCCTCTCCCTGCCTTCCCTTTCTGTATCTTAAGGGAAAACAAAAATGTGTTACACAGAAATATGTATAATATTAATAACCCAAACCTGGCTGGTGTTGCTCAGTGGCTGAGTGTCGACCTATGAACCAGGAGGTCATGGTTCCACTCCCTGTCAGGACACATTCTTGGTTGTTGGTGCAATGCCCAGTAGGGGGCGTTCAGAGGCAGCCAATTGATGATTCACTCTCATCATTGATGTCTCTATATCTTTCTCCCTCTCTCTTCCTCTCTGAAATAAAAAATATATATTAAAAAATTAATTCCCCAATGAATTGAATTTAAAAATACACACTATTTTTTAAATGAATGCAGTCAGTTATAAGCTGCCTCAGATTTACTTCTATAGAAATAAGTAGGACCTTAACCATGTGTATGACTTGACTTATTTTTGGAAAAACTTAACTACTTCTGAGTCCCAGAATATGTAGCCAGGGCAGGGAGAAGGGGACCTTTTGCTGTTGGGTTCCTAGGGTTGGTTTGAGAGTTTCCTGGTTGTCTGGTTGTCTGGTGGGGGTGGAGATGAGCACCATGTCAGGTGAGTTGTTGGGAGGAACTGTCCTAGCTGGGTTGCTGGGGTTCCAGGAGCAGCCAGGAGCTCTGGTCTGCTTTACCTCTGCTACACCTTCAGGAGGCAACCAATTGATGCATCTCTCTCACTTTGATGTTTCTGTTTCTCTCTCTTCTCACTCTCTCTAAAACTAAAAAAGAAGTAAAAATTGGTAGTTATAGAATAGTCATGGGTTGTAAAGGACAGCATAGGGAATCCTAAATAATAAAAGTCTAATATGCTAAGAGTCCAGTCGTCTGGTCCTCGGTTCAACCAATCAAAGCATAATATGCTAATGATATGCTAAGGCTGCTCAACTGCTCACTATGATGTGCACAGACCACCAGGGGGCAGATGCTCTGACCGGAAGGTTAGCTTGCTGTTGGGGTCCGGCTGATTGGGACTGAGTGAATGGGCTGGACATGCCCCGGAGCCCTCTTGCAGCCCCTCCCCCTGGCCGGCCCTACCCCTGATTGGCCCCCAACACCCTGATCAGGGGCAGGGCTGGCTGGCCAACTGCCCGCAGCCCCTGCCCCCCACCGGCCCAACCCCCCAATGGTCCCCCATTGGGTGGGCCGGCCGTGCGCCACCCATGCATAATTCGTGCACCAGGCCTCTATTTTCTGTCGGTCAACATGCCCTGCCTTGCAATCACTAACGTGCATTCTCTGTGCTCTTAGGCACAGCTCCCTAAAGGAAAGCGTTTTGCTCAGCATGTTCCTGCAGCAGAGTGCCTGCCATAGGCTGCGGACAGGGCAGGAAATAACCTGTGGTGGTGGCAAAGGTTGAGGACATGAACTCCGCACCTTAGAAAACTAGGGTTCACTATGCCAGTTGTACATATGAGACACAGATGTTGACAACAGCTGTGAGCCTCGATCCGGTGGAAGTTAATAATAATCTATGGGGGGCACTTTCAAGTTTCAAGAGGAATTTCCAGATATTTTCACCAACTGCCAGGATATAAATGATCAGCCGTGTTTGAGTGTTGAGGTCAGTAGAGCAGAAGGCCCAATGGCAAACGGACAGAAAGCCCAGGGCAGCATCTGCATGGGGCTCAGCGGTCTGCAGACATGGGTGAAGCTCCCTCCCCTGACCCCGAGGGCTGATTCCCAGGAGCTCCCGTGCCCTGAGACTGCAGTGCTGGCTCTTCAGTGCGGGGCCTCTGGGAAAGGCTGCAATCCTGTTGGGGGCCTCTGCCCAGGACCAGGCCAGTTCTTAGTGGTGACCCATGCACAGTTGACCTCAACAACTGTGCCCCTTCTCTTCTGCTCCCCTGGCCCAAGGGACATCTACAAGCCACTGAGCCTGCAGGTCACTCAGGGAGAAGGGGTGGACCTGCTGGGCATGATTTAATCTCGCCCACTGGGTTTCTGGGCACGTGCTCGCCCACAGAGGGGCCAGTGCAGCCCTGATTCCTAGTCATGGACGCACTCAGGAGCGCTTCCTTACGCCCTGCGGGCCTTACTTTTGGACCTTGTCCCCTTATCTCTCTCCATCTAAGATGCCTGCTGGTCCTAACACACTGCCCAGACGCCCAGAATTAGGGTTTGTAGACCTACTGGCTCTGGCCCTCAGAGCCACCCGGCTCATCCCGGGGGCTCAGCCCTCTGCTGCCTCCAGGTCCGAGGCTTCATTCCGCATCCTCCCTCACACCACCACGCGAACATGCTTCAGACTCAGGTTGGCATAACTATGTCCCCGGAACCTCATGGTAGCAAAATAGATATGCAAATGAAGGCGCTGACCAGCCTCCGCTGAATCTCTGGGGAAATGTTGATCACAGGGGTGACTGGTTCAAGAAGAGGAAATGCTGTCGGGGTCCCTCGGGTGCTCCTCAGCGGAAACTGAGCACCAGGGGACATGACACGCAGCACATGTCCTGGGACAGGATGGAGCGTGGGCTGCAGACAGGACTCAGACTGGCTCCACCCAATGGTCCCGATGAGTAAGGGGCTCCCGGGGATTGAGCAGAGCCAGGGAGAGCAGTTGACATTTATATTTTTTCTATAGAACCAGTGTTTTGGTTCCGTCTTCAGTATTTGCAGACTTTTTCTCAAAGCTGTTGGCAAGCAACACAGCTGAGCTGCGGGAAGCTGTGCTGTCTGCTTGCCTCCCATGGACTCAGAGTGGGCGCTGGCCAGCCTTCCACCTCTGGGTCCCCAGGGGAAGGTCCCGCATTCAGCGGGGAGAGTTCTGCGCTTCTGGGGTGGTGGGAGCAGCACCCCCACAGGCTCTCCATGGGGTCACCCAGGGCTCCTCCTTCTCTCCACCCCGCATGGATGCCATACCTGCCTGTTAAAGCAGAAAGAGAGCAAGCCTGAGAGTGTAAGTGCACGGAGCGTGGTGTCTGACAGTAACCAACATCCATTAATCAATACTCATCAAAAATATAGGAGCATCTAATTTATCGAAGTTGTGAAATGAATGAAATACTATACTCAGACAACCTGTGACAGGCAATGCACATCCGCCCCGGGCCGAAGTCCCGCATCCTCACCACAGCTGAAGGTTGTAAATCGCCCCCAGGGAACAGGACTGCTGTGGCTTCCTGTGGCTCAGAGTCACACTTTCTTCTAAAACTAGTGCCAGGTGCTCCTGTTTCCGCAGATCTCAGCGACCTGCCGTGGTCCTTTCATTAAAGCTCTTTCATGTCTGACAAGCACCCTCCCTGGCCTCCCACTCCCTCCTGCACTGTGGCTGCAAGCATTCAGCACCAGCATTTCCTGCCAACTGCCAAGTTGCTTAAGTGTATGACTCGCAAACAGGTGCTTTAGAAATTCAGGGCGCTGACTGGCAATAACCCTGGGAATCATGAAAGAAAGAATCCTATTCTGTTCTGATATTCCTGGAATTGGAGGCAGGGCTTCCAAATCTCCACATAAAGAAACTATCCTAGATGATAAAAGGCTAATACGCAAATAGAACGAACAACCGAACAATCGAACAACCGAACAACTGGCCGCTATGACGTGCGCTGACCACCAGGGGGTGCGCGGGACATGGCAGGCATCGGCAGCAGGTGGCAGAGCATGAAACATGGCGGGTATCAGCCATGGCAGGATGGTGGAGCAGGTGAGCGGGGGCTCCAGAGAAGGCAGAGCTCTGGTTGCTGTCAGTGGGGAGAGCCTCTGGTGGTTACTGAAAATTCTTTGCTCCTGTGTGCTGAGGTCCCACCAGCACTCGCACCTGCTGCCAGCACCTGCCTGCTCTCACCTACTGAGGACACAGGAGCCACCACTTGCACCCACTGCTGGCGCCAGGCGCTGGCCCTTATTGACTAGTGCTGTTAGCGGGAGTGAGCAGTGGCTGCCGCCCCGATGACCCCCGAGGGCTTCTCCACCTCCCCCTGCTCCTGAGGGGTGATTGCACCTGCTGACAGCACCAGTCTCAATCACTGCACGCCATCAGATGGTGCGAGAGGGGCCGGCACTGTCAGTGCATGGGAGCAGCGGCGGTGGGAGCAGGGCTGCCAGCAGACAGGGGACCAGGGACTGCAGTGGGAATGGCCAGGTGGAGGTGCAGAGGATGGGCCAAGACCCGTCCCTGTGCCTACCACAGCCTCACAGCCCACAGTTCCTTTCAAGGTGTACGAATTCGTGCACTGGGCCTCTACACATAAAGGTCTATTTACATAAAAGCCTAAGCTGACCGGTAAATATGACACACAATGACCAGCAGGGGGCAGAAGCTCCTACCGGTAACTATGACATGCACTGACCACCAGGGGGCAGATGCTTAACACAGGAGCTGCCAAGCTGTGGTGACTTTGCAGCTGCTGTTCTTGGGTGCGCACCCAGAACCAGAGAGGAGGGAGCTCGATTCCAGGGTGTGTCACCCAAGAACCACCCTCCCGAAATCTGGGACCCCTTGGAGGATGTTGGAGAGCTGGCCAGGCCGAGGGACCCCACTGGTGCACAAATCCGTGCACCGGGCTTCTAGTATAGAAATAATATGCTAATGTTACAAGGAGATGCATTTAATTGCCAACTATTTCGTTTTAATTTTTTAACAATTCTAGCATAACTTGTGTGTTTATACTGTTGGTGAATAAAGCAGAATGAGCCTGGACAGGCAGCTTTGCATGGTAAGTTATGCAGAATAATTGATAAACCAGCATTTTAATTAGGAACATGCACAGAAGGAACAGGAGAGGCGTGGAGTAGTATGTTTCCCCTGGCCCCCGCCTCCCTTCTGCATAACACCCTTCCCTATTCACACACCTCAACAGAGGGGCCAGCACCCCCAGGTTAGTTGTCTCAGCAGATTCAGATAAACCTGAGACATCTATAACTCTTCAGTTAAATAAAATCTGTTGTCTGGGTGTCATACAGAAGGATTTAAGATCAATATGTTTTTCACAAACCCAAAGAACAGCAGCTTTAAAACCCCAACTACGTCCCTGATATGGGCGCTGGCCTTACCACTGAGGAGAGGTGGGTCACGCAGCCTTTAACCCCACCTGACGGATGCCAGGACTGAGCCAGGAGACTGCTCAGCCCGACCTGACCCCCTCGTTCTCTGAGGAAAGTAGACCAAAGGGTCCGTGGCCTATTTGGAAGGGCCCTCTTCACCCCAATGACCCTAAGACAAAGCTCCCTCATAAGAATGGGTAAAGTGGTAAATCTAATACCAAATCTGTCTGTTATGGGGGAAAAGAGCGGGTAACACGAGGCAGAAGATAGAAGTATGAAAAAGAGAACAGATCTGGGCGTTGTGGCTCGGTTGGTTGAGCGTCATCCCATACACCAAAAGGTTGCAGGTTCGACTCCCGGTCAGGGCACATACCCAGGTTCAATCCCTGGCCCCGGCACCTATGGGAGACAGCCGATCGATCTTTCTCTCTCATATTGATGTTTCACTCCCTCCCTCCCTCCCTTCTCACTAAAATCAATAAACACATCCTTGGGTGAGGATTTTTAAAAAAGGAAACGAAAGCACACATCCTGTCTCCACTTCAGCATCAGTGCCTCCGCATCAGAAACTGCAGTCTCAGGTCCCAGGTCAGCGAGGTCCTTCACGGGAAGCTTGCTCCGGCTTCCCCAGCTCCTCTCCTCCCTGCCGTGAGGAGGCAGGCAGTGGTGTTAGCCACCGTTATCCATCACCTGGGGTTTTTCATCTGTATCACTCAAGTGGAGTGAGTTTTGTTCCACCACACTTAGCTTTTTTTTTTTAAATATATTTTATTGATTTTTTACAGAGAGGAAGGGAGAGAGATAGAGAGTTAGAAACTTCTATGAGAGAGGAACATCGACCAGCTGCCTCCTGCACATCTCCCACTGGGGATGTGCCCGCAACCCAGGTACATGCCCTTAACCGGAATCGAACCTGGGACCTTTCAGTCCGCAGGCCGACGCTCTATCCACTGAGCCAAACTGGTTTCGGCCACACTTAGCTTTTTTAATAATTGAATTTATTGGGGTGATATTGGCTAATAAAATTATATAGGTTTCAGGTATACAATGCTACAACACATCATCTGTATGCTATATTGTGTTCACCACCCCAACTCAAGTCTCCTTCCATCACCATCTATCCTCCTTTACCCTCTGCTACCTCCCTCCACTCCCTTTCCCTCTGGTCATTACCATCCTGTTGTCTGTGTCTATGGGTTTTGTTTTGTTTTTTTTTTTTCTTTCTGCTTAATACCTTCACTTTTTCAAACAGTCCTGCACCCGTCTTTTATTTTTTTTATCATTTACTGTTTCTGCAAAATAGACCCTTTCCAGTGCTGTGGTGTTACAGAATTTACCAGGTGATTGGAAAAATATACAAGTACTCAGAGGTTCCAGGAAAAACCCTTTATTTGCAGATGTACTAGTACAGTGACTCAGGGGGGTCAGTTCTCCAAAGCCTGAGTGAGTGGATATGGACGAAGCTTTCCCTTTATGCCCTTTAGTTCCTTTGTCCCCCAAATATGGGCCAGGCTTCCAGACCTTTCACGGGCTTTGCAGCCCCCCTCCCCCACCCCCGTCCTGCTCCTCATGGGTTGGGATGGGGGAAGTGAGATTATACTCAGAAGCCACCTGTCTGGTGCCAGCACTGCCAACCCCCTCACGGTTTATGTATGTTCATGGTTTATGGCCTCTGTACAAGCATTACAGTTATGAGGGATGGGGCTTAATTATACTAGCAAAAATGTGGGGCAGAATACTGGTTCCTGGCACAGATTCCGATTGCTAGTCCCCCCCAAAATGTCTTATATCCCCCTTCAGTTGGGGTCCTGCAGCAGTGCCTTCTGCACTCACACTCGCCAGATGAATGCAGATCCACTGACACTGACTCACAGCCCGATTTCCAGTCCTGCCACATGGAGACCCACATGCAGAATGGATGCAGGCCCCCTTCAGTGTGCTGGGGCACGACAGAGCCCCTCCCTGCTGCTGCAGCAGTCAGGTCTGAGGGCGGGCACATCAGGGCACAGCAGAAGGGCTGGCTATGCCACATCACTGCATTTCTGCATGAATGGGCTTCTGGCGCTCTCTGTCAGCATGTGACTTGTGGGCACTGCTATTTTGTGATATTCATGGCCATCTTCTAAAGGTTAGGTAAGTAGTGTTTGGAGTTCCCGTCAGGGGTGTATCCTGACACTGTCCTGTCCTGATCCCATTGTGAGTTTTGAATTGTGTTACCATTTTACTGTCTAACCAAAACTCTCTTCTGATTATCCCCCTCCCCCACCTGAAGATAGAGAAGTGAAGGGGGGCAGGAGCTATGATGAAAGTCCCCTTATGGTCCTTTTAATAACTTTAGCCCATAGTCAAGGTGACATGTTTGACTTTTTGTTCTTCTTTTAGTGTATATTTTTATTGTTGATGGTATTACAGATGTTTCCCATTTCCCCTTTCGCCCTCTTCCTCCTAACCCTTAGGTCTTTATCACTCTATTGCCTGTGTCCATGGGCTATGCATATCCTGTATAATAAAGAGCTAATATGCTAATAAGACCAGACGGCAGAACAACCTTCCGAAACAGCCTTCTAGAACACCCTCCCAGAGTGACCAGTGGGCAGGGGGTGGGGTCGCAGGGCCACTAGGCAGACAGGGCTGTGAGGACCAAGGCAGCATGGCCTGGGAGGGCTGAGGCAGCCAGGGCTGCGAAGACTTACCCTTGTACAAATTTCATGTATCAGGTGTCTGGTAAGTATATAAGTTCTTTGGTTTATCTCTTCTAGTCCCCACATCCCCACATGGAGGTATATCAGTCTGTTCCATGCCTCCATGCTTTGGGTCTTATTTTATTGGTCAATTCATTTTGTTCATTAGATTCTGCAAATAAGTAAAATCATGTGTTATTTGTCTTTCTCATATTGGCTTATGAATTTTTTTGAGGAAACTCCATACTGTTCTCCACAGTGGCCACACTAATCTGCATTCTTACCAGCAATGAACTAGTGTTCCCTTTTCTCCACATCCTCACCAGCACTTGATATTTGTTGATTTATTGATGTAGCCATTCTGACAGCTGTGAGGTGATGTCTCATTGTGGATTTAATTTTCATTTCTCTGATGATTAGTGACTTTGAGCATTTTTTCATATGTCTCTTGGCATCTGTATGTCCATTTTGGAGAAATGTCTATTCAGGTCTTCTGCCCATTTTTTAATTGGATTGTTTTGTTGAGTTGTATGAGTGCTTTATATGTTTTGGACAACCTTGACTTTGGGATGTGGGGACCTGATGGGAAAGACACTGCACAGCCTCCTGGGAGCAGATGCTGCAGTTCCCACCTGGCCCCTCACTCTGCCCCTGCCCCTGGGGAAGGGGTGTGGCGGCACCTTTTTTAGGGCTCTTCAGCCACTCCTGCCTCCTCGTTCAGAAAAATCGCATTGCCATGCACACTGCCACCCAAGTCTTAATCGAGAGTCACCCTGACAGCAGGCTTCCCATTTAATCAGACCTGACGCTGGGGAGGGGGACGGAGTGGCTCCCTGAGGGGGCGAGGGCAGGGCTGGGGCAGCCTGAGGCCTTGCTGCCTTTGTGAGCTTCCTCCTCTGTGAAACACAGAAGAAACATTAAACCTCCTGACTGATTGGTATAAAGACAGTGCAGGCTGAATTCATTGTGATAGATTCATTATCATCTCCAGTTTTCTTCATAATTTCAAAGAAATGAAAATGAAAACACATACAAAAGTATTAGGGCCTCGATCTGTGCCTGCTGGGCCTGCTGGGCCAGGTGCCTGCTCTCCAGGAGTTTTCTCGGCTGGCACAGTCCTCATCCCCTTATTTTTGTTCAAATCTCTTGCTCTTTAACATATGATGGTGCATCTGGTCTAATCAGAAGGCCCGAGTGCCTATATTCAAGGTGGAACTTTTTCTTAGAACACACATGCGTGCACACACTCACACACACTCACACGCTCGCACATGCTCACACGTGCCCACGCACGTTCACATAAGATGCGTGGTGTTGCAGCACGGGCATCTGCAATATCATATGCCGCTCACCCAGCCAGCCAGCACCAAGCTGCATTTCCCGCAGGCAGTGGGCTCTCCTTGCTGCCACAGCCTGTCCTCTCTCCTTACTGCAGTCCCCTCCCACCAACCTCTCCCAGACACTGGCCTATGGCCACTGCTGGCTCCTCCCTGCCCTCGCACTTACCCCCGCAGGGGCGCTCTCATCCGTCCCCATGTTCTTGGCCACTCTGTCCATTGGAGGCATAGATCTGCTTTTGTAGCTGATTCCCTGTCACCCTCCCATTTCCTGGATTTATTTTTATATCCAGTGTTCTAGCAATTTACAGCAGTCTATGTGTCCATCACCCCACCTCTGAGGAGTGGTTTGGGAGCTGGCAACATATCAACTGCAATATTGCCAGCTCTGCTTTTTTTGCAGCGAGTAATGCTCTGTGTTTGTAGAAGACATGATGTTAGAGCATTCAGGAGGGTGCTGGGAGGATGAAGCAGTCAGAGGTAGAAGTTCCATAAGAAGATTCTCTCATTTTCCCAGAGATCTGTGCTTTTTAATTGGAGCCCAGGGTTAAACTGCTACTACAGATAATCAGCCACTTCTGCATTTAAAACTTAAATATTCACATATTTAACACCAGAGAATAATGTGGCACTATTTTAAACCTGCAAAGAGGCAGGCATGTCAGTGATTTCTCGTGAAGACCTTAAAAGTCTTCATTAAAATTAAGAAAAGTCCATTTTCAAAAAAAGAAAGAATGCATGGACAGGGACACAACGTGGGAGTTCTGGGGGCAGGTGGGAGGGTGTAGGGGGGAGAAATGGTGATGGATGGAGACTTGACCTGGGATGGTGAGCACACAGGACAGTGTACAGGTGATGTGTTGTACAATTGTGCACCTGAAACCTGTATAATTTATTGTCACCCCAATAAATTCAATAAAAAATGAAAAAATATATAATTGACACATTTTTTGAAAGTCCACTTTACAAAGTAGATCTCGTGGAGAGGCCTTGTGTAAAAGCCCAATCAGTGTAGGGCACAGAATTTATCCCTTTGGTTAAGTTTACTCAACTCTCTTATTCCAGTAGTTAGTGGAAATCAGGTTGGTTCATTGTACCCATGTTTATAAAACAAAAGTTTCATTTCATAATTCTAATTTACTCATGGGGATTGTGGCTGGTAAGAGGGTTTCATTATTAGAACAACACAAGTTAAATTTTTAAATACTTTACCAGCTACATTGGAGCATCACTGACATACCATAAGGTCTGTATATTTACAGAGTGCAATCGGATGAGCTTTGACATATGTGTTCACCAGTGAAAACGTCATCACCACCAAGATAACGGAGACACCATCGCCCACAGCCTCCCACTGATCCCGGGAACCCTCTGTCCTTTGCCTCCTGCCCAGCCAGACCAGCACTCATCGGCTTTTCTAACTATACCTCATTCTGCATGTATTAGAATTTTATAAAACTAAAGCCACACAACACAAATTCTTTTGTAAAATTTCTTCTCTTTTTTGTGGTTACTTTGACACTCATTCATGTGGTAAATGACTATTAGTCTGCTCCTTTGGTCACAAGTTTTATTTCATTGTTTGTGTGTCCATTCACCTTTTCTCAAAATTCAGCTGCTGGGAAGATTTGTGTGCAGGTATCCGCGTGGTGAGCACTAGGGGTGGAGTGTGCAGCGGGCAGCAGGTGCACATTTGCCTGATTAAGAAGCAGCAGATCGCTTCCCAAAATGACTGCACTGTTTTGCACGCCCACAGAGCGCCGAAGGTTGGTAAGTATATAAGTTCTTCATCAGGATGCGGTGTGATCGGCCTTTTTAATTTTCACTGTCCTCATAGGTGTGGGCAGTTTCTCTTTGAGGTTTACATTTGCATGTTCCTAATGATATCAAATATCTTTTCAGGTGGTGATTTCCTGTCCATGTATCTTCTTTGGTGAACTGTCTTTTCAAATAGTTTATCTTAAAATAGGATTTTAAAATTATTGTTTTGAGAGTTCTTTATACATCCTGGATAAAAGTCATTTAGCACAAACATGCTTTGCAAATATTTCCTAAAAGCCTATGATGTGTCTTTATATTACCTTTAAAAAGTCTAAAAGAGCCGTAGCTTTTGCTTTTGATGAAGTTCAATTTGTCAG
>NW_006282814.1:797671-809607 GCF_000327345.1 Myotis davidii | reverse complement strand
GGGGGAAACTCCATACTGTCTCCCACAGTGGTAATATCCGTCTGCATTCCCACCAATAGTACACTAGAGTTCCTTTTCTCCACATCCTCGCCAGCACTTGTTGTTTGTTAATTTATTGATGGCAGCCATTCTGGCATGTGTAGTTTTAATTTTCATTGTAATTTTAATTTTTATCTCTCTGATGATTAGTGACATTCAACATTTTTTTGTCCATCTGTATGGTGAAGGCCAGGGGAGGGCACATAGGGGCTGGGTGGAGGTTTTGCAAAGAGGGGGAAGTGGGGAACATCTGTAATAGTGTCAATAATAATAATAATAATAATGATAATAATGGAAATCTTGACTAAGCCAGTGTTAAAAGATGAGTCTGGTTAAAGGTTTGTCAATCTTGTTTATCTTTTCAATTAACCAATTCTTGGTTGCATTGACTTTTTGTATTATTTTTTTAGAGTCTATTTCATTTATTTCTGCTCTGATCTTTATTATTTTCTTCCTTCTACTTATGTTGGGCTTTCTTTATTCTTCTCATTCTAGCTCCTTTAGGTGTGAGGTTAGATTGATTATTCATGACTCTTCTTATATCTTGAGGTAGGTCTGTAATGCTATGAATTTCCCTCTTAGGACTGCTTTCACTGTGTGCCATAGATTTTGGGTTGTTATGTTCTCATTTTCATTTGTTTCAAAGTATCTTTTGAATTTTTTCTTGTTCTCATTGTTAACCAATTCATTGTTTAGTAGTATGCTATTAGCCTCCATGTCTTTGTGTGTTTTTCAGTTCTTTCTTGTGATTTATTTCTAGTTTTATAACATTATTAGAGGTCCGGTGCACAAAATTTGTGCAGCTGGTAGGGGTCGCTTAGCCTGGCCTGCCCCTTCTCACAGTCTGGGAGCCATCAGGGAATGTCCTACTGACAGCTCTGGCCCGCTCCCCCAGGCCTAAGCCGCAGTCTGGCCTCCCCCTGTGGGAGGCAACCTGCTGAGCAGGGGAAGGCACCGCTCCCATCACCCCCTTGGTGCTGCTGCCTCTGGCCTTCCTCTGTGGGAGGCGACCCTGCAATCAGGGGAAGGTGACACCCCCATCACACCTCTGCTGCTGCCACTGCTTGCCGTGAGGCTGCCTGAGCCTCAGCTATCACAGTCACTGTGGCTTGCCTGAGCCTTGCCCGGTCCTTATTGCTTGACCCTTGGGCCATTTAAGCAGCAGAAGCCATTGGCAGCTTGCCAGAGCCCCGGGCTGGCCCTGGGCAAGCAGCAGCAGCCATTGGGAGCACTCACAGCTGCCGCCACCATGTGGAGAATACAGGCTGCCCTCTGCCAGGCCCTGCCTCCCTCACCCCCATCCCCGATGCTGCAAATCCCAGCCCACATTGCTGCACACACAGCCTACTGATCAGTCGTTATGTGACAGTGTCCTGACCGATTTGCATATTACCCTATTATTAGATAGATGGTCATAGAAGATGCTTGATATGATTTCAATCTTCTGAAATTCATTGAGACTTGTTTTGTGTCCTAACATATGGTCTATCCTAGAAAATGTTCTATTTGCACTTGAAAAAGGTGTATATTCTGTTGCTTTGGGTTGGCCTGCTCTGAAGATATCAATTAAATCTATCTGATCTGGTGTGCCATTTAAGGTAGATATTTCTTTATTGATTTTCTGTCAAGAAAATCTATCCATTGATGTCAATGGGGTGTTAAAATCCCCTACCATGACAACATTACTGTTGATCTCCCCCTTTATGTCCATCAAAATTTTCTTTACATATTTAGGTGTTTCTATGTTGGATGCATAATTGTTTACAAGGGTTATTTCTTTATATTACATTGATCTCTTTATCATTATGTAATGTTTTTTGTTTCCTATTGTAACTTTTGTTTTAAAGTTTATTTTGTCATATATAACTATTGTTACAATTATTTTTCATTTCCATTTGCATTAAATATCTTTTCCCATCTCTTTACTTTTAGTCTGTGTGTATCTTTTGTTCTAAGGTTGGTCTCTTGTAGACAGCATATATATGGGCCTTGTTTTCCTATCCTTTCAGCTACCCTATGTCATTTGATTAGAGTATTTAAGCCATTTTTATTTAAAGTGATTTTTAAAAAATATATTTTATTGATTTCAGAGAGGAAGAGAGAGGGAGAGAGAGATAGAAATATCAATGATGAGAGAGAATCATTGATCGGCTGCCTCCTGCATGCCCCCACTGGGGATCAAGCCTGCAACCCAAATATGTGCCTTGACCAGAAATCGAACCCTGACCTTCTGGTTCATAGGTTGATGCTCAACCACTGAGCAACACCAGCTGGGAAAAGTGATTATTGATAATTATGAACTTATTCCATTTTATTTTTGTAACTATGTTCCTTTCTTTGTTTTTTTCTAATTCTTGTTCACCTGAAAGAACCCTTTAACATTTTTTTGTGACATTGGTTTGGTGGTTATGAGTTTCTTTAGCTTTTCTTGTTTGGAAACCTCTTTATTTTTCCTTCAATTTTAAATGAAAACCTTGCTGGGTATAGTAATCTTTATTGTAAGTTCTTGCTTTTCATCACTCTGAATATGCCCTGCCAATCTCTTCTGGCCTGAAATGTTTCTGTAGAGAAATCAGCTGATAATCTTATGAGAGCTCCCTTGTAGGTAACTAAATTTTTTTTCTTGCTGCTTTTAAACTCTCTTTATTTTTAACTTTTGCTATTTTAATTATAATGTGTTTTGGTGTGGCCCTTTTTGGACTCATCTTGTTTGGGACTTTCTGAACTAGCTGGACTTGTGTGTCTTTTTTATTTACCAGGTTAGGGAAGTTTTCAGTCATTATTTCTTCAAATAGATTCTTGATCCCTTTCTCTCTCTCTTCTCCTCCTAGTGCCCCTATGATTTAGATGTTATTACTCTTTCTGTTGTCCTAAAGATTCCTTGAACAACACCGCCAACAACAAAAACAAGAACAAAACTATACTCAATTTAAATTTTTTTTTCTTTTTCGCTACTCTGATTAGGTGTTATTTGCTACCTTGTCTTCCAAATTGCTGATTTAGTCCTGTTTCATTCAACCTACTGTTTATTCCTCCCAGTGTATTCTTCATTATAGATTTTGTATTATTCACTTCTGACTGATTCTTTTTAATTGTTTCTATATAATTTTTCATACTATTGTAGTTATCACTAATTTTGTTGAACATCCTTACAACAATTTTTTTGAACTCTACATCTGAAAAATAGGTTGTCTTGATTTCATTTAGCTCTTTTTCCTGGAGATTTATCCTGTTCTTTCATTTGGGATATGTTTCTTTGTTTCCCCATTGTGGCTGCCTCTTTGTGGTTGTTTCTATGTATAAGGTACCTTCTATGGCTCACAGTCTCGGTAAAGTAGCCTTATGTAGTAGGTGTCCTGTGAGACCCAGTGGCACAGTCCTTTTTATCATCTGAGCTGAGTGATCTAGGAAGGTCCCTTGTGTGGGTTATGTGGGTCCTCCTGTTGTAATTGAGTCTTTATTGCTATTGGCCCACACATTCTTGGGTTCAGATCTCAAGCTGACTGACTGTGAGGACCAACCCTGTCCACAGGATATGAGCTGCTATGTAAGCATTGACCACATGAAGCAAAATTCACCTCAGCAGGGCCTGGGGTATGCTGAGATCTCCCTTTGGATGGGCTGCTTGTGAAGCTAATTGGACCCTGCTCTGATGTTGTCTGAAACTGGCAGTGGGTGTGTTGTTTCTGGGGCCTCTTGGGAGGGACTTTGATGTTGGCCAATGTTAGACTCTGTCTGTGCTGACCCTAGGCAACCTGTACAGAGCTACAAAGTGATCCCATTGCTGAGACTGGGTGTGCATGGGAAGGACCAAGTTGTGCACCAAGGCTGACCTGTTCTATCAGCAGGCCCAAGGGTCTGGTCCACAAAAGTCCCAAGGCACCCCAGGATCTGCCTCTATCTGCCTCTGCCTGCCAGCTGCCTTAGTCTCAGTCACTCAGGTTGGTGGTACTCAGGTTGCATGAAGTAAGTTCTCAGTGAGTCACCAGGTAGGGGTGAGTCATGTTCCCCAGGTTGATACAGGTGCAAACCCGGTGGCAGTGCTGGGCCTGAGGCTACTCAGCAAGTTGACTGCCACCTGTTGGGTACTCACAGACTTGGGCGGTAGGGTGGGGTCTCAAAGAGTAGTCAGGATGAAGCCAGTAATGTTTATCAGGCTCAAACAGACCAAGATTTGGCTATTTGAATGGAAGGCTCTGCACTGGTCAGGAGTTCCAGAAAATAACGGCCCCTGTGTAGACGCACACAGCTCAGTCTGTCGCAGATTGTGCCAGGATCCTGAGTACAGCAGGGCAGGGCCACTGGGATTTGGGAGGACGGGCATGTATGTCTCCTGTAAGGGATAGGTGCTGGCCAGGCTTGGAGGGAGGTTGGGGAGAGTGCCTCTTCCCAAAGCCACACAAGTCAGTCTGGCCTGGATTCTTCCCTGACCTTGGCTGGCAGAGCCACCAGGGATCAGGAGGTTGGGACTGCCAGGAACCTAGAGAGTTGAGTGAGCAAACCTTCACTGAGAGAAAGGTGCCAGACAGGTTCACAGGAAAATGGAGGGAATGGCCCCTGCCCCAAGCCACACAACCCAGTCACTGACATTCGCTGAGTCTGTTCATACTCCTATACCCCAGTGCAGGCAGCTGGCTCTTCAGCAGGGCACAAGCTCCTCAGGGTGAGGCCATAGGGAGTTCAAAGGTGTGGCTATTGCTTTCCCCAGCCTGATGCTGTAATGAGGGGAGCACTTCACCCAAGAAAGATGAGAGAGGCACTCAGCACAGGTATCCTGGTTGGCTGTACCTCCAGCTCTCTCCCCAGAGCCACAAACTCCAGTCTCTCTTCACATGACTCTTGTCTGCTATGCCCTCCCTTTGCTGGAGCCCAGGGTTAGTGGCTGGGAACCAGATTTTGTGTGTTGGCCCTTTAAGAGGGCACCCGTGTCTGTAGCAGATTCCCATCTCTCTTGGCAGACAGAATCCCAGCGGATTTTCACAGACAAATGTTACGTGGGCACCTCTTCCTGGCTGTGGTGCTCGGGAGACCGGCTTGGGGTTGAGACCCCACACTTCCCAGGAGGCACCGTGGCAGCTGAGACATCCTTCCAACATCTCAGCCACTGCTCATGGGAGCGGGCCAGCCCTTTCGCACCCCCACCCTTCCTGCCTGCCTCCATGTGGCTTCCGTAAAGCTTTCAGCTGGTTTGCGGTTGATTATTCAGGTTGCCTGCTCTGGATTTTAGTTGTAATTCCAGTTTGGTCCTGGGAGGAGGTGGGTTAACATCTACAACTCCACCACCAGCGTGGGTCCTTCTTTTTCTCCTCTAAGTGTTTTAATACCACAAAATCCCCACTTAGTATGACTTACGTTTTGATATGTTGTCTTTTCTTTTTTCTAATTTCCCTGGTGCCTTGTTTTGACCCACTGATTGTTTAAGGACATGCTGTTTAATTTCCACCCATTTGTAGTTCCCAGCTCTCTTTTTGCTGCTAATGCCTAGTTTTATTCTGTAGCGGTCTACAAAGATACTCAGCAAGATTTCAATATTTTAAAATTTTCTAAGCCTCATTTTGTGGACAAACATGGTCAGTCTTGAAGAATGCTTCATATGACTAGAAAGAAACAGATTCTGTTGTCATTGTATGTAGTATTTTGTCTATTAGGTCTGGTTGATTTATAGTGTTGCTCAAGTCTTCTGTTTCCTTATTGCTGTCATGACTGGCTCTCCTATTCAAAGCTGGGCATTGAAGTCTCCTCTTATTGTCAAGGATCTATATCTTCCTTCAAGTCTGTCAATTTTTGTTTAATGCATTTGAAAGATGTTTATAATTGTTCTATCATTCTGGTGAATTGACTCTTTTATCATTATATAATGTCCTTCATTCTATGGTGACAGGTTTTGACTTAGTCCATTTTTTCTGATATAAATATGGCCATCCTTGTTTCCTTTTGGATACCATTTGCATATAATTTCTATTTTTTCACTTGCCACCTATTTATGTCTTTAAATCTAATGTGAGTTACTTGTAGACAGCATACAGTTGGATCTTACCTTTTAATTTATCCAGCCAATCTGTTTTTTGATTGGGAAGTTTAATCCATTTACAGTTAAAGTAATTACTAAAAGGCAAGGACTTACTAGTGTCATTTTGTTGTTTTCTGTATGACTTATGGCTACTCTTCCCCCCTCTGTTACTGTCTTCATTTGTGTTTTGTTGATTATCTGTACTAACTTGCTTAATTCTTGCTCATTATTTTTGGTATGTATCTTCTACAGGTAATTTTTATTCATCGTGGGTATTATATAAAACATCTTAAAGTAATAATCTATTTTAAACTGATAAAAACCTGACTTCAATTTTATACAAACATTATACTCTTTTATGTCTCTGTCTCCCTTCTATGTTACTGGTGTCACAAATTGTATTTTTTTAATATTGAGCATCAATTAATATAGATATGTGATGATTTTTTATATTTATGTCTTTTAAATTCTATACCAGATTTAAATTCTATACCATTATTTATTGTAATGAATGGAATGTTTGTGTCCCCAAAATTTATATGTGATAGTATTAGGAGGTTAGGTCTCTGATGGATTATTAGGCTTAAATGAAGTAAGCAGTGTGGAGGACTCATTAAACAAATTAGTGCCCCTGTAAGTGTGGCAAGAGAGCGCGCTTCTTCTCTGCTGTCATTCATATGAGGATGCGACGCAATGTGGCAGTTCGAGAACTTGGAAACGGGCTCTCCTCAAACTGGACCCTGCTGGCACCCTGCTCCTAGGCTTCCGGTCTCCAGCTGTGAGAAATGGAATTCTGGTGTTTATAAGCCATGTACTCTATGGCATTTCTGTTACAGTAGCCTGAACAGACTATAGCAGAATTTGGTACTGAGAAATGGGGATTCCAGTTTAACACATACTTAAAAATGTGGAAGCAGCTTTGGACTAGTTTGAGATGCATGCTAGAAAAGGCTTCATTGCTGTGAAGGAAACTTTATTTTTTTAAATATATTTTATTGATTTTTTACAGAGAGGAAGGGAGAGGGATAGAGAGTTAGAAACATCGATGAGAGAGAAACATCGATCAGCTGCCTCCTGCACACCTCCCACTGGGGATATGCCCGCAACCAAGGTACATGCCCTTGACCGGAATTGAACCTGGGACCTTTCAGTCCACAGGCCAACACTCTATCCACTGAGCCAAACCGGTTAGGGTGGAAACTTTAATTTTAATGATGATTCTGGAGAAGGCTCAGAACATAAAAGGATAGTTGTATAGAAAGCTTATTAGGGAATCCCTAAGCAATAATGAGCACAATGTTGGTAAAACTATGGACAGTAAAGGCTTTTTTGATGAGATATCAGATGGAAATATGAAACCCATTATTGAGCAGTAGAGAAGAGGTGATTCTTATAACAGTGGCAAAAAGTTGGCTAATTATATTTTACATTTTCTTATATTTTTGTATTGCTGACTAGTATCTTTTCATTATAACTTGAAAGACTCCCTTTAGCATTTCTTTTAAATAGGGCTAGTGGTGATGGGGTTCATCACTCTTTCTTTTTAATCTGGGAGAGTAATTTTTCCTCCATTTTGGATGAACACTTTTGTAAAATATAATATTCTTGGCTGGGAGTTTGTTTTTTCAGACTTTTGATATCATCCCTTTTCCTTCTGGTCTCCAATGTTTCTGCTCAAAAATCCACTTGGGATCTTATAAAAGGTCTTTTGAACATAATGAGTTATGCTCACGTGCTATGGAAAGATTCCTTTTGTTTGTGACTTTGGATAGTTTGATTATAACGTGTCTCAATGTAGGTCTCTTTGAGTTTACCCTCGTTACACTTGTTGAGTTTCTTAAAATTGGGTATGCATTTTATTCCTTACACCAGAGGCCCGGTGCATACAAATTCATGCACTGGAGGGGGGTCCCTCAGCCTGGCCTGCCCCCTCTCACAGTCCAGGAGCCCTTGGGCAGGAGGCGACCCAGCAATCAGGGGAAGGCAACACCCCCATCACACCTCTGCTGCTGCCACTGCTGGCACCACAAGCCTTGGCTGGCCCTGGTTACCTGTGCCTCAGGGCCCTGGGCGTACCTGTGCCTCAGGCGGCCCTGGGCGGCTGGGCAGCCAACATCCGAGGTTTGCCTGTGCCTTGGGCCAGCTCTGGGCAGCTGGGGGGCTGAAGGCGGGTCCAGCCACACCATGTGCCTGCCACCACCCTGTGGGGTTGAAAGGACGGGGGAACTCTGGCGGGGCTGAGTGGACTGGGTGCCACCATCTTTGTGATGATGTGATGGTCAATTTGCATATTCCCTCTTTCTTAGATAGGATGTCAAAAGTTTTTGGCCATTATTTCTTCAAATAGGCTCTTTTCACCTTTTCTCTCTGCCCTCTTTCTGGAACATATAGTGACTCTTTTGATGGTGTACCTTAACTTCCTTGTTCTGTCTTTACTTTTCTTCACTTCTTCTTACTCTTCAGATTTAATTATTTCATGTGACCTACTTTCAGGTTTGCTGATTCTTTATTCTGCTTGATCAAGTCTCCTAATGAATCTCTGTGATTTTTTTCTATCTAGTTCTTGTATTCAGTTCCTGAATCTTTACTTTATGTTTTTTGCAGTTTCTGTCTCTTTGTCCATATTCTAATTTTGTCTATGCATCATTTTCCTGATTTTATTTAGTTATGTCATCTCCTTTAGTCATTGATCATCTTTAAGACAGACATTTTGAATTTTGTCAGGTAATTGATAGATCTCCATTTTGTTAAGGTCAGTTTCAGAATATTGTTTTCCTTTGATTGGACCATTGATAGATCTCCATTTTGTTAAGGTCAGTTTCTGAATATTAATTGTTTTCCTTTGCTTGGACTGTGTTTCTTTGTTTCTATATGCCTTGTGCTCTTTTATTGGGATTTGAAAGAACAGCCACCTCTTCCTGTTCTCACAGACAGACTCTGTACAGGGCAGACCTTCCCAAATCAGCATGGCTAGAGATTCTGGGGCCTCTGTGAGCTTTTCTGAGATGCATCTTTACTGGGCTTATGGGTATAAATTTCCACTTAAAGGTGTTTGCCCGTTCACGGGAGCCCATAATCTCTTTCTCCCCCTGGTGTCTGGCTGTGGTACCGCAGCATCTCTGGTGCTGTAACAGGTTATGGAACTAGCCTCTGTTCTCAGAAGGCCCCCAATCAAGCATCCAAATTATACCTCAGTTCCCTTCAATCCGAGTCAAATGAGTCAAAAAAAGTCTCTCCAGTAGACCCCCCAAAAGTCCATACATTAATGCAGATTCTACTCTCTTTTTCTCTCGAGGACAAGCCTGGGTTTGGGAGTTTTCTTCCAATTTGCCACATTGTGCTAGGAATGTGGAGAAACTAGGGTGAGCAAATGCAACCAACTTTCTTACCTACTTCATGTGGCTCTTCTTGGCTTTGTGCTTGTCTGGGATGCTGCAACCTCTTATATGGACTCTGAGCTTATCACACACAAAATGGAGTACATATATCACTTCTATGTTGGTGTCTCCATGGGGGAATGAGGAAAGACCCTGTATCCCACCATGTTACTGATGTCAGACTACACCGTTTTATGGTCAATGTCTTTGTTACTTTATAGTCGTTATTATTACTCATTCCCAGACTTATTTTTGTCACCTTATTTTTATGATGCCTGCTAAGTTTAATTTTTTCTTTCTAACTTTGCACTGGGAATATTCACTTTTCTACACTTATGAAAATTATACGTTCTATTTTTTTCTTGTAATTATCTCTAAGTTACTCAGATAAATTTATATACTTTACTTAAATAACTTCAAATTAATAACTATAGTTTTACCCTAAGTAAAATAATTACTTCAGTATTCTCATACTTCTCTCAGAGTACTCGCCAGAGCAGTACGCTGCTATTTTTCAAAATTTTAGTTTTAGTTGTATTTTTGAGAATGGGATGACCTTGGTACTTCAGAATGGTCATCTACAACTTTCTTTGATAACAAATACTTATTAATAAAAAACATGTTTATTTACTTATAAAATGTATGCTAAATCTTTTGTTAACATAATATACAGATTGATAAAGCCTTCACAAAAATGTAGACATCAAAAATCAGATTATATTTATGAATTAAATGTCATCCTTAAATTTAATGGCTTCCTCTCTGCCACTCTAGGACACGTAGACTCCATTTAGGAAGCCCAGCACAGCTCTCCCAGCTTACCTATGTGCCCTGACTCTTAGCCACATTTTTTATGTATCGTTGTGTCTTCAAAGAAGTATTTATTGTCTTCCTGAAAAACTTCCCCCCAAGAACGTTTCAGTGGCGGTCTTTTGTATTAACCACTCTGTAGCCTTTATGGCTGAGAATATTTTATTCCACATCCACATTTAGATAATAGCTTAACTAGACAATAAATTATATGTTCATGCCTCTTTTACTTTATAAAAAATTGCTCCATTTTGCTGCTGAGAATTCTAATGTGATCCGAAATCTTTCTTTTTATTACTTTTTTTCTTTATCTCAGGAAGCTTTTTGAATTCCTTCCATATTTTTATTTTAAAATTTTCGTGTAATATGTATTATTTTTCTTATTAGTTATATTTTTTTTGTCTTAATAGTAAGAAGACTTATAAAAGGTTCAAAGATAAGCCACTAATAGAACAAATACTAGTTTCTAATAGAGAAGTGGTTAAGACTATTAAACAACTCTTGAAAGAGTAAATGTCTTCAAAGCAGTTTAAACTATGTTTTGACATCTTTAATTAGCAAAATGCAAATTGAAATGAGATAAACTCTCATTTATCACATTGGCAGGAATCTTTAATGTGGAAATCTATTGGTTAAGAAATGGTGAAAGTCATGAACTCATACTTATGTATTATGAGAATAAATTGATAAAATTATATTGGAAGATTATTTTACAGTGTATTTAAAAAATGAAAAAAAATTCGATATGGCCTTCAGACCAGTTGTAAAGAAATAAAATCAGGCTTCCAGTCAAGGTGGCAGGGAAGTAAATGCAATGTTTGACTCTTTTCATGACCGCATCACAATTACAACCAAACTACAAAGCGACCAGCAGGGAGAGCCGCCTGCCGTCAGCTGGACAGAAGTCCTGTAATTAGTGCATAAAGAAGACCCCGTGGAGAGACAGGTGGGAGGGACGGAGACCTGGAGGGCCTGGGCCACACCCATGGCCAGTGTTAAAAATCAGAAGGGCTCTCTTAGGTTCAGAGGTCCCCCCACGGAGTGGGGAGTCCCAGCCCAGACTCCAGCGCAGGAAGTGAAGTCCCCATAGGGCTGGCTGTGGAAACCAGTGGGCATTGTTGCTGAGTGAGACCGAGGCTGCTAGAGTCCCGGGCATTCTGCTTAAAGGGCCCGACTCACCCACTGATGGACTCCCTGGCTCTGAGTCCCGCCTGGGGCAGCATCGCCGGAGAACCACAGACTGCACTGTGGCTTCATGGCGGGTCTGGAGGCAGCTTCCTCCCAGACAGCAGTGGGGCAGAGCCACTGTTCCTGTGATGAGCCCTCCCCGGCCCCGCAGAGCCCGCAGGTTGGGGCCGTAGCTGAGTCTCCATCGCCCTGGCTCACACTCTTCGCCCTGCCCCAGTGGTTCCCTGAGACCTCACCCCACCCACTTGCAAACCCACCCCAGCTGCTCCCAGCGGCTTTTCCATACAAACGCCCTGTCATGCTGAGGCCTTTCCTAAAATCTCTCAGGGGTTCACAGACCTCTAACACGCAGCGTCTGCTGTCTGCTCCGCACCCCTTGCCACGCAGCCCCGGCCAGCACTGGCGGCAGTGGCCCCGGTTCACAGCTGGGCACCTCCCAGGCCAGCACGAGTGGCCACCACCTGCAGGCCACTTTATAGCTCAGTGATGGCGGACCTATGACACACATGTCA
>NW_006282814.1:786752-797253 GCF_000327345.1 Myotis davidii | reverse complement strand
AGGAAGAAGGCACGGCCCAGGCTGTCGGAGTGACCGTTCTCACAGCCGGGTGCCCAGTGTGGGCTGAGCCGCCTTTCCCCGCCCAGGGCCCCCGGGCGGCCTCGGGCCGCTGGTCAAGTCTACTGGGCTATGACAGTGGGGAGCATCTCCGTGCTCCTTGGAGCCCCTGGAGTTCCCTGGGGGTCAGGGAAGGTGAGAGGGTCATCTGCTTCTCCTTGTCTGGGCTCTGGGAGCCGAGCTTGGTTTGCCAAACACCAGGATCAGATTGGGCAACTCTGCAAACAAAACCACGGCCCCTGGCCCGGCGCCCGGGGTGTTTAAAGGCACAGGCAGGAGATGTGCACGTGGACACCCCACGTGGGACATAGCTGGGGAAGAGCCAACCAACCCAGGGCCTCGGTGGCCAGGCCTGACCCACAGTCCAGGCCCAGCACAGGAGTCAGTGCTAACAAACTCCAGGCAATTTATTTCAGAAGATGATGCCAATTATATTCACAAGAGCACAGGTACTGGGGGAAGGAGGCATGTTACCAGCTCACAGCTCACATTTTGGCCCTTGGCTTTGTTCTGTTAATCTAGTTATTGCACCGAGAGGGCCCTCACACATCCTCTGAAGAGAATATCTGTGAACATTAGTGACATAATTCATCGTGTCGAAAACATGTCAGCAGATGGAAAACAAGAACTGTGGCTCATTGTGGTACACGACCTCTACCAGTGGTGGAGTGTGGCTTTGTCATCCCAAGCACAGAGTAAGCACTTAGCCAATGTGACCTGTGACTTATCTACAACTCACCTCTTACCTATTAGAGAGCTAGTCAGTGATGGCGAACCTATGACACGCGTGTCAGAGGTGACACAGGAACTCATTTTTTTGGTCGATTTTTCTTTGTTAAATGGCATTTACATATATAAAATAAATATCAAAAAATATAAATCTTTGTTTTACTGTGGTTGCAAATATCAAAAAATTTCTATATGTGACACGGCACCAGAGTTAAGTTAGGGTTTTTCAAAATGCTGACACGCCGAGCTCAAAAGGCTCGCCATCACTGTAAATATAGCTCATACCGGGTGGCCCTGAGCAGGGGACAGGCTGCAGCTGACCTGGGCCTGTGTACCCCTCCCAAGAGGCCCCAGGAATCCACACACCTGGTAGCCAGCTCCAGACCACACCAGAGCATAACTCAACCACCTCCACGCTTCCACACACACAGGGCAGGGCTTTGCTCTTTGGCATGACCTTCTCTCCTTCCTCCTTCTGCCCCTTGGAGGGACAGCCTGGGGAGGCTGCACGCATTGTGTGACCCTCAGCAGGCACCACGTGGCAATAGAGAATTATGCTAGAGAGCCTGGTTGGTGCGCACCCCGCATTCCAGGAAAGCTGTATTTATTTCCCTAAGTCTCCGTCCGACATCTCATACCACAGCGTCCAGTCAGCCTCTCATTGCCCAGGGTACAGTTTCACTTGGATCATGGCGTGTTTGTTGTCTCCCACTGTTGGTTAGCATAGCCATCGCCCACTATATATTGGTTCCAGCTGATGGTTTGAGGCTCCAGTTTTTCAAATAGTTCCTTCCTGAGTACATTAATCATGTTTCTGAAATTATCCTCCAATTTTATAGCTAATACTTCTCCATGTTTTAATCTGCACCACTCCACCTGTGACTCATTCATTGTCTTGTTTTCTTTTCAAGAGACATTGTCCTGTAGGCACAGCCCGGGCCTGCTTCCCCTCCTCTCCAGTGCGTGCATTAGCAAGGCACACATCCCACCCACTTCCTGGTGTCTGGCCTCATTTTCAGATGCTCTTCTGGAAGAATGAAAATTCTGCTCTCCCCGCTGCTCCTCCCCGCTCCTCCCCGCCGCTCTGAGGGACACTGCAGGGTATTTTGTGGTCAGCTGTTCCTCCATGTCTCTCCAGCCCTTCCTCCTCCCCCCTCACCCCCCCACCGCTCACTGCGCAGCTGCAGCTGCCAGGGCACAGCTCCCCACTGTGCGTGCTTTTATCACCTCTGCCTGGGCTGTGCTGGAGCAGCTTCCATGACTATAGGAAGCACCTGGTGGACCACGTGGAGAGCAGGTGCATGGGCTGCGGACAGGCAGCAGTCTGCTTCCCAGGCAGCAGGCGGTTTGAGGGGCGGGACTCATATTTCTACACAGGCTGCAGGCTTTCCTGGAGGGAGGAGGAGTCCGGGGGCCTTGCCTGGGGGAGAGGGCGGGGAGGGGAGGGGGTGATACGTTGTATTTTAATTTCCACACGGACCATAGCCTGAGGTTTCCAGTTCTCCACCATCCGCATCCCGTGGCCTGTCCTCACCTGGCTGTGGCCGGGCTGAGGGACCCCCCCCCCCCCCCCCCCCCAGCCCTGGGTAAGCCTCCCTGGAGACTGATTTACTGCGAGCAGAGACGTCCTGCCATCGGAGCGGAAACGCTGCCAGAGCTTTTTTTTTGTTTGTGCGGCACTTTGTTACCAGCAGTTGGAGGCACCAAAGAGGAGCAGAGGCCCCACGGGAGGCCGGCGTGGAAGGCAGGGCGCCCGAAGCGGCCCTGGCCCAGCGCGGTGCCTGGCGCACGGCCACTCCTCGCGGGCCCTCTCCGGGCGCTGGCCTGACTTTGGACTGTCAGGCCGAGTGTCAGCTGATGGCCCACCTTTACCCACCGAGCGGCCAGGGAGGCCGCGTTAGACCCACCCCGCGGGTGTCGCGTGGGCGGCAGCTCCGAGGGGATCGCGCGCTCAGTTCCCTGTAAATAGGATCCAGGGAATACAGAAATAGGATCCAGGGAATACAGAAATAGGATCCAGAGAATACAGAAATAGGATCCAGGAGGACACCAAGATAAACCAAGCATCCAAGACAGAAGGTTCGCGCTTCTGGGGCCCGGCATCTTCCCGCACCTGCTTCCTGCGTCTGCGAGGGCCTGACCGGTTAGCATCGCCTCGCAAGCTCTGGTTCCACCGCGTCCTGCTTGTCCTCCCACCGGCCTAGCGCGGGCTTGCCAGCGAGTCCTCCATGCAGCGCCTTTGTCCACCGCGGGTTCTGGTGCCGGGCAGCCCTTCTGCCATGGGCACCGTCCAGGCCGGGCCTGGCCTTTCTGGCCGCCTGTCCGCTGCCCGGAGCTCTCTCCCAGGGCACCGTCTCCTCTGGGCGGGCTCCCCAGCTGCTTGCTCGGCCCGTCAGAGGCGCAGCTGGAAATGCCGTGTTTTTCCAAGAACACGAGCTCACATTGGGGTTTGATGAGCACGGCATTCTCTAAGTTTCATG
Source organism: Myotis davidii (assembly GCF_000327345.1). Classification (NCBI taxonomy): domain Eukaryota; kingdom Metazoa; phylum Chordata; class Mammalia; order Chiroptera; family Vespertilionidae; genus Myotis; species Myotis davidii. Next base: position 793,987 of record NW_006282814.1, on the reverse strand, counting down.
CGTCCTGTGCTCATGGGAAGATCTCACATGCGGTCGTCACCTCTTCTGAGTGTCTGCTGCAGGTGACATCCTCTTAGCAACCGCACTCAAACGTCCCCGTGTTGCATGAGAAGCCAGGTACTTATATTGCAATGGAATCAAAGTTTCCATCGCGGAATGAGAGCCGCGCCTCCTGGTGGGCCGAGCCTCATCACGGGTAGGATTCTCTCCCCTTCTTCACAGGCGGGTGTTTCCTACCTCATGCTACAGTCATTGCTTGAAAACTACAGCCAGATGCTCGCTGTGCTCCCGGAAAAGGATCGCCAGAGGGTTCCCAGTGCCCAGCGATGAGCGGGCGAGATCGCCACCCGCGCAGGGGATTCCCACGGGGATAAGCCCAACAGGGAAACCGTGCGCGCATTTCCAGAGATTTAACAACCTCATCAGAAATCAACCCGCTGCCATTTCTCTCCTTTAGAATCAGAAGTCTTGTTTTTGAATGATTGAAAGGAGGACGTAGAGAGTGGTTCTCACCCCCCAGGCCTATATAACATGGGATTTTGTCTCCTGGCCCGCACTTGACCCTCCTAGAACCGGGTTCCTGGGAGGGGGACAGAGCATCACAAACGCTGGGAAGAGCATGCCATGAGACCGATGCTCTCGCTTGGGGGACGTTACAGAAACGTTTGGGAAAAGTTAATAAAAAGAAACTTTATTGTTCAAAAGCCATCGGCTCTGTTTGGATTTTTAAAACTTTAGCTTGTCAATATAAAACCACAATAATGTGGACCAAATACATTCATTTTTGTACGAGTGCAGAGTGTGTTGTAATAAATAAAATCCACGTGTGACTTACAGAAGTAAATCCAGGGGTCTCTGGCAGCTGGTAACCTTGGCCTCCCATTGACTGTGACAGTGAAAGCTTAGGCAATAGAACTCGCGTCTGTAGGAGGAGGAAACAGAAGTAGACTCTATATCAACTCACTTTTGAGGGTGAGAAGAAAGAGCAGTTATTAGAGCCATAAACATAAATCTGCAAGATTGTAAATCTGACCTAGAACTAGGCTGTAGGAAGGGCACAGGGAAACTCCAAAGAGGAATAACGGTGATACTTATGTGACAGAGAATCTGTTAAACTGTTTAATCTCTGTGGTGACAGTAATTTTTGCATACAGAAGCTGAAAAGCAAGGAAAATTCCTATCTGCACTTAAATCTCGTGTGTAAAAAGAGTTACTGGTACAGAGGAATATCTTTATGCCCAAATGAGTTTGCACTTTGAATCTCATAATACATCAGAACAAACCGGCCCACCTTTCCATCCTTTGTTCATGCATGTAAATCTTCAGTAAGCAGATTGTGACCATTTCACAGAAACAACTGGCATGGCCCACGCGTGGAGTCTGAGAAGTGCTGTGCGGGCAGGCCACAGCCCCTGGCACGGGGTTCCCGGCAGGTCCCTGCCGTCACACGCCGGGTCCCGCGGGAGAGGCGGGAGACAGGACTGACGCCCGTGCCGCACACACGTGGACATAGGTTGGCTCACACCGTTATCACAGCACGGGAGCAGATAAAGCCGGCTTGCACCGGACAGATCCAGTATGGAAAAACAACACACATTTCTAGCACCAAATTATAAAAAACTGGGGTTCAGTCATTGGCCATTAGCGTGTGTGTTTCCCCTTTTTCCTTCTGCATGAGAAACTTAGTCACAGACTCAGTCTCAGATCTGTGCCCACAGTGCTGTTTCCACTGCCAGTCCAAGTGCAAGTGAGCGCAGGCCCTGTGCCCGCTCTGGGATGAGCCCAAGCAGCAGCAGGAGGGCATCTGCCAGTGGGCAGACAGGGCACTGATGAGGAGATGCCAACAAGCTGTGGCCAGGAGACCCTCCCTTCCTGTGCATGACGCTCCCTCCCTGCTCCTGGCTCTGACTCAGCTCCGTGCACAGCGTGTCCTTCACAAAGAGGCCCGGGACGCCGTGGGCCTCGGAGACTCCAGCTCACTGTTCTGTGACACTCCCACATACCTGCACGTGCTGCCTTCGCCGTGAGCGTCCCAGGGTTTGTACGCTGCTTGCTGTCGTTCCTCACTATGCTAGTTCAGACATGCTGGCCAGTAAAAGATCATTTCCTTCTGGGACACTCAGAGTCAATCATGCAAGCGTGTCCAACATGTGCATGCCAAATGCAGCATGGGTCCTGGCACTGTCGCTCATGGTGGCTGCTGGAACACGAGGGCTTCACGCATGCGTGATGCACACCCATGCTGACACCCGCACGCACCCCCTTCTGAAGCCTCACCTCTCTCCTGAGTGTGTTATTTCCTTCCTTCCCTGGCAGTGGCCTGTGTGTTCTCATTGCTTTCATCTTTCAAAGGGATTTCAGGCTTTTGATGGTTTCTTTTCTGACAGCCTTACTTGGGTTTCTGATCTTACGTTTCTTTTCCTGCAGCCTGTAACTTCCATTAAGAAGATGTGTCCAGCATGAGGAGTGATGCCTGCTGGCAGCAGACCTGATGGAATTTTAGAACCCCCCACTGAGTTTGATGAGGAATGAATAGAAATTAAAGGACTGCTTTCCCCCATTAGAACCATGCTCCTCTGTGACTATAAAGCAGCCAGCAGCAACAGGGGGCCTGGCAGGAGACGTCCATATTTATTAAGTGTTTCAGAGGTGGTAGAGCCGATCCTGAGAAATGTCAGAGGAGCTTAGTTCAAAAGATTTGTTTGGTCTAATTTTCCACTTTTCAATGATTTCTCTTCATATTTAATTTCCACTTTTGCAAAGGCTTCATCAACTCCCTGTTTCTGTGGGAAACTTTATGTTTTACTTCATTTTAGAAGGGTGGTCCATGCCAGTTTCCACTAGATAAGCCATGCAACGTGGAGCAATGCGCCAGCATCAGGGCTCTGAGTACTAATAGACTATGTCTCCACCAGCACCTTTGCTCTCTAAACGTACCCACATCTACAATGAGCCCATAGTAGTAAAGGTGGTTTGAATGGGAACTAGGAACACAAAGCAACGTACACATGTTTCTTTGCACCACAGTGCCTAACTTCCAGACGTTTCTCCTCTCTTCTGGGGGTCTGCCTCGGGCTTCACTCTCTATCTGGTTTTACATAAGGACACTCAGAGCAACATCGAGATGGTTCTGGTCAGAGAACTAACCTGCAGGTGTTGGGAGAGCAGAGGACCTCACACTCCTGCAGGTGGGCAGGTGGTCCTGAGTGATGATGAGATTGGGGATGCTGGCTGGGAGTGCTCCTCCCTCCCGCCCTGTGATTGGCTAGGTGCAATCTAGGAAGCCTATGATATCGATCCGAGATAGGATTTGTGCAGAGATGTTGGCTCTGCCTATCCCCCCCCAACTGGCCGTAGACTTCGGAGAGGTGAACATTATTCAGCTCTTACATGTGATGCTGTGGCTGCCACGTCGCTGGGACTGCACTCACAATTAAAGCATCCATGCACTTTAAAACTCATCCCTGTCTCAAAGTCATGCCAGTGTGCTCCAGTATGCCTCACCCTAGGTCCACGTCCATGCTGTCACTATCACATACTTTTTAAGTATCTACTGCTCTAACCTGCCCAAGGACTCAGTTCCCAGCAATTGTCTTATACACGCCTAACATGCTCTCTAATACACACCTAACATGCTCTCCTCTCTAGTACATGCCTAACATGCTCTCTAATCTTGAAAAAGACATGAGCTTTACACATTATTCAAAATATCTCTTCAGTTTGATTAGTCTGTGTTTAATTCTTTGCTATATTTGCTCTTTTGTTTCTCTTGCTTTCACAGTGGCCCGGGGACCCCTCAATGATGTTGTTTTAGAAACTTTCATATCCCTGAGGAGTGAAATGGTCTTTTCCTTCCTGTTGCTCTCCTATCAGTGCTGTGCCCGTCCATGTCAGGATAGGTTGGTACCCAAATAGTCCACATTTTGTCTCTATTGTCAAGACAGTGCATCATACCTCTAAACATTCTGGCTATATTACTTTTTTTTTCGATTCAACTTACAATATAATGGGAGATATAAATTAGGATAGTCATCAATAATTTATCACTGTATTCATTTTTATTCTCCTCTAAGTCTTTTTAATTTGTGAAGTATCAAGAAATTTTATCTCTCAGTACTATATATGTCATGTTAGGGGGCTATTACTTACCCGTTTTGGAGACTCTATCTATATTAATGAATTCACACCCTCTTTCTTCCATAAGCTTCAATTTTGACATTTCCCGACACAGGTGTGATAACGTATCTTGGCCGTCAATGGTTACACGATTGTTGGAATGTGGTCCCTGAACATGACCTGACACTGTTGATTTTCCATCTATTTCAACCCTTGTTGTTTGGAGTAGTTGTATCTTCATGGTCATCACATTTTTCAACTGTTTCAACTGTAGTTGGGTTAAAAACTGTATAGAATTTCCATAAGTGATCTTCGAATTGGTTCATGCCTGCATTTCTTGGCAGTAAAGATGTTGCCTGGTCTAATTCTTTAATGTTCTAGGTAATGACTATGGTGTTTGGGGTGCTGAAGGGTATGTAGAATCTAGTCTCAAGTCATAGTGTATCTTTGAGATTAAATCACAGGTCCGAAGTCTTAATCTGCCAGGTTTCCTCCAGTATATCCCCTGGGTTGGTTCTTCTTGTCATTATATACTAGAGGCCTGATGCACAAAATTCATGCAAGGGGCTTGGCCCTTGCAGCCCAGTTTCTTCCAGAAGAAAGTCCGAAAGGTCGTTTGGCTGTCCAGTCTAATTAGCATATTATGCTTTTAATATTATAGATATTTTGGTTAGTGAACAAGTCTCACACTGTTTCTATGGCATGTTTTGTTGTTATAAATACATCTCTCCCTATGTATTTAATAAGTTGATTCCAAATATCCATTTTTTTGATCGATTGATCTAATTAGTATTTCTACCAACCGGTTACTTTATAATGTTATAACTCTACTTAATTTATTTACATTATGATTTTATTTTGAATTTTGAGTTTTACTTTTCTTGGGTATTGAAATATGCCTGACTGATATGTGAATTTGTTCTAATATTTTATGTATTTCCTATTTATTTAATTTTTTTCTACATGATTGTTCATTGCCCAATTATTTATTTTCCACTTGGAGGGCCAAACTGTAAGACCATTGAATGTTATTCAGAGAACAATGGATAGCTTCTTAGTGACTTTTCTTCATGTCACATCTCTATCAATTACATTGTTATTGACTGAGTTGATTTGGTGGTCACAATCAATCCATCAGGGATATCCGTGTGCCCATGTAAAGTGCTGGTTTTTCATAATTACTACTCTGGTCATTTTTAGTTTTTCTTTGGTAGAGAGTCTCTTCTCTTCCTTTCACTTGTGTTTTGGAGGGTCCCTGGCATGTGGTCTGTGTCTGTGCTACATTCCACATGTGGCCAGTTATGCTGCTGCATTGAGGTTATTGCTCATATAGTGGGTTGTTTCCACACTCAAGTGTAATAAAAGTAGTGCTCTCTCATTTTCTCAGCTAATTGCTTTATCAGCACGCTCACTGGATTCGCAGCTATCTTGGGTCCAAGTTTTTAAGGGTCTAAAGTATGGATTTCTCTTAGCTGAAATATGATTGCCTCTCACCTGCATGAGTAATTTCTATTTTCTATATAACATTATTCCTCCAGGGTTTTCTTTAAAGCATTGGGTAGTCTATTCAGTGGTCTCCAGTGCTCGGATCAGTGTAGCTTGTTCCTGAGTGGCTCTTCCTTTATGAGTTTTAATGAGAGTAACTCCATTTATAAGTCAGGTAATAATTTATGATCTGTGTGTAGTCAGCCTGGGCCCATGCTCTCATTATTACACTACATAGATTACTATTTTGCATCTCTTTAGTTTCTTGTGGTCTAGCTCTTGTCTGGGGTTAGTCAATGCGCCTCCATCTTGTAAATATTATTCTCAAAGCAACTGGAATCCACCTGGGACCACCATTATGTCTGAATGTAATGTCATCTGATGTAAATCCTTCTGTTATTTGCAGTTTGCTCCTCTATCTTCAGAGATGGTAATTTTAAATATCATTAGTGTCTAGAAATTGGCCCTGCTAGCCATACCCTTGTCTCTATAAATTTTATGAAGATGCAAATAAGGCAACACTCACCTGCCAATGATGAAAAGATGTTGCAGCCCCTACATACAGACACTTAAAGTCACAATTCATGAACTTGAATATTCAACATTAATGTTCTTCCTGAACCAACTCGATTTCCTCAACTCCCAATATTATAAAGGACATTATTCATTTGTATAGGCATTAGTTACTTACGACTATTGAGTGTGCCCTGCCTGGAGAATGATGGTGAGTGAAAATTCCAAACAACTGATTCCCTACGCACCTCTGGATCACATCTTTCCTGGTGCCCTCACTGCAGCCATGCTGGCTTCTTCTGGTGTGGAGTGCTGCCAGCATGCTCCGCTCCGGCTTGCACCTCACTGAGGGCTCTGTCTGGAACTCTCTTCTCTCTGGCCTCGGTGCAGCTTACTCCCACCTTCCTTCAGGCTGCTCCTTCTTCAAGAAGGAGGCTGCTCCCTCCGTCCAGTGACTGTGCATGGTGTCAACCTAGGTAAACTGGAACTGTGTGTCCCAGAATTCTCTTCCTTGTGTCTTTCTGGGTCCTGGTCAGGCATAATAGAGATGTGTGTAAATGTGAAGGCTGGCATGAGCAGCAGCACCCCGTGCTCTGCAGGTCGGCGTAGGGTCCTGGCACTACTGCACCACTGTCACCGAGGTTCCAGCCCAGCTTAGCGGTGCAGCGCAGCGTCCACGCTCTGTATCAGCTCCGCTCCACAAGGAAGGGAACATCCTGCAGGCCACCTGCCTCACTGAGGTGGGAGCGGTGAGAGACACATGGGTCCGGGCTACCTTCTGGGGTCCCAGTTTGTCTTAGGGTGTTGCCCTTTTTCACCAAGTCCAGGTTCCCCAGGTGACCTCTGGTGATTTCAGCCCCGACGCCGAGCGTCAGGCAGCAGCCTTGTATAGACCTGTTCACCAGCTGTCACCACTCCACAGGGCCGGGCCCATGAAGACCCCTGTCCCCTGTAGGGCTGCTTCTTTGCCCAATACTAAGAGCTGAATTTTATCTAAACTTGTATCTCCTGCCACTCAACATTGCCTTTTCCTGACTTGCTCTATTTTCCTTTGTGTTGCTCATCACTTCCTAACAATACATTACATAACGATTTGCTTGTCTGCTTGACTTGCTTTCCCT
>NW_006282814.1:783499-786527 GCF_000327345.1 Myotis davidii | reverse complement strand
CATGAAAGTTTCAGTAAGTCCAAAGTTTTTCTCATTCACCACCCACTGCCCAGTCCTTAACACATTGCTTTGTATATCACTCAATATTTGTTGAATGAATAAAAGACTTAAAAAATTCTGTGTTTATATTTTGATAGTTTATATGTTGAAAATGTCTCAGTGCCTATGAATTGTGGCTTTTATTTTAAACTTATATATTATTTCTTTCCATAAACGAGTTTTAAATTGAAACCTTATCATTCACCATTTCTATTTTTTTGTGGCTTGCGTAAGAAGGCATTCCTTATATCATGATAACAAGAAAATGTCTTCCACATTTTCTTCTAATACCATTTTTTACTTTTTAGTCCATTTGAATTTTTATTTTGTATAAGATAAATGTAGGAATACTGATTTTTTTCCCAAATGAGTAAGAAGTGACATCAAGTTATTAATCACCTACTCTACATTGATGTAAAGAATTACTTTAACTACAATTTACTTATCATATTATATGAGTTTTGTTTTTAAAAGGTACAACTTAACATATAGTTAGGTTTTATGCTTGGAAATAATGTATTTCAGTTTATTACTGACTATAAATATATCCATAGTTTATAAGAATAATTCTTCTGACCAAGTATTTTAGTTGTGTTATTGAAATCCTCTCTGTACTTCCTTATTCTTTGTATATCTCATCTGTTCATTTTAGACCAGCAGAGTGGGATCACTGACTAGAACTGTAAATGTTTTCACTCTGAGTTTCTGTCAGTCTGTAAGTGTGTACCCTGAGCTGCGTGTTAGGTATAGACGTGTGCATAGCTCTTGTTTCTGCTGGGAAACTGTAGCTTTTTCTTCATGTGAAATGGTTCTCTATCTGTTGAAACGTTTTTCTCACCCCCTGCTCTTTATTTTCTTTCATTATTTTGTTGTAGGCCTACCTCTTGTATATAAAACAACTATTTAAATATTAATTATGGATATCGGTCTTTGAGGAAATATTTTTACCCACATATGTTTATTCTGACTTTACTGGGCATGGATTTACTGCTGTAACTTTATGATTTCTTTTTGCCACACTTTCTTGTTCTTTCCTTTGTTTTTTCCTGTCCTGGAGTTAACTGATTTTTTTAATCACAAGGGAGGTTTCTTTCTAAAAATCAAGCATGAAATTGCAGCCTCTATATTTCCCACAGCTTTATTTGTTTGACAGATTCATCCTGACAAGCAGAACATGGTGAAATAATGAGGAGGAAGGAGAGGAGGAGGTGGGCAGAGCCTGGGCATCTGCTTCCACAGAAAATGCCAACGGGGGCAGCAAGAGAAGATCTTCAGGCTTATGGTCCCGGGAGATACCTCTGCTATTTTATCCTTATCCCAGAATCCCCCCTGCTATTTTATCCTTATTTCAGACTTCCCCATGCTACTTTATACTTACCCCCGAATTCCCTCTGTTATTTTATCCTTATCCCAGAATTCCCCCTGCTATTTTATCCTTATTCCAGAATTCTCTCTGCTATTTTGTCCTTTTCTCAGAATTCCCTCTGCTATTTTATCCTTATCCCAGAATTCCCCCTGCTATTTTATCTTTATCTCAGAATTCCCTCTGCTATTTTATACTTATCTCAGAATTCTTGACTTGATACCATCATAGATAAACCATAGTCATGTTATAAGCAGCTTTACCTGTGTTTAACATATCATGTCAACTAATGTTTATCCATATTAATTATGCAGACAATATTCATTGTCTAGGAATCATCAAAATGCAGTAAGATTTGCATTTTACTTCTATCACTATGTGAAGATGCATCAATTACATCTTCTCTTTAATGAGGCGTATAGCCGGTGCATGATGTAATGCACCCCCTCAGCTTCACTTCCTGAGTGGACAAGAGGCCTTGATGACCTCGATTCCTGTGCTGTTTCCTCTGCTCACCTTTTAAAAACCTGGAACTGAGCGCTGCCTGGCAGTAACTGTGCGGAATGAAGATGGCTTGCAACACCCTCTTCACAGTTCTGGTGGTTGCTTTCAATCTCTCCTCTGCTTCTTCCTTCCGCGGCTGAGGAAACTCAAGTCGCCATGGTCTCCTTTTATCTCTCTAAATTATAAGAACCAGGTTTCAATAGAGAAAACCATGTTTGTGCCGTCTCATATAATCACCAGCTGGTGGTTCAATAAAATCAAGAGTCCTTGGCACAAAATCAATTACCGTGAAAAAATTGCCTGGGGAGCCTGGGAATAAGCATGGAGCTCACATTTGGTCACACACCATGTGCAGTCTCACATGTAAGAACTTATCTAATTTTCAAGCAACCTTGAGAGTTAGATCCTGATGTTTTGCTTTGTTTTTTAATCCTCATCCAAGGATATTTTTTCCATTGATTTTTAGAGAAAGAGGAATGGAGAGGGAGAGTCAGAGAGAAACATCCATGTGAGAGAGACACATCGATTGGTTGCCTCAGGTATGCCCCTGACCAGGGCCAGAAGCTGGCAGCCAAGGTACATGCCCTTGACCGGAATTGAACCCAGGACCCTTCAGTCCACAGGCCGATGCTCTATCCACTGAGCAAACTGACTAGGGCAGATCCTGATATTTTTATCATTTTACACCTGATGGGAAAAGTGGTGTGAATCCAAGATCATAAAGCCAGGAAGGGGAGGAGACAGGACCTGAGCCCAGACTAGAGTGCTACCTCTATACCTTTCCAAGAGGTATGCTTTAAATGGTCAGGAAATGCATGCTATGAGAACCATATTTGTGACCTCATAATGGCATCTCAAATTAGTGACATACTCAGCATGATACAAAACAACAGAAAATGAAATCTCTGTTGTAGAAGAAGGAGAAATGTTTTGGTTTCTGGTCTCTCCCCTGACGCTGGTCACAGAGCGGGGAATGGGCTTGACTTAGGGATAAAAAAAAAAGGAGGAAATTTAAAAAATAAGTTATTGCCTCAAAATATCATCCAGGTACATACACATGAGAGCCACATGTCACAAGGGGCTTGGATGTACGCTGGCGTTCCCATTGTTACCTAAGCAGCA
>NW_006282814.1:769583-783469 GCF_000327345.1 Myotis davidii | reverse complement strand
GGCATTCCTCACCCTGCAGCGCTTTCCTGGGCCGCTCAGCCTGCCCACAGCCTACTCCTCTCCCGCTTATTACAAGTTCTCAAAACGGACGCCTGCTCGCGTCCTCCGGGCCTTTACTTTCCATCACTTTCAGGTCACTCCCAATAGGCTCCCATTCCACCCTCACCTGAAACTCCCGTCGGTATGAGGCTGCGCCTGCCACCCAGCACCATGGCGGTGCTCCCTGCACATTTTCTTTTTATTCTCAGTAACATGTGCCTCACTGACGTCCTGCCTTTTCTGGGTCACTGCTCCCTCTTCACTAGGGCAGCAATGCGCGGAGTCGATCTCCCCAACGCCCTTTACTGAGCTTCCAGCGCATCAGTGTGGACCAGGGTGATGCGGGAGCGCATCCGGCATGTGAGCTTCCGTGGGCGCTGTCACACGGCAGGGAGCTTAAGTTTATAGGAAAGCGACACATCACTTTCTGGTATTTTAGCACTTCTCTGGGGGCGGACGGGTGTGATGTGAAATGGAGAAGACACTCCGTGGAAGCCTGAGGATGATGGAGTCCCGCGGGGATGGCTCTGGCGTGGCTGGAGCCGGACAGGCATTTCCCTGGAAGGGCGAGGTGGAGTGTGCGTACAGTGTCACTAACAGAAGGAATCTCCTTTATAAACCTGTGCGATTACTCACCCAGTTGATATTTTTAACTATCACTTTTGTGCCAGACACTGTTCAAATACATATTAACACCATCAAAGCTCTCAGGAATACAGCTTTCTAGTTGTGTAGGCTGCCCACAGCAGCGCACAATTACATAAGCGCTAAGAGGGGAACGCCAGCTATGTGGGATGGTGTCCTATGGGGTCATCTTAGTTACACTGGAGATCCTGGAGCTCCCCCAACAAGGGACCTGGAGCCGCCTACGACAGGCAAGTGGCAGCTGCAGGGTGACCAAGAGCATGGGAAGAGGAGGGACACTGGCAAAGTGCAGGTATGGCCAGTAGTTGGTTCTGTTCCGGAAACTGAAGAAGGCGGACAGTTGGTTGGAAAGTCGGGGTGATGGCCATTCAGGTTCATCTGGTTTTCTCCTCTATGGAGTGAGGGCTGAGGAGAGAGGAGACAGTGAAATAAAGGCAACAGCCCTCCCCTGGGCGGCCTCACAGAGGAGCAGCCAAAAGAATGCTTTCTAGTGCCCCTGCTCTCACATAACACAGGCTGCGCTGCCTTCTGCTCTCCCCTCTGGTAGGTCGTCCCAGCTCCATGTGCACTGCTACGGAAGGGAAAGTACGAGTCATTGTCTAGCAATGGGCCACACAGGATGGAAGACAACCACATTCTTGCATACAAGGTGGGGCAAAAGTAGGTTTACAGTTGTTCGTATGAAAATAATACAATCTTATATAATAAAGAGGTCATATACAAATTGACCATCACTCCAACACACAAGATGGATGCCCCCATCTGATCAAAGATGGCCACCACGGGCAATCAGGCAGGCAGGTGAGTGGTTAGGAACCAGCAGTCCTGGATTATGAGAGGGATGTCCATCCTGATAGGATCAGACTTAAATGGGCAGTCAGACATCCCTCGAGGGGTCCCAGATTAGAGAGGGTGCAGGCTGAGCTGAGGGACATCTCTCCCCATACAAATTTCACGCACCGGGCCTCCAGTTAGTAAATAATAATACAAGAATAAACTCTGTGTCTTGTGTACTCACAACTGTAAACCTACTTTTGCCCAACCTGTATTGTCACTTCCATGGTCATTCTGTGACTTTTATTACAACTTGTAGGACTCTGCACAGTGCCTGCACTCTGCAAAGCAGATTATGGTTTCTGGACACATGAGATGACCAGTATAGTGGGAAATATTTTGTAGCAACAACTTACCTGTAGATCCACAGGCAGGAATAGGAAAATACTGAGACCAAGAAAGCCAGTAGGTGCTTATGCCAACATTCCAGTGGGGTTTTGCAGCTGTTTTCATGGTAACTTCAACTCTGTTGTCCCTTTTCTTTCTTTTTCCTTTTCTTCTAACCCCTGAGAAAGTGTCTTCAAATGTTCCTTCCTCCTAGAGTATTTCAATATGCCTTTCACCTGCCATAATTGACACCGCCTCTAACACCACAGCAAAATGTCTGATTTCAGACTTGGTGCATGTCAGTCACTTGACTTTACAAGAAAAAGTGATTTGGGGGTGAATGATTTTGGGAAAACACACAACCCCAGATGTAAGACTAGCTTCCATCATTAATTTTTTCTTCTAAGCCTTTTTGGTAAGAGGTGCTCCAAAGTAAATTTCCTCATTAAATGAATGGGGTCCAACATATATTTAGTGAAAGAGGGTTAAAGAAACATCAGTGTCTAGTATATATGCCAATCCTAACTAACCACAGCTCTAAGTTCAGTGCCTCACTGCAGAGAGAACCTGAAAATTAGATTGACACCTTAATCCCAGGTCTGAAGAACATAATCTGTCCAGAGAAATGCAGGCTGCCCTAAATTACAGAGGGAAGAGTTGGTTTTCTCCTTCCCGGTTTGCAGTATACTTCTCTGTAAGACCTAGGGTGGGGTCCAGCCATAAGCCAAAGCTGCCCACGTGACTTCCAACCAATCTTCCTGGCTGTTACCAATTCCTTGTCCTTGTGAGATGAACCTTTTTAGCTTCTTAATCTTTTCCTCCTTAGCAATGGGCTAGGTTGCTACTTCAATCCAAAGGATCACCAAAATGGAACCAGACAATTCCTGTCAATGTGTTCCTCTAATCATCGTATTGAGTTTCTTAGATTATAATCAATATTTGGAAGTCCTTGGCTTTCCCTGCTGTTAGGACTCATACCCTACCCTTGTTCTACCTCTGTAGTTCATCTCAGTGATGTTTCAACATTTGCCTTTCATGAGGGAATCTCTCATACATGAGCTCATATTATTTAAGATGATCAAAAAATGCTTAATGAAATCAGAATTGTGGCTCTTATAAAAATATTCATGATTAATAGCGGTATTTAAATTCCTCTTTTAATTTATTATGAGAAGCTTTTTGTGGCTTATAGGGAAAATCTGAGGAGAAATAAAAATAAAGCAATCTATAGGTATTTGAAACAATCAGATATTATTTACAAAGATAAAACGGTTTATTAAATGACAGGTATAAGAAAACTTCAATTCTGTAAAACTAATGCTTTGTAAATTATTTTTTAAAATTTTATTTCATAAATCTTTTCTAAAAATATCATCATGATGAAGGCTCTTGTTAAATCATTCTTGGTGCCTTCAAAATCTAAGAGAAAATTCATCAAATACCTTGATTTCCTTATTTCTATCCATCTTTTCCACTCCATCTCTTTAAACATTTACTCACTGAGACAAATGGTGAATTTGTCATCACCATTATATAAATCTTGAATATCTCAGCTTTAGGCATTAGATTTTTTGAATTCCACCTTTATTTCTAGCTCACTCTTTTTAACACCTCCACTCTAACAATTTTCAAAAACTCTCAGCCTTCCAATACAGTGATCTTTGTACTTTCTGAGTCCATCTCAGCCATCATGACCTCAATATCTTTAACAATAGATAATTCCAGTGTCTATATTGCTGATCATTCCTTTTAATATATCCTCAAATTCCATGGTCCTCTCAGCTTCTATTAAACTTCCTTGGCATAATGTTAGCTCTTATTAAACCCAATTTCCCTTCTACTCTGGGCTACACTCAAGCAACTGAACACACAATTTTCCTGACAAAATTCACAGTCTACTTATGATCACACCTAAAGGAAGCTTGGTGTTAACAACAATACTATATTCCCCTAAACATTGTGCTCTCCTGTTCCTTAAGGTAAACATTTCACGCCTTCTCTACTTTAGTCAAAGCTCTGATCCCTGCTCCCTTCTCACTCTCTGCTTTGCTTTTCCTTATTTCACTAAGAACTTAGCAGCAATCAAAGAACAACCCCTCTTTCCCACCACTTCTACCACTTCCTCTCCATTACACATCTGCATGCTCCCTGCTCTCTAGAGATACAGATGACTTGTCTCTACTCCTGAGGCCAACTTCATCACCTTATGAGTGATTCTACCCCTGCCTTCTCAAGGACCTTGCTCTGGCATTGACTCCACATTCCTCTACACTATCAAATGTTTGCTCTCCACTACAGATGTCAACAATTTTTATTTAAAAAAATATTTTTATTGATTCCGGAGAGGAAGGGAGAGGGAGAGAGAGAGAGAGAAACATCAATGATGGGAGAGAATCATGGAATGGCTGCCTCCTGCACACCCCACACTGGGGATCAAGCCTGCAACCCGGGCATGTGCCCTTGACCGGAATCAAGCACAGCACCCTTCAGTCCACAGGCCCATGCTCTGTCCACTGAACCAAACCAGCTAGGGCTCTCCATTTTTTTAAAATAATTTCTTTTGACTTCCATATCTCCCTCCAGCCACTACACTTTTAGGCCACTCCCAGTATAATGACACTTAAAAAGTAATGTGTTCCCTGTCTCCACATTATCAACTCTCCTTTGCTCTTGAATGCAGCCCAGTAAGGAATTTGTCCCACTGCTTCACGGAAAATGCTCTGGTGTTGTTGACCAATGAACCCTGTGTTGTCACACACATTGGCTAATCACTAGCTTTCAACTTACATAAGAAAGATGGGCAATGAAAGCACTCAGTTCTGGACATATTTTCTGCTCTCAGCTCCTGAGCTAGCACACTCTCCTTGCTTTCCTCTCCCCTCATGCTGCACACTCATCTTGTGCAGCTGACCTCCAATTGCTACAGGGTGCAAGAGAGCAGGCTGTCTTCTTCCTTATGCTGGTGGCATACATTCCCTAGGTGATCTTTTCTAGTCTCATGTCTTTAAGACCCAATAATGCCCTATCGGCTACCAGATTTATCACCAGTCTGACCTCTCCTCTGAGTATTAGACTCATTTTGTCAAATCATTACTCAACAATTCCATTTAGATGGTTTCTTGGTTTCATCCACACAGCCCCGCACCTACACAAACCCCATTTGCTACAGCTTTAATAATGGCATTATTTTCACTTGGTTGTTCAGCCTCATGCCTATGCAGTCCAACAGAAAGTCTGACTTGTTCCACTTTCAAATATATCACAAACACAACAACTACCCACCAACTTCACGGTTCTCTCCCTACTGAACCCACATTTTCTCTTGGGGGCTGTGAAAATAACCTCCAGAATGGACGCCTTCCACACATTGCCCCACTTTATATTCTTGAAAGAGTGACCTCTCAAAATTTGAATATGATTATTCACTTTCTCCCCTCAGAACCTGGCCTTGTTTCTCATTACAGTAAAAAAACAAACAAACAATAAAAAAACCCCAATATTCTTACCAATACCTTTCAGCTGTAAGTAATTTATCTCTCCTTATCTGCTTCCAGTGGTGGGCAAACTACGGCTGGAAGCAGATAACTTCTGTCAAGTCATTTGCTCAAATTTGACCCCTTTAAAAAATTGCCACTCTTATTCCTTATCATTCTCTAATCATCATGATTCACTTTTTCTTTTTTTTTTAAATGTATCTTTATTGTTGAAAGTATTACAGATGTCCCTGTACCCTCCCCCTTGGCCTCCATCCCACTCCCACCCTCTTACCAGGCCTTCACTGAACTATATCTGTGTCCACGGGTTATGCATACATGCATATAAATCCTTTAGTTAATGATCCAGCCACTGCCCCCCTTCCCTCTGAAATACATCAGTCTGTTGCATGCTTCAATGTCTCTCATTCTATTTTGTTGTTCAGTTTATTTTGTTCATTAGATTCCACATATGAGTGAGATCATGTGTTGCTTGTCTTTCTCTAACTAGTTTACCTCAGTTAGCATAATACTCTGCAGGTACCTCTATGCTGTCTCAAAGGGTAAGAAAACCTTCTTTTTTACAGCTGCATAGTATTCCATTGTGTACATGTACCTCAGATTTTTTACCCACTCATCTATTGATGGCCACTTGGGCTGTTTCCAGATCTTAGCTATTGCAAATAATGCTGCTATGAACATAGGGGTGCATATATTCTTTCTGATTCGTGTTTCATGTTTCTTAGGATATATTCCTAGAAGTGGGATCACTGGGTCAAATGGCAGTTTCATTTTTAATTTTTTGGGAAACGCCACACTGATTTCCATAGTGGTTGTACCAGCCTGCATTCCCACCAACAGTGTAGTAGGGTTCCTTTTTCTCTACATCCTCACCAGAATTTCTTGTTTGCTGATTCATTAATGATAGCCATTCTGGAGTGTGTAATATGATACCTCATTGTCCTTTTAAGTTATGTCTCTCTGATGATTAGTGATGTTGAGCATTTTTTCATGTCTCTTGTATGTCTTATTTGAAGATGTGTCTATTCAAGTATTCTGTACATTATTTTACATTGATTTGTTTGTCCTCCTTTTGTTGAGTTGTATGAGTACTTTATGTACTTTGGAAATTACCCTTTATCAGATGTATTATTGGCAAATACAGTATGTTCTCCCAAACAGTGGGTTACCTTTTTATTTTGATGCTGATTTCCTTTGCTGTGCTGAATTTTTTATTTTGATGTAGTCCCATTTGTTTATTTTTTTCCCTTTGTTTCTCTTGTACTAGGTCATGTATCTGTGAAAATTCTGCTATGAGAGATGTCTGAGATTTTGCAATCTATGTTGGTTTTTTTTCTAGGATTTTGTTCTTCTTTCTCAAGATTGCTATGGATATTCAGGGTCATTTTGGTTCCATATAAATTTTTGCAGTATTTGTTCTAGATCTGTGAAGTATGCTGTTGGTATTTTAATAGGGATTGCATTGAATCTGTAGATTGCTTTAGGTAGTATCAACATTTTAATGATGTTGATTCTATCAATCCATGAACACAGTATATCCTTCTACTTGTTTATATCTTTTTCTATCTCTCTCTTTTTTTTAAGCATCCTGTAGTCTTCTGAGTACAAGTCTTTTACTTCCTTGGTTAAGTTTATTCCTAGGTATCTTACTTTCTTTGCTGTTATGGTAATGAGATTGTTTTTTTTTAGTTTCTCTTTCTGACAATTAATTATTGGTGTATAAAAAAGCCAGAGATTTCTGAGTTAATTTTGTATTCTGCTACATTGCTGAATTAATATATTAGATCTAGTAGTTTTTTGGTGAAATCCTTAGAGTTTTCTATGTACAATATCATGTCATCTGCAAATATGACAAATTTATTTCCTATTTTTCAATTTAGTTGTCTTTCATTTTTTCTTTTTGTCTGGTCACTGTGGCTAGGACGTGCAGTACCATGTTGAGCAGGAGTGGTGAAAGTGTGCATCCTGTCTTGTTCCTGTTCTTAGGGCAAATAGTTTTAGTTTTTGCCCATTGAGCATGATATTGGCTATAGGTTTCTCATATATGGCCTTTATTATGCTGAGATATGATTCCTCTTAAGTCATTTGCTTAAATTTGACCCCTTTTCTATTCCCACTTTGCTGAGTTTCTATAAAAAATGGGTGTTGGATTTTGTTAAATTCCTTTTCTGTGTCTGTTGATATGATAATGTGATTTTTGTCTTTCAATTTGTTTATATGATGTATCACATGTAATGATTTGGGAATATTGTATCACCCTTGCATGCCTGGAATAAATCCCAATTGGTCATGGTGTATGATCTTTTTAATATATCACTGGATCCTCCCTAGCTGGTTTTGCTCAGTGGATAGAACGTTGGCCTGTAGACCGAAGGGTTCTGGGTTTGATTCATGTACCTCAGTTGTGGGCTCAACCCAGGGCCCTGGTTAAGACACATGTGGAGGACAACCAATTTATGTGTCTCTCACATTAATGTTTTTCTCTCTCTGTCTCTCCCCGTCCCTTCCACTCTTTCTAAAAATCAATGGGAAAATATCCTCCAGTGAGAATTAACAAACAAATTATTAATCAAATCATAAATTGCTAGAACTGCAGTTGAGTTTAGAAGTTATTTGATCCATCTCTTTCATGGCATGATTAGGGAAATAGACAGAAATATTTGGAGAGTGAGATGGAAGGGAGCCACAGGCAGTGGGTGAATATTGTGCTGGAGTCTGCATTTGAAGCTATGTGTTTCTATGAGAGAGTTTGTTTAAAATTCTGAAGCATAACATGCAAACAGAAAAGGGCACAAAACATGAATGTGCATATGAGTTATTACGGTGACATGCATGTGTCACTGCACCTCAGGCTGGGGAGTTAGCATCAGCAGCACTCCACATGCATGTCCTCTGGCCCCTCTCATTTATACTCACTGGCTCCAAAGGCGAGTCTCTTTTATGGTATGACTGTCCACATTTTAAATGAATAGTCTCTTTACAGTTTATGCATTCTTAAGATGTGTGTTTTAGTTTCGCCTTCTTATACACTTTTTAATGGTAACATGAAATATGTATTTTGTCTGTCTTTGCTACTCATCTATGGTTCATTGTTTTTTGTTGATGAATAGAATTATATGATATGAACATTTCACAGTTTATAATCTAATGTTTTTATTCATGGAAACTTGAGGTGCTTGGGATTTGGGGTTAGTATGAATAATTCTGGAATAAGTTTGCTTTGTTATGCCTCTTGATATACATGCTAATTATAGGTTATGCACAAATTTATGTTTTTACTACAAAACAGACTGATATCTAATGGAGCAAATGTCACATCCTTGGCTTGGTCATCAGAGAAATTTAAATAAAGAGGTCCTTAAAAGATGGATTAGGGTGCCCTGTTCAGTGGTTAGGCACCGGCCCATGCACCAAAGGGTTGTGAATTTGATTCCTAGTCAAGGGCATGTACTTGGATTGCAGATTCAACCTCTGGTCCCTGTTGGGGTCATGCAGGAGACAACCAATTGATGTGTCTCTCTCACACTAATGTTTCTCTCTTGCTCTCTCTCTCTTTCCTCTCTCCTTGTCTCCCCTACACTCTCTCTAAAGAACAATGGAAAAAATATCCTCCGGTGAGGATTAAAATAATAAATAGGTGGATAAGGGTAATATGAATTCTGGGGAAGCTGGAAAAAAGATCTAAATCTTGGTGGGATAGCAGAACATATAATTCGTTAAATTGAACAATTTAACAAAATTTTTTAGATAAAACACGTTATTCTTCCCAGTGCATCTAAATATAATCTTTAGGTTGTCCATCATAGACCATGGCAATAATCCATAATTGTGAACGGTGCTGAAATGCATTCATATTAGTCTTGCATGAGCATGTATAGGCTCATCTCTGAAATTGACCAGCCTTGAATTAGTCACTAAGTTCATATTATTAAGAAGTTTTAGGACATAGGCATATGTTTAACAAAAACTAGTTCATATAGGTTCCAAGACAAGCATTTTAGAACTGAAATCTCAAATCAGTATTAAGTTCATTTTTTATCTGTCCCTTGCTTGAAACACTATTTAAATAGGCAATTGTTTAGGTGACCAAGTATGGTTTTGGCAAGCCCAGAAATGTGAGATTTCCTGGTGCTTTGAATCCTGAGGATTAAACCGGAGGCAAGCTGAAATTGTGGTTGGAAATAAAAGTCCCCCAGAGTGCTGCTTAGCCACTTGAAGGTAAAGAGTAAGACAAGGAAGCATTCTTTTAAAAATATATATATTTTATTGATTTTTTTACAGAGAGGAGGGGAGAGGGATAGATAGTCAGAAGCATCGATGAGAGAGAAACATCGATCAGCTGCCTCCTGCACACCCCCTACGGGGGACGTGCCCGCAACCAAGGTACATGCCCTTGACTGGAATCAAACCTGGGACCCTTGAGTCCGCAGGCCAACGCTCTATCCACTGAGCCAAACTGGCCAGGGCAAGGAAGCATTCTTGATGCAGTTAGTGAATTGCTTTCATGCTTCTGGACATACTGAGAACAAGTGCCAATCTGCAAAATTAAGAGAAACGAATCGAGTGGCTCCTCCGTGTGTGACGTGGAGCCTGTATACCTACTGCTCCTCTTCCAAAGGAATGGCCTTGTGAAGGGAAACCCCTGCTCCGGTCGCCCTGCACTGCAGACATCGGTGGCGGTGTGTGGCCAGGACAGAGGGAAGGGATGGCTGGAGGCGATATTACCCTGTGTTCCACGCCCCTTTTACTCCGCTCAGTGATGAAAATGCCTTCCTGGATGGTAGATGTGTGCAGCGAAGCATTTATGGAGTATTAGTACACCCTGGGCACTCATCAGGAATTCAATAACTGGCATTTTCTTTGCATCCACTCAACAAGTAATTTGCCAAAGACACTTCTTGGTGCAGACACTGGTGTAAACCAAAAAATATACCTCCTCCAAGAACTGACATTCTAGTGCTTGTGAGGGGAAAGGAAAAACAACAAGTACTTCAAATACATCCTATGTTAGAAAATAATAAGCGCTGTGAGGACAATGAGGCAGGGAAGGAAGGAAGGAGTGTTGGAGCCCACTCCACGGGAGGCCCCCGAGCAGCCATGCATTCACGCCATCCGGTCTCCTGTCAAGTAATTACTCACTGCTCAGCGGTTAGGGGTGCAGTTAGCTGCCACATGTGAGCTGAGGACACGCCTCCCTGGCTGGCCCCAGCTGGTGGCAGCATGGTTTGTGTCCTTGGGTCTTGTTATATATGTGCAATGTGGGATTCTTTGCTTTCTCTCTCACCACTGTGCCGGCCTGATGCCCTCAGAGCTGCGCTGTAGTCTGAGGCCCCATCCTCTGGCACTACTTTATCCTTCTCCTTTCACGGGTGTCAGGCCAGCATGGTGGCCCGGAGGCACTCCTGCCACTCCCACTCCTATACCTCCACCTGCTCCTGTGCCCCCACTCTTCTTGCACCACCTAGGACCGTTTCTTGGAGGCCTCATCCAACACAGATGGGCGTGTGTGAGGGAAGAGTGGAGAAAGCATGCCATGAGGATTGCACATGCTTGTAACCTGTGGGGATTCGCTGCCCCTCGCACGCATCAGCCCCATCCTCCTGTGCTGCTGTGGGGAAGAGCTGTGGGATGCTGACAAAAACTGCTTGAAAACGGTTCAGTTTTAAAGAGACAGTAGTTCCAACTACATTACCTCAAGCAAGTTGGTGTCACAACCCAGGGAATAAGATTAATTTGCAAAACCCCAGCCCCTTTGATAGTGTAATGTCCAGGGGGACAAGAGGCAAGTCATCAATCACAGCTCTCTTGTCACCCGCAGCACAGGCGGAATGCACCCATCACAGCTCTCTTGTCACCCGCAGCACAGGCGGAATGCACTCATACCAGTGCAGCTTGTCACCTGCAGCACAGGCAGAATGCCCTCATCACAGCACAGCTTGTCACCTGCCGCACAGGCGGAATGCACTCATACCAGTGCAGCTTGTCACCTGCAGCACAGGCAGAATGCCCTCATCACAGCACAGCTTGTCACCTGCCGCACAGGCGGAATGCACTCATACCAGTGCAGCTTGTCACCTGCAGCACAGGCAGAATGCCCTCATCACAGCACAGCTTGTCACCTGCCGCACAGGCGGAATGCACTCATACCAGTGCAGCTTGTCACCTGCAGCACAGGCAGAATGCCCTCATCACAGCACAGCTTGTCACCTGCCGCACAGGCGGAATGCACTCATACCAGTGCAGCTTGTCACCTGCAGCACAGGCAGAATGCCCTCATCACAGCACAGCTTGTCACCTGCCGCACAGGCGGAATGCACTCATACCAGTGCAGCTTGTCACCTGCAGCACAGGCAGAATGCCCTCATCACAGCACAGCTTGTCACCTGCCGCACAGGCGGAATGCACTCATACCAGTGCAGCTTGTCACCTGCAGCACAGGCAGAATGCCCTCATCACAGCACAGCTTGTCACCTGCCGCACAGGCGGAATGCACTCATACCAGTGCAGCTTGTCACCTGCAGCACAGGCAGAATGCCCTCATCACAGCACAGCTTGTCACCTGCCGCACAGGCGGAATGCACTCATACCAGTGCAGCTTGTCACCTGCAGCACAGGCAGAATGCCCTCATCACAGCACAGCTTGTCACCTGCCGCACAGGCGGAATGCACTCATACCAGTGCAGCTTGTCACCTGCAGCACAGGCAGAATGCCCTCATCACAGCACAGCTTGTCACCTGCCGCACAGGCGGAATGCACTCATACCAGTGCAGCTTGTCACCTGCAGCACAGGCAGAATGCCCTCATCACAGCACAGCTTGTCACCTGCCGCACAGGCGGAATGCACTCATACCAGTGCAGCTTGTCACCTGCAGCACAGGCAGAATGCCCTCATCACAGCACAGCTTGTCACCTGCCGCACAGGCGGAATGCACTCATACCAGTGCAGCTTGTCACCTGCAGCACAGGCAGAATGCCCTCATCACAGCACAGCTTGTCACCTGCCGCACAGGCGGAATGCACTCATACCAGTGCAGCTTGTCACCTGCAGCACAGGCAGAATGCCCTCATCACAGCACAGCTTGTCACCTGCCGCACAGGCGGAATGCACTCATACCAGTGCAGCTTGTCACCTGCAGCACAGGCAGAATGCCCTCATCACAGCACAGCTTGTCACCTGCCGCACAGGCGGAATGCACTCATACCAGTGCAGCTTGTCACCTGCAGCACAGGCAGAATGCCCTCATCACAGCACAGCTTGTCACCTGCCGCACAGGCGGAATGCACTCATACCAGTGCAGCTTGTCACCTGCAGCACAGGCAGAATGCCCTCATCACAGCACAGCTTGTCACCTGCCGCACAGGCGGAATGCACTCATACCAGTGCAGCTTGTCACCTGCAGCACAGGCAGAATGCCCTCATCACAGCACAGCTTGTCACCTGCCGCACAGGCGGAATGCACTCATACCAGTGCAGCTTGTCACCTGCAGCACAGGCAGAATGCCCTCATCACAGCACAGCTTGTCACCTGCCGCACAGGCGGAATGCACTCATACCAGTGCAGCTTGTCACCTGCAGCACAGGCAGAATGCCCTCATCACAGCACAGCTTGTCACCTGCCGCACAGGCGGAATGCACTCATACCAGTGCAGCTTGTCACCTGCAGCACAGGCAGAATGCCCTCATCACAGCACAGCTTGTCACCTGCCGCACAGGCGGAATGCACTCATACCAGTGCAGCTTGTCACCTGCAGCACAGGCAGAATGCCCTCATCACAGCACAGCTTGTCACCTGCCGCACAGGCGGAATGCACTCATACCAGTGCAGCTTGTCACCTGCAGCACAGGCAGAATGCACTCATCACAGCACAGCTTGTCACCTGCCGCACAGGCGGAATGCACTCATACCAGTGCAGCTTGTCACCTGCAGCACAGGCAGAATGCCCTCATCACAGCACAGCTTGTCTCCCCCCGCACAGGCGGAATGCCCTCATCACAGTGCAGCTTGTCACCTGCAGCACAGGCTGTGTTCTCGCGAGCTCATTTCTTTTTATTTATGAAGTCCCATCAGGCAGGCAGGTGACTCGCCTCTCCTGGAACTGCAGCAGAACTCCGCGCAGCTCATGCCTTCAG
Source organism: Myotis davidii (assembly GCF_000327345.1). Classification (NCBI taxonomy): domain Eukaryota; kingdom Metazoa; phylum Chordata; class Mammalia; order Chiroptera; family Vespertilionidae; genus Myotis; species Myotis davidii. The sequence continues at coordinate 769,998 of NW_006282814.1, read as the reverse complement.
TTAATTCTCTGAGGCTGTTCCACTGACTGGTCAGAGCCAACCTTCAAATCAGGCACAGGCAGCTTCGGCTGGCATGGGAGCTCAGCTTCAGGTGTGTTCAAGTCAAGCGGCATGAGTGCAGTCCATTTCTGTGAGGTTCTAGTGCAGCGGTTCTCAACCTGGGGGTCGTGAACCCTTTGGCAGTCGAACGACCCTTTCACAGGGGTCACCTAATATCATCCTGCAAATCAGATATTTACATTAGGATTCATAACAATAGCAACATTACAGTTATGAAGTAGCAACGAAAATAATTTTATGGTTGGGTCACAACATGAGGAACTGTATTTAAAGGGCCAGAAGGTTGAGAACCACTGTTAGTGGGTCAGCAAAAACCTGCTCTGGGATGGTCTCCTTACTTAGATCTGATTGCGGT
>NW_006282814.1:769071-769494 GCF_000327345.1 Myotis davidii | reverse complement strand
GGCATTCCCCCCTCTCTTTTGTTATAGCATCAGAGCATCAACAGCTCTCCTTAGATTTATGATGCGCACCACTCCCCTCTCGCCTCTAGGGATGCATTACTAGTGCTGCTGGTCCTTGTGCCGGGTACTTGCTTTCCAGTCAGGTACATGCATCTCCTTTCATCGCCCTTAACAGTCATAGGGTGCAGATCGATGCCCATGACTGTAATCTAATCTCTTCACTCATTCAGGATATACTGAGAACAAAAGAAGGCCGTACTGGAACCGTGATGGGTTTACAGAATGGCATAAACTGCTTCTTGAGAACATAAATAAAAGATTCCCTTCTTAGAATGGGAAATGTTTACATAAACAAATACTACAAGTAATGCATTTTTTTTTTGCTGAAATAGTACACAAATAAAGAAGTACAGCCACACCCAG
>NW_006282814.1:747785-768986 GCF_000327345.1 Myotis davidii | reverse complement strand
TCATCCTGACCAACCCTCTCTGTGTCTCCTTCCCCATAAATTTATTCAGCATTCCCCCCTCCCCCCTTCACAACTAACAGCTGAGGTTAAGATAGACACGGGCTCTGGAGAAACCCCACATTGGTAACACGAGCTGGAGAGCGAATCATGTCAGTGTCCCAGGCAGCGAAGCAGGGAAAGCACTGAAAGGAGTGAGAACAGCATGTGCAATGGCATCAAGAAGTAAAGCACATTCTAAGTCACTATCTTATCTAATAAAGAGGGAATATGCAAATTGACCGTCACACCATAATGGCCAAGAAGGCTGTGCCCACAGTGTAGGCAGGGTTCTGTAACACAAGATGGCTGCTCCCACAACAGAGGCCAAGTTCCCATAATGAGGCTTAATGAGCAATCAGCAGGGACCTGAGGCTATGCCCCCCCTCCCCCCACCCCCCATTCGGGGCTTGACAGGGGACCTCAGGCCACACACCCCACCCGGTGGGGCTTGACGGGGGTGGGGCCAGCTGGGTCTGGGTCTCGCGCGTGATTTCAAGGCACATGTGGGTGGGTGGGGACTTGACTCCGGTTCCCGTGGCGGACCTCCCAGTCCGCAGGCCGACGCTCTATCCACTGAGCCAAACCGGTTTTGGCAAAATTTTATTTTTTTATTGATTTCAGAGAGGGAGAGAAACATCGATGAATCATAGATCTGCTGCGTCCTGCACGCCCACTACTGGGGATCGAGCCTGTCACCGGGGCATGTGCCCGTGACCGGAATCGAACCAGGGACCTTTCCGTCCGCAGGCCAACGCTCTATCCACTGAGCCAAAGTGGCTAGGGCTAATTTTCTTTCATATCTGACACTTCTGTTATAGCAAAAGGTCAAATAGCAATATTAAAATATTTCCTCTAATTAATTCCCTTTTAATGTGCACTAATTTCATGCACTGGGTCACTAGTGTTTTTAATAAAACATGATAAGATTTGATTATGGTGATGTTGAGAGCTGATACTGGAAGTGCAGTTGAGTGACAGATGGCAAAGTTCCATTATTCTGTTCATTAGATGCTGAGCAAAGGAGTCCCATCATGTATTTGCTGTTTTGGAAAACTCATGCCACATACCCCAAACTCTCAGACCTCTGGCAGGACAACTGGTATTTACTGTTAAAAGGACGACTGTGGCAAACTGAGGCAACTTCCCACCAGAGTGAACAGCTGCTGTCAGAACACACTCTGAGGGGAGTGGCGGTGTTTATTACGTTCACTCTCAATCACACAAGAGCATTTCCTGTGTTGGCTTGCCAAGGTATACAGTTCTATTAAGTAGAATCAATCTTTCATGACTTTAAATCTATAAATGTTCCCTCAATGTCTTTAGCCAGGCTAACAGGTCATTATTAGCTAATGACTTAGTAGATAAATCAACCACCTGTGAAGGAAAGCAACTAACCCCTGAGAAGTAAGAAGTACCAATGAAGAACAAAATAGAGACTTTGGGGGCATTTTTCAATTTGACCAAGTGCTAGACTCAGTTGCTCTTGCTGAAGCTGAGAATTGTACCGCTGCACAGAAAATGTCATGTAGTTCTGTTATTTAATTGCACTTCATGCCATTATCCTTACACCACACTAGAGTAAAACTGCATTATACTCAACGATATAAACGAGAGTACAAGTCCTTTACTAGGAAAAGGGGGAAATGTAAACATCACCTTAATATGAATGTCTTCTTTGTAACCTCTCCTGATTTAGTCATTCATTATACACAACTGGAAAGCTTCCAAATACAGAAACGACATGTATTAGTCTAGATTTGGTTGTGGAAAACATAGTCTACTGTACCTCGTTTAAGTAATACAACATCAACTACTTGGAGGAAAATGGTCTAAATGTTGTTTGGAGGGCTGGAGGAACAGACTGAAATGCGTTCTCAACCTGCCTCTGCACAGGCACCAGCATCTAGTCTCCACATCCTGAACTCGCTCCCTCAGTTAACACCTTCCTGGGTGAGGCAGTCAAACCACATTTCCTACAGGATGATCCTGTGCAGCCAGGCTGAGCGCTCCAGCTCCAGGTTGAATACCCAGGGTTCCAAGACCCAAACTACAGGATCAGGAACAGCTGCTGCTCCCACAGCAGGACTTTGCACTCTGTGGTCTCACTGCTGTCACCAGGACCAGCACCATGAAGTTTCCATCTCTGCTGTCCCAGCAGGTTCCAGCAGGGCCTCCACCTATAGCACAGATTTCCCATGCCTTGTCATCTCAGTGCATCAGGAAGTATAGTTGTTTAAAGTTACCACCCCGTTTCCTTTTTGACAGGAGCTTGAAAGTCATCACTACCACCCTCACAACAAGGAAAGCATCAACAAACTGAAAGCAACAATCCTTCTGAGGTCAACTAGAGAATAGAGGCAAATTGCTACGCCAACAAAATAAAGACCAGTGAGCACAGAGAGCCGTGGCTGACTAGGAGCGGAAGCTGCCACTGGAGACAGAAACGGGTAGGAATACTTACATTTAATTGACAAAATATGAGAGGTTAAATGTAAACTAGTTTAAAAGGTGAAAGTTCCTGGAGGCCCTGTCTTAAGGGGGTCTCTGCACTCACATGAGCCTGACCAAGTTCTCATGTCAAAGGTGGCAGAATAACGCCCCGTGCTTCAGGCAGGGGAAGTGGGAAGATGTGCATTTTGAAATATGGCCAGAGCATTTTGTTCTCCACTGAAGAATCTTGTTCACAGGAGAAAATTTTGCTGGAACCATGTCTGCCTTAGGGGAAGGGAGAGAGGATGGCTCAATACCCTCTGGCCTTTCTATCTCAGATAAGAGGGGGAAATAAAAGGCTGTGGAACTTTTTGAAGGACACAGCTCAGGGATTCAGGCTCATTTAAAAACAGAAATGTAATTACATGATTGTAGAAGGCTTCTTTTCCTCCCGGATATCTGACCACCACATGCACAGAACCCCAGTATCTTAACAGTGATTACAGCCGAGGAAGCTACAAGACACAGACTCTACTTAAGATAGAACCTCTAGGGAAACCAAAAGACAATGAGGGAATAAAGATAGTAATCCTAGAGCAAATAGAAGACTTTCGTATGTCCAGCTACAGCTAACACTAAACACAGCCTCGCTCCTCTCTAGATAAACAAAATCTCACGCTAAAGGCCTATTTACCTCAGCTCCTATTACTGGACACATCATTTACAGCTTTAAACCAAAAATATCTAAGGCTTGAGAGAAAGCAGGGGAACCCTGGTGTGAAGAGACAAAGCAAGATTTTAACCAGACTCAAATATGGCAGAGATGTTGAGATTATAATATCAGGAATATAAAATACCTCTGATTAGTATGCTAAGGGTTCTAATGGAAAAAAAGTAGGCAACATGCCAGAACAAATGAGTAATGTCAGCAGAGAGATGGAAACATTACAAAAACTCAAAAGGAAATGTGAGGAATCAAAAAAATACTGTGAAAGAAATGGACATTGCCTTCGACGGACTTGTTAATAGACTCAAAGTCCAAGGAAAGATCATTGAACTTGAAGATATGTCAAATAGAAACTTTCCAAACTGAAATGCAATGAGAAAGGAAAATAATGGGAAAAACATAAAAAATATTTAAGAACACTTCATTTAATAGAAAAATATCACTATGAATTAAGTAGGCAACTATTTTAAAAGCATAATTACAATGCAATGAATTGTGGAGAGAAAGAAAATATAAGCTTAGATTTAAAATGGAGCCTTCTTTATATTTCAACTCTTTAATTGCTTTTTCTTTTACTCTTTATGAACATTCTTATAAATTAAAAAAATGATGCATATCAAAGAAATAGGGGGTTCTCTTAAATAACCATTATAATAAAGTTAATATTTCTGGAATAAATCTTATATATTTTCTCAATTATGTCCTCAGCATCTGGACAGTTGGCTCATTTGAATCCACATTAAAGAGTGGCACGCCTTGCCCTGACCGGTTTGGCTCAGTGGATAGAGCGCCGGCCTGTGGACTGAAGGGTCCCAGGTTCGATTCCGGTTAAGGGCATGTACCTTGGCTGCGGGCACATACCCAGTAGCGGGTGTGCAGGAGGCAGCTGATTGATGTTTCCCTCCCATCAATGTTTCTAACTCTCTATCCCTCTCCCTTCCTCTCTGTAAAATAAATCAATAAAATATATTTTTTAAAAAAGAGTGGCACGCCTTTTTAGGGGGTGCTGCAGTAACCAGTGACTTCTTGGGGCAGCCTCCGCTCGGCTGTGCAGAAAGGGCGGGTTTGGCCAAGCCTGACTCCCTGAGGCCGCTGGAGTGTACTGGTGGGAAAGGATGCCTTCAAGGGGCGCCTCTCTCTCTCTCTCTCTCTCTCTCTCTCTCTCTCTCTCCACCTCCCCCAGTTACTACCAGCACCAAGCTACCATCTTACTAATGTGTTCCTTACCCTGCTCTCCTGTGGGGCCACAGATAGTTCCTGTCCCTCCCACTCCCTCCCTCTCATTCCAATGAATTAACCGGCACACATTAACCCCCATTTAAATGATCCCCTAGAACAGCGGTAGCCAACCTTTTGGACCTCATGGACCACCCACCGTGGTCCGCAGACCACCAGTTGGCGACCGCTGCCCCAGAACGTTGGTTATCACTTCATCTTTCTATCCCACATCCTGCTCGCCCTCACCTGAGGTGACTTCTGTCTGAAAGCTTGTGTTTATCATTCTGCTACTTTTGAAAAATGTAATTTTAATATAAAAACACTAAAAATTTTAAAAAGGTGCATTTTGGTAACTGTTTCACTTCACATTGCACACAGGAGTCAGGCTCTATTTAACTCTCTGGGGCCTGCCCATACGATACTGTATTGCTAGATGGATCCATGTAGCTTTGTGAGCCTGCTGTGTGATGTCATGCTCCCGGGTGTGAGCACACAGCGGGTTCACCCATTCTCTGGCGACGGGCATTTGGCTGTTCCCACAGGTATCTAACGCAGGCAGGCTGCTTAGGAACGTCGGTGCATGTTCTTGGAGAGTCACTTGCAGGGGCTTCTCTTAGTCATGTTCCCTGGAGCAGAACTCCGCAGCCATAAAGGTATGCAAACCCCAGCTTTATAGCATAATTCTAGTTTTCTATACTGGTTGTACCAATTTACTGTCCTGCACACAGTGAGTGAGAGATTCCTGACTCCCACCATCTACAGATCTTAGCATTGACAACTTCCTCAAGTAATGGCAGTTCATTCTCTGTCCGATGTTTTTTCGTCAACATTACATTTGCATTTGTCACTAAAGAGGCCAAAGATGTATTTCACGCACTCACTGACCTGAATGTGTTCTTTATAAAATGCCACTCGGTTCTGGAATGTCTTTTGTTCTTTAATTATTTATTTCTTGTTCTTTATTATTTTTTGTATTTATTTCCTGTTTGCTCCATAATAAATTACCACACAGTGGCTTAAAGCCTCAGAAACGTGTCAGCTGCAGTGCCTGTGGGTCAGCAGTGCAGGGCGTGGCTGGAGCCCGCTCAGGGCCTCCAGGTGGAGACCGGCGTCACAACAGTCCTCGGGAGGCACAGGCCCTCTTGGCAGAGCTCACTTCCTCGTGGCTGTGTGACCATGTCCCCAGTGCCTCCTCAGCTCTTGCCAGGGGCCGTTCTCAGGCCCCAGAGGCTGCTGTCGTGCCAGGTGGTGCTCAGGGCTATCTGCCAGGTTGGTGTCTGCTGTGGTCTAGGCAGCACAGTGCTTGGCCCCCTGGACACTCTCCTATACCCACTAAGACCTGGATCCCAGGGAAATCCCTTTCCAGCAGCACCGTGGTTAGATAGAATAAGTATCTGGAGAAGCGATGTGTCCACCAGGGACAGGGAGTGTGGGACATCCGAGATCTCTGCTTACTACAGTCTCACAAATACCTTCTACAAGTTTTAAATTCAGGTTTGCACTTTCCTTAAAGGTTTTTGTTTTGATGAACAGAGGTTCTTTCCTTATTATTAACTAGTGGCCGGTGCATGGATTCATGCAACAGTGGGGTCCCTCAGCCTGGCCTGTTACCTCTCGCAATCTGGAGCCCCTTGGGGGATGTCAGAGAGCTGGTTTTGGCCAGATCCCCACAGGCCAGGCTGAGGGACTCCACCAGTGCACAATCAGGGCCGGGGAGAAACCGAGGGAGGCCTCCACGGCATGTCCAGCCCGTCTCACCCAGTCCCCAGTTGGCTGGACCACAGCAGCAAGCTAACCCACCGATTGGAGTGTCTGCCCCCTGGTGGTCAGTGTGTGTCATAGCGACTGGTAGAATGGTCGAACAAATGGTCAGACACTTAGCATATTAGGCTTTTATTATACAGGATTAAACTCCATACTTTATTCATGTTACACTGATTTTTCTTTTCTAATAAACCTTTTCTGCCTCTGAATCCTGTCCCAGACACTGTGTCACATTTAGTCATCCTGTCTTCCAAGTTTCCTCCTGGTTACCCAATTTCTCAGCATTTCCTTGTTTTGAATGACCTTGACAATTTAAGGAATACTGGTCACGTGTTTTGTAGAATGCCCCTCAATTGGAGTCTGCCTAATGTTTTCCTTATGGTTAGACCAGGGTAATGGGTTTCGGGGAGGAAAGCCGCAGAGGGAAATGCCTTTCTCAGCATATCCCATCCAGGGCATATGCTATCACATGGCTAATCACCATGATGTTGACTTTGATCATTTGGCTAACTAGTGTTTGCCAGATTTCTCCACTTCACTGGGTCACCAGGTACCATGGACTATGATTTTTAATACACTGTAGGATTTGGATTGTTACAATGATGCTTAGAATAATCTATTTTTATGAGGGAAATAAGCCTGAAACTTTCTTTTCCTACACTGTACCTGTTAGGCTTTGCTCCATTATTGCCATGCTCTTACAAAATAAACTGACAAGTCATCATTATTCTCTGAAAAAGCCTGTACAAATTGGATTGACCCCGCCCTGCTCGGGGCTCAGTTGGCTGGAGCATCACCCTGCACACCGAAAAGGTGGTAGGGTCGATTCCCAGTCAGGGCACATACCTAGGTTGCAGGGTATGCCTGGGCACGGCGTACAGGGCGCAACTGATAGATTTTTCTCTCTCACATAGATCTCTCTCTCTCTCTCTCTCTCTCACCTCTTTCTCTAAAACCAATAAACATATCCTGAGGGGCAGGATTTTTAAAAATTACAATGAGTTCTTTATATTTTTGGAAATTAATTTCTTATCAGAAGTATCATTGGCAAATATGTGTCTATGCAAAATATCTGTAAGTTTTCAAACTATATTTTTCAGTTGGCAGAACAAGGTGGTTTGTTTAGTCAAACTTCTAAAGTACATGTGCCCACAATCAGTTTCTATTGTATGTCAGCTCACATGTTTTTAGCTCTAGAAACAACATGGTTTGTACCACAAAAGTTGGTGACATCAAACTTTTCCTTTTTATTTTCATAAATCCAAATATTTTTATTCTCATGGTTGAACTTTTAAATTCAAACCCTAGTAACATTCAAGTAATATCAGATATTTCACCTTTAACAGAATAAATTTTCAAAGGACTACTTTGATTACATGGGTTAGATGAGAAGATCAAATCAGTGCTGAGACTAAATAATTTTCTGTTTGAAGCTCTGAGAGAAATGTGGCATCATTAATATTGACCACATTCTTCTGCTAATGATGCCAATACTTATAGCTGCGCCTCACTTGTTATACGTGCGAGGAAAGTGAATTCAAAGTGAAAGTCATTTGATCTAAATGAAAGACTCTTCACAGCGTGCTCTGCAAGCACATGTTCAGAACATGTGTTCAATTTTACTTTTAGGTCTAGTCTTCTTATATTCACTCCTAACCTTCTGCGATCCATGGCCTTGCTCCTCATTTCCACATGGTCCCCACAGTCCCCACAGGCTGCTCAATGTTCACAAGCATTGGTGCCAGGTAACAGCTCATCATCAATCTTCTTGAGAAATAGAATTCTGTCATAATTTTTAATTGAACATAAACATTTTAATATGTAGCTTATGGCCCTAGCTGGTTTGGCTCAGTGGATAGAGCTTCAGCCTGAGGACTAAAGGGTCCTGGGTTCAATTCCAGTCAAGGGCAAATGCTCAGGTTGTGGGTTTGATCCCCAATAGGGGGTGTGGGGGAGGCAGCTGATCAATGAGTCACATCATTGATGTTTCTATCTCTTTCTCCCTTCCTCTCTAAAATCAATAAAGATATTAAAAAATTGTTTAGCTTATGGCCACAAAATAGTTAAAAACAAAACAGTTGCAAAATTAAAGTGTTTGCTTATTACAACAAATAGTTGTAGATTTACACATTATAAATGAGAAAATGCTGTAATAGAAATGTCCAGACTACATATGCCATTGAAAAGTTTGTCTACTTCCATTTCTTATACCTACTTCACATATACCTAAACTTCAATCTCCCATATTTAATCACTGACCCTACCAAAGGCAGCCTGGTGGCCAGGCCACAACCAGCTGGTATACCTAATAGGTGGCAGGAGTGCAGGGTCAAGTATCTGTCCTGCCACCAGGAACACTGAGCCATGTCTCACTCCTAGTGCCCAGGCACACTTCAACTTGTCAGCAAACCCCGCATGCTGCTTCTCTAACAGAGGCACTAGTCATGCCATTTCTGCAGAAGGTTACGGAGAGGCAAGTTACCACAGGTCATCTTTCAGAGTAAATGCATGTTCAAGTGAGAGTTCTGTTCAATTGCAACTGTTGCTGGATGAGACCATGGTGGAAGCTGGCCCTATAAAGTGGAAGTTTACCAAATTCATCCTGGATTAACAAAATTCAACTACTAATAATTATATTTAATGAACAATAAGTGATCTGAGATGTAAGATATAAGAAGGTGACAGCAGACCACAGAGGGAAACTGAGGCTTCCCGGGTAAGCCAGGTATATGATTACCCAAATTTTGTACATATTTTCAAAGAAGCAAGATTTGCTTTGTTGATTATGACAGTGGTCAGCAAACTGCAGCTCGCGAGCCACATGCGGCTCTCTGGCCCCTTGAGTGTGTGGCTCTTCCACAAAATACCGACTTCTGCACATGGGCCACGGAGTTTCAATCACACTGTACATGCACGCCCACACGTGGTATTTTGTGGAAGAGCCACACTCAAGGGGCCAAAGAGCCGCATGTGACTCACGAGCTGCAGTTTGTGGACCACTGATCTATGAGATCTTTTTATTTCTATGCTTATTATTTTATTTCTTCTTTTTGCTTTCTTGGGGTTTATTTGCATGTACAGAATTACTAATTACTTAAGTTAGACAGTTTACTCACCATTTTTATCTTTACTACTTTTTACTATAAATTCTTAAGGCTATTATAAATTGTACTGAAAGCCCTGCTTTCACTGTCTTCCATAAGTTTCTCTGTACCGGGTAGTTCTGATGAACTAGGTCCGGTGACCAGAGGGCCTGGAGTAACCAGCACAGACATGCTTATTTCTCAGTGGGGAGGGGACATGATGAAAAGCCAATCAATGATTTCATTGGATGCTGAGCGGAGTGAATGGGGCATTTAATGTTCACATTAAATTAGATAATGATTATTAAAAATGTCTCACATTGAAAAAACAAAGGCATCAATTATCCTCCTGACACACGACATAGCCAGCACACACACAATCCAGGTGGACATGTTACTAGAGTCAGTTCAAAACTGTTAAATAAGTCCCATAATTATCAGAGGCTCAAGAATGGACAAAGCTCTTAGTTGTCATGGCAACAAATAAACTCTTATATCAGCAATTAGAAAAACCAGAAACTGGGCCTATGTATGACATTATTTTTTTTTATGTTTTTTAATGGTTCAAGGGATAGTAGGAAAACATTTTCTAATTAGGTTGTTTTTCCCCCCCAGGTCTTTCCTTAATTCAGCAGATGGTTAAGCAAGGTTTTAGGATAAGTGATCAGTCAACATCTCAATACCCAGAAAGGATAAGCAAGTCTCAGGATGGCCAACTTGCAGGTGACGCAGGGGGCAGAGCCTGGCCACACATCGTCTGCGCAGGCTGTTAGCTGCGCTGGAGCTCTCTCTAGCCCTGTTTGACCCTCTCTGAGGGCAGAGGAAATGCATTGTCTGAGCACACAGAATTCCTTTACACAGTGGCTAAGCTACACAACCTAAGAGCTATTGAAAAATTACACTGCTTTCTGGATGACTATTTTGTGGTAATATAACTTCATTGCCATATGAATGCCACTAAATGAATATGTGGAGAAATATTTCCATTTCTAGTTGCAGGCCAAGCTACACTTATCAATTTACTCAGGGCAGCATTTTCTAGCCAGAACACCTCGTGTGGCACCACGGCGAGCTCCCGATGTGCTGAGATGAACACGAGGTGTTTGCTCTGCTGACGTAAGATCAGAGTGACGAGCGGTGGGATCTTCTAAAACTTCTGTTCTGTGCGCCAAGTGCATTATTTGCATTTATTTCCAGACACAGATAGCATTTTTGTTTGCTCTGTCTTCATTTCTAAATTCGTTCTGAGTGTAAGATCATAAAGTGTGTGAAGGTGGGAGACCGTTAAGAAGCGGCGCAGAAGAATGTATGTTCCAGAGGATGCTCCCTGCAGCACTTCACCTCCACTGCCTGCTTCTTCCTGAGGAGACCAGGAAGCCTGCACTCTGGTCCAGCTCTGAGCTCATGACTGCTCCCCATGGTTATCCTTGTGTATGTCTTCTCTCTGTGAAAATGGTTAAGAATGCCTCATTAATTTTTCCATTAAAATTAGAGAGGCTGTTTTTTCATTGAAGGGCTTTTCATTTAGAAGCAGGATTTGCTGAAAGAGGAAATCCTATATAATAAAACCCTAATATGCAAATCGACTGAACAGCGGAACAACTGGTGGAACGACAGGCTGCTGTGACATGCACTGACCACCAGGGGGCATGTGCTCAACACAGGAGCTGCTCCTGGTGGGTACCAGCGAGTGAGCAGTGCCAGGCCATCAGCCAAGGCGGGTGCCAGTGGGGCTCCACCCCCCCTTTTCCCCACAGATCTGCCATGACCACCTGCCAGGCCTAGGGACCCTACCCTATATATTGGGAACAGTGTCTTAGATTTAAAAATTAAAACCTGGCAAGGTTACTCTACCACTGAAAAAACAGGATGATGCAGCAATGGCATGCATGGACTCTGGCTTGCACATGTTATGGTCAGCCCTGATTCTGACACTTATAACTGTGTGACAAAGCCAATTACTTAACTTCTCTCTGCTTTAGTTTTTCCACCCATAAGATGGGGAAAATGGTACTGAAAGGAAAAAAAGTGCTACAAGCCGCCTGTTTTATCTCAACTCCCCAGGCTCCCCCTCCCCAGGCTTCCCCCCACCCCTCTAGAGACGCCAGGGATGGGGAACAAAGGGAGTGCAGGCCTTGAGGCTGCCCTCGGAGATAGCCCCGGTCACAAGCAGCAGGCTGAGTAAACAGAGCGCCAATCAACCATTAAAATAAACAGGTTGTAAAAACGCCCTACTGAGACTCACAGCAGGGTCCTTGGAATTTCTGTGTTTCCCTCTTACCCTCCTGCATGCAGACCCTCCCTGATGTGTGATTTTTGCATATAAATATCTGAAAGACTTGTTGCCTGGGGCCCAACTCCGCTCCTGCGTGAGTTTCGAGTTGAGCCCCAGCGCGCTGGAATAAAACCTCTTGCGGTTTGCATCAAGTAACGTCTCCTGCGGTTGATTGGGGTCGCCGTCAGTCTGCAGGACAGAGTGAGGGTCCCATTTCAGGGGTCACACAGTACTATGGCCTCAGAAGGATCATGTTATGAACTACTTTTTATAATTGGGGCAAAAAAAAATGTAGCTGCCCATACAACAGCAAGATGCCTTTCACCTGTATGAGAAGTATGGTCACTGGTGCATGCAGCCTCCTGGATTGCGAGAGGGCACAGGCCGAGCTGAGGGACATGCACCCCCCTCCCCCACATGAATTTCATACACCGGGTCTCTAGTTGAAGTATAAATGTATTTGATTAACAATCAACAGCCGAGCACACAGCTGGATGGCAGCCTGTCAGGTTAGAGGCTGACCTGCAGACATAGGCAAAGTCCACCCTTTCACAGCCGGTAGACAAGCTACCTGCCAAGTTGCTATGGGGTTGGCGTCCTGCGAAACGTAACCTGTCTCATAAATGGCTTAGCATTCTCATGTAGGATTTCCCCCGACTGGGCACTCCTGTTCCTCAGGTGACCCCAGAGTCAGCCCCCTTTGTCTTCCCTGCTGATACTTGATCTCTCGCTCTTTATTTGTATGTAAATTGTGTCATTAACGGGCACAATCCAAATGAGGTGCATGTTGAAGAAGAAAGGGTTTCCCTTTCCATGCTGTCCTGGCCTCCAGGGACAATGAATTTTCCCTTTGTGCTGAGCCAAGGATTCTTGGAGCTCTACCTACCACCCTTGCAGGAGGCTTCTGCCTGCCACACCCAGTGAGAACCCCAAACCAGACTGAGGACACCCTTGGGCACTATTCTTGCTGTTAGTGGAGAGGTGGCTCTCACAGGGTCTTTGTAACTTCCTTCCATGTCTGACATGAAATCGAATATAAGGAGCCCTTCTAAATCAGACACAGCAACACACTTGTTCTCATTTCTACCAAGTCATTGCACCATGACCTCGGAACTGTCATTAACAAAGTTCCTTATGCTCCCAACTCCTCCTTCGAGGCCTTCTCTGGTCCTGACTCTTCTCCAGGATACACCTCCCTTGCAACCTTCTCAGCGGGGGTTGGCCTGGTCTCCACAAACCCTACTCTGGGACAGAAAATGGAGTTGAGGTTTCTTTTCCCCACCATCCTCTCCCACCTCCCAACAGAGCTGCTTCAGTCTCAGCCATTCCCCTACCACTTCCTACCCTGAAGTGTGACCCTCCTACTGTCCTTCTGGACACCCCCTGTCACATTCTTGTCATTTAAGCATCCGTGTTAATGGCATCCAGCACCTGGCCACTCTTCCCTGATGTTCTCATTGCCAAAGATGGTTGCCTCCCCTCAGCCTCAGCCCACACAGCCATGGTTCACACAGCCTCACAGATGGTCTGTGAAGCCGAGAAGGCAGCGTGCTCTGAGCAGAGTGAATGGGCATGAAGGATGGGGGAGATGTGAGTGATGCAGGGCCTTGTAGGCTGGGATGCAGGTTTGCATGTACGGAAGGGAGGTGTGAAGCAAGTAAGTGATGTGATTGGGTGTGGGCTGTAACAGGGCGCCTCTGGCTTCTCTGTGGGAACGGAGTGACTGACGGCAACGTGGGAGCAGGCGAACCTGGTTTGGAGTGTCCTGCCTGAGGAGAAAGCTTTCCGGGGGAAGCTGACTGCGCTGCACAAGCTGGGACTCAGCCTTGACGTCTCCTCAGGCCGCCACTCTCACCGCACGCCACTGCCCAGCAGGCCTGACTCTGATCTCCCTTCTACCCTGGCCACAGCGGTCTCGGTCACCATCACCTCATGCCCAGGCTACTGCATTCATCACTTTGCTCCTCCTTTCTTCTACTCCTGATTGGTCTGAATTTCAATAATGTAGCATGAAGATGTTCACAAAACATGACTTTTTAAGAAGCCCTTGATTATGACATAACTCTGATTCCATTGCATTTAGGGTGAAATTCAGTTTCACAGGTGGCCTGCCCCGCCTACACGGTTGGCCTTTGCCTACTATCTGACCTCCTTTTCCATTTCGCCCGTTTCTATAATTCACTGAAGCCACTTGAACCTCAGCTTGGAAAGCAAGTCTAGCTCTGAGAACAGGCCTTTCCCCTTGGTTTTGCACCCATCTTTCCTTCAGCAAGAGCACCATTTCCATCAGCTCTCAGCAAGCCGCTCCTTCGTGATCATGTTGTCAGACAGGCCAGCCCATGGCCCCACTCACGTCGTTAGTTTCTATTACACAGCTCCTCCCACAATTGGTACTTAACCCAGTGATGATGAGGGCTAAGAGTGAAGGGAGCACATACATGTTCATTGATTTATCCTCAATCCATTACCATGTCTGGCTCTTAGTAGGCACTTTTTACTTTTCAAAAATAAGTGAATTAGCAAGACACAGTTGGAAAGGAGTTCAGGTTTCTGATATTCTCTTCCTTCTTTCCAAGTGTCGCACTGCCTGGGGACCCTCAGCGCCAATGTAAACCTCTGGCAGGCGTTGTATTTCTCTGAACCCAGGTTTCTTCTAAAATAAGGGCTGTGGTGTGGAGAGCAGTATGGAGTTTCCTCAAAATTAAAAATGGAAATACATTATGACTCAGAGATCCCAATTCTGGGTGTATATCCTAAGAATCCTGAAACACCAATTTGAAAGAATATATGCACCCCTATGTTCATAGGAGGGCAATTTACAATAGCTAAGATCTGGAAGCAGCTCAAGTGCCCATCATCAGATGAGAGGATAAAAGCTATGGTATATTTACACCATGGAATACTACTCCACCATAAAAAAAGGAAATCTTACCTTTTGGGACAGCATGGATAGACCTATAGAGTATTATGCTAAGTGAAATAAGCCAGTCAAAGAAAGACAAATGCCATATGATCTCACTCATGTGTTGAGTCTAATGAACAAAATAAACTAACAAATAAAATAGAAACAGACTCAGAGAACAGACTAGCAGTTGTTCAAGGAGAGAGGATTGAGGACTTGGTGTAAAAGGTGAAGAGATTAAGCAAAGAAAAAAAACAAAATTCATGGACACAGATAACAGTATGGTGATTACCTGAGGGAAAAGGAGTGGGAGGAGATAGAAGAGGGTACAGGGGGCATGAATGGTGATGGAAGGAGACTTGACTTGGAGTGGTGAACAAAAAATACAATACACAGATGCTGTATTATAGAATTATACACCTCAAATGGATATAATTTTATTAACCAATATTACCGCAATAAATTCAATTTAAAAATAAAAATAAAAATAAATAAGTAAAATTGGGGCTGCTTTATACTTCCCCACTGTCTGCCCCCTGGTCTACCCAACAGGCCTCGCTCCAGCAGCTTTGCTCTGCAGCCCGAGCTGCCCGGCCCCTACTCCACATGTGCTCCCTGCTAACGTGCAGCCAGGAGGTGTCTGTTTTATTCTAACACATTCTCTTTCTTTCCTTATCTTTCTTATTTGCTTGTTTTACTTCCTCATTTATCAAAAGACCAATTAACTGGGTTTCCTTTACATGCCTGCAGGGAGGATTCCAAATTTCCCATAAGTTTCCAGCCCATCTTCCAGTCAGTTGTGTCTCCTCCTTTCTCTTTGGGCTTCAGTGTTCTCCCACCAACTCCCCCTCAAAGGCTGCTCCCGCCCAGGACAGACCGTGGCCCACCTGTGCTCACTGCCTCCTTAGTTCACACCACTTAACCCATAGGCGGGGGCATCGATTACGACAGAGGTTTCCCACTTCTCACCCATTCTTCTATATTTGGGGATGGATTATCTGCATCACTAAGTGTCCCTGCATTCACGGGTTCCTAGAAAGGCTTTCACACTGTTATTTAAAATGTTAACTGAATGATTTCAGATGTAAATTCCTTATCCCAATCATAGCAATAAGACTATTAACTTATTGTTTGGCGTTTACCCTCTTCGGTAACAAAATCACCACAGGAAACTGAACAGGTGTGCCCAGGAGCACCACCCCCAGAGGAGCTGATTGTGGACACACAGAAGGAAACACTACTATTCCACTTGTTCTCTCAGGCTGGGTGTGCACAGTGTCAGTCCGCACACACTCCACAGGCTGGATGAAGTGGGCTAAAGGAAGAAAGGAATCTCAGAGCATAGCACAATGCAGCAGGAAAAAAATTACCACTCCAAATACTGTAGTATTTTTAATACAATACTTTTAATTTAATTTCAACACTTGTTGAAATCAACATAGATAAAACCATGGGAAAACCGCTCGCACCCACTGCCGGCGCCCGGCGCCAGCTACTATTGCTTGGCACCATCAGTGGGTGTGAGCGGCAGCTGCCAGCCCCGATCACCCCTCAGGGCTTCTTCACCTTCTCCTGTTTCTGAGGGGCAATCGGGGCTGACAGCTACCTCTTGCATCTGCTGCTGGCACTGTCAGCAGGTCCAAACGAAGGCTACTGGCCCCAATTTCCCCTGATGGCTTCTCCACCTCCCCCTGCTCCTGAGAGGCGATCAGGGCAGCAGCCGCTGCTCACACCCACTGCTGGCGCTGGCCCAAATTGCTCCATACCATCAGTGGGAGGGGCCAGGCAAAGGGCGCAGAGGATGGGTCAAGATCCACCCCTGTGCCCACCGCAGCCTTGCAGCCCACAGTTCCTTTCAAGGTGCACAAATTTGTGCACTGTGCCCCTAGTAGCCTAATATTAGCATTAAAAAATGAGCCAGCCAAAGAAATTTTAAGGAACTCTAATTAGTTTTATCAGTTTCATTTTAATGCAGATGTAAAGAAATTGCATAACTGATTTGAGTGTTAATCATTTTTCTAGAAAGGAAGCAAATGCAGCATCTTTGTCTTTTGGCACACTGTCTCTTCACAGAGCAGATACACTTCAATGGTTGGGATCAGGACCTCGTGAGGAGATAGAAGAGGGCTAGGTAGTCTGGGACTGGACCTTGGAGGAAGGAAGTAGAACCAGAGAACCAAACCAACAGGTGTGAGTTGCTAAGGCAACCCAGCTGGGCAGGAAAAGAAAGGCCTGCATGGGAGCTTTCAAATATATGGATGTTACAAGACAGGCAGCTTGTAACCAATCACAAGGCAGTGAGGCGTAGAATCAATCCCAAGGATGTTGAGGCAGAATTCTTTGGAAGTACCAATCAGGAGCTAGCAAGGTATGTATCTGCCTCTAACAAAGAAGCACACTATCCTGTGTGTCTCAGCAGCACTGGGTTCCTGGCAAGGGATGTGCTCCCCAGGCCCACGTGGCTCATGGCCACTGGGCCACCACACCGGACTAGTGGATTTCCATTAGCTGGGATGCTGAACTACACCGGCTGCAACACGGAAAGGAAGGCTGGACGCTGGCTGCTCCTGGACCCCAGCGGCACCTGTTCCAGGACTGGCTTCTCCCAGCAAACTTAGCTTATGCTCATTGCCTTTTGTCCACAGATTCATGCTTTGGTTTTGAGAGACAACAATCTTGGACGTGACCGCCCCCTTTTGGCTTCACTAGCATAGAGCTCCACGTGCCCCGTGGAGGATGCAGGCTGATTTTCAGGGGAGACATTCCTGACAGCCTCTGGACATGCACAGTGAGGAGAAGAAGGGAGGAGGCCTGTTGCAATGGGGACACAGAAGGCATGCTAGGGATCTGAAAAGGCAGGTGTGGGCTGCTCCGAGTTAAAGGTGAAGAAACAGTGTTCAAAAGCAGCAGAGAAACCAGAAGGGTTGGCTGGTCCGAAAGCCAGACGTCCACAACGACCTTGAAAATTTCCCTGTGTTCCTCCTGGGCACTTTTGGCTCCTATCCCCTCCTCTGTTGAAACCCCAAGCACTGGCTTCCTCCCCTGTGGACGCTAAGCCTGCCGGTTTACTCACGTGATCTGAGCAGTGAAATCCCTGCACATGGCAGGCACTCAGCAAAGCCTGTTTGGCTTCCAAGGCAGGCTGGTCTCCCCTTTATACCCATTGTTTGTTGATAAAGGAAACCCAGAGGCAGGATCCTCCATGCCTGAGGTCAGGAAGTAGGTGGCCTTGTGGGGATGTGGGCGACACTGTGCTCCAAGCTTACAAAATGAAACAGGGCCGGATCCGAAAAGCTGCCCTCCATCTGGCCTGTGAAACCTCGCTGCCAGGGGCCCTGCCTGCTGCCCTTTCAGCTTCCCTGCCGGTCTCTGCTATTTTTATGACTTGCTCATGAAAATATTGGAATCATCTCAAAAAATCAAATAATGATATGCATAACACAGGCATGCCTGAGGGACATGCACTGATCTATGGTGGTTTCCATGGATGGTGGTTTCCATGGAGAGTTTCAGAACATTAGATGCAAAAATCCTGAACACAGATGCACATAGGATATTACTTTGTCTAATCTATTGCCACACTGAAAGCTACACAAGGGATTCATTACAATGTGAGTCTATTTCAACAGGAAGAGAATCAAATGACCCTGAAAATCCTTGCTTAATCTTTTCTTTTCAGCTTCCATCAACAAATGACAGCTTTCATTATCCTGAAAATTAGCAACTGGGATTTGTCACTGACCCACTAATCATATGCATTGCAAGTAGAAATTGTGTCTAAAGACCAAAGAAAATGCAAACCTATAAATAAATGTAGGAATAGATGAATAATAGCATCTATCTAAAAAAATCCAATCTGATTTTTTTGTTTTGTTTTGTTTTAATGATCTCAGAGAGGAAGGGAGAGGAAGTGGAAGGGAGAGATAGAAACATCAATGATGAGAATCATTGATCGGCTGCCTCCTGCACGCCCCCTACTGGGGATTGAGCCCAGAACCCAGGTGTGTGCCCTTGACTGGAATCGAACCTGAAACCTTTCAGTTCCCAGGCTAATGCTCTATCCACAGAGCCAAACCAGCTAGGCCTCCAGTCTGATTTTTTTTTAATGTTTTTATTGATTTTTTTTTTTAAGTGAGGAAGGGAGAAGGATGGAGAGATAGAATCTCGATGAGAGACAGATTTTACTGGTTGCCTCCTCCATGCCCCTACTGGGGTGGACCCCATAACCAGGGCATGTGCCCTGACTGAGAATTGAACCCCAGCAGCCTGTAGGTTCATGGGTTGACACTCAACCACTGAACTATACTGACCGGGCTCCTGTCTGATTTTTTTTTTAATGTGCTTCTATGAGGTAACTTAATTTATATATTTTTTACAAATCATAAATTTTCTTTATAATTTCAAAAAAATTCTCCTTATAACCTTACATGAACTGAGAAATTAAAAAAAGAAGATCTAAGACCCAGAAAGTAGAAGTGCCTGGGCACGTTCAGGAACTCAGAATTAGACCAAGGGCTGCACCCTTTGGCCTAGAACCTAGACTCAGACAACTGGCATCACTGAAGTGCAGGCAGAGACAGTGGTGCCATTACATCTGAATCATATCTTTTCAGTCTTCTGTTATCAAACGTTGTTTATTGGTATTTTAATGTTTACAAATCTTGTTTTCAATTGGTACTTTAAATATTTCACAGTTATTTTTAAAAGTTTCACTCTTGCCCGGCTAGCATGGCTCAGTGGTTGAGCATCAACCTATGAACCAGGAAGTCACTGTTTGATTCCCCTTTAGGGCACATGCCCAGGTTCAATCCCCAGTAGGGGGCATGCAGGAGGCAGCTGATCAATGATTCTCTCTCATCATTGATGTTTCCATCTCTCTCCCCTCTCCCTTCCTCTCTGAAATATATATATTTTAAAAAAAGTGAAGCTTTTTAAAAAATATATTTTTTTGATTTTTTTACAGAGAGGAAGGGAGAGGGATAGAGAGTTAGAAACATTGATGAGAGAGAAACATCAATCAGCTGCCTCCTGCACACTCCCTAGTGGGTATGTGCCTGCAACCAAGGTACATGTCCTTGACCAAAATCGAACCTGGGACCCTTGAGTCCGCTGGCCAACACTCTATCCACTGAGCCAAACCAGTTAGGGCAAAAGTGAATCTTTTTAGATGAGGTATTGTTTCTCCCTGCTGCCCCCTCTGCTCTTTGCAGGCTCAGGCAGGCCCAGCTCCAGGGGGTTTGGCTGCACTTTCAGGGTGGACTGTTCGCGTGGCAGGTGAGGTTGGTGCAGGCCTTTGTCTGGGAGCTCATTTACAACTCGCAGCTAAGAGCTCCAGTTCCTTTCAGGTAGCTGCGTGATTTCCTCGGGAATGGCCGTCGTGGCCCAAAAGCATGTGTTGGGGACAGAAAATTGAAGCTCTTCATCCCTTGAGGCCTCAGCCTGGAAACTGTCAGTGTCATTTCTGCTATATTCTGTTGGTCAAAACAGTCACAGAATCTAATCAATTTAAAGGGACAGGAGACTCTGTCTTTCACAGGAGAGGCAGCAAAGAATTTGCAAACATCATTAATGTAACACAGCAACGTTACTTACAGATTTCCTTTCAGAAAAGCCCAAGCCATGTGATACTTTTAGATATCAATCCTGTCACACAGATTATTTAATGTAAATGCATTAGAGTCTCACATGAGTCCAATCAAACAGCCGGTTTTGTTTCCTATTTCACAAAGGACAAAACGCCGCTTGGACACTAACAGGTAAATGGGCTGCCTGTCAGATTGCTGTAGGGCGGTCCTTAGTTAGTCCTATCCATCGGCTGTGCAGCTAGAAGAGTCAGTTATGCTGTCTTGTTTTATTTTCTTTGCCTTATTTGCACGTATAAAACACACACACTCTTTAATGACATTTTAGTGAGTTTTCTGGAAAGACTGGAAATAAATGCATGTATTAACCTTGCCGTGTTTAACTAAACACTTGTTCTGTGTTGACAGACCCATGGCTTATCTTCGTGGTTTGTAATGAGCCTGGTTCTTGATTCTGCAGAGCTGGGAGAACCCCCCGGAACCCCTCTCCTCGAAGGGGATAATCCAGGGCCGCTCACCACTCAGAGCGTGAGGTTACCACCCTCCTTACCCCAACACAAGACTAGAGGCTCATTGTCTGTAGCAGCTATAGCAGAGGTCTTCGGCCAGGACCCAGCTGGAACATGAGTGCAGAGAACTAGAACAATTAAATGAAAAATTACGTGTTGAATTGTGAGGTATCCAGCCCTTTCCCACCAAATCAAAGCACTGTGACCACCGGCATCTTATGGGTGAGCAGGAGGCTGGAAGGCCTTTGTCTGAGGTCCTGGCCAGCCTAAGAGAAGAGATCTGCTTACATTGGCAATAGGGGCTACCCAAACTAGTCTACACCCTGGGACCTAGAGAAGCCCACCACTGGGCAGTGTCCCTCACAGGGCATTCAGAGGCGCCTCATTTGAAAGATGGAGGCGAAAACAAACCAACAGATAAAAGCAACTTGGAAAGAAACCAAAACTATCTCCCCAAAAAGGAACTAAAAAATGTACAATTAATAGTCTTAATTTAAAAAAAAAAACATATTGCAAATAAAAAGCAAAGTAAGTCCTACAAGCTCTGAAAATAATATTTGTAAGTAAAAATAGCTTTAGAAAACAAATAAATAATATATAAGCAATTAAAACCTCCAAAGAGGTTTTAGCAGATAGAGTTGAGTGCATCTCCCAAGACAAATATGAAAAATA
>NW_006282814.1:734738-747747 GCF_000327345.1 Myotis davidii | reverse complement strand
GAGCACCCCATAGCTGTCTTCAACATGCCAGAGTCAAGGGAAGATTAAAGCTGCCGGGGGAGACAGTGTATGCAAAGCCTCAGCAAGTACAATGACATGAACAGCTCAGCGAAAGCACTTGAAACTAGAAGATAGCGGAGCAGGGAAATACTTCCTAATGTAGAATTACCCATTCAAATAGAAGAGTGAGTGTATAATTACAGAATTCATGTTATCAACTGAAGTTTGTCTCCTTGAAGTCCATATTGTAAGTTGTACTCCCCTGTGACGGTGGGAGGAGGCGGGGCCTTTGGGTGGGAACTGGCCGTAAGGTAGAGCTCTCATGAATGGCATTGGTGGCCTCATAAAGGAGACCCCACAGGGCCCGACTGTCCCTCTGCCTGTGAGGACACTGTCAGCTGACAGCCAGGAAGCAAGTTCTCACCTGACACTGACTCTGCCTGTGCCTTCACCTTGGACTTCCAGCCGCCAAACTGTGCAGTAGACAAGTGCTGTTGCTAAGCCCCAGTATTCTGTCATAACACCCCAAACAGACATAGAGAAACTCAACAATTTACCCTCCTATACTCTGCCTTTAAATTTATTAAAGATGGGTTTCTCCAAAATCATGCAGTAAATTGATATGAATATTGTTGAGTGCTTACTATGCATTTTCCCAACCAACTTACATCCACTGCACATCTATTAGGTAATTAATTCTTCCCAAAGCCTGGGAAATGTGTACAGTCATAAATCTCCTGTGACATCTGAGGATACCGAGGCCCAGAGAAGGTAAGTAAAGTAAGTACAATCAAGACATTTTCCCACTCTTCTCCCTTGAAACACATGAAAAAATTATTTTTAAAAAATAATAACAGGCATGAAAAACAAAACTCATACATTTAAAGAAACAAGGAATAGGTCACTAAAAAACAACCATAAACCATACTTCCCTGGAGCTGTGATGTCCAGGGTGAGGCAGAGAGATGGCTAAGAGCTGTCACACGTGCCCTTGGACCTCAAGGAGGACACACATCCCCCCTCAGTGTTTTACAATCCTCAAGGCCATGTTCATTGACTCTGGATTTCCAAATGAAACCCAGGCCCGGGCAGGCCTGCGCTGTGCCCTGAGTATAATGCCCCTGGCGTTCCATTCTTTGGTGGCCTCACAATGAGCAGCTTTATCCCTGTCACCTCCTCTGCTGGTCTCTAAATATGGAAGGTCCTTGATGTTCAATCCTAAAGCCCTCTCTGCTTTTTCTAAATTCTCTTCTCATGGGTCCTTGCTCCAGTGGCTTCTCACCCTGCAGAGGTTGACATTTCTTCAGCCTGCCTTCTCCTCAGAGCTCCAGTGTTGTCTGCCTGATGGCCCACCTACCGTCACTGACATGGACTTAATGTTTCTGCCCACACCCCCAAAAATTAGATATTGAAGAGTTAAGCCAGCGTTGCTGTTTATATATGGGCCTGTAAGGAAGTAATTAAAGCCAAAGGAGGTCATAGGAGTGAGTCCTGATCTTATTGGGTTAGTGTCCTTATAAGAGGAGACGCCAGAGCCCGGCCAGTGCTCAGTGGTTGAGCATCAACCTATGAACCAGGACATCACAGTTCAATTCCCTGTTAGGGCACATGCCCGGGTTGCCGGCTCAATCCCCAGTATGGGATGTGCAAAAGGCAGTGGATCAATGATTTTCTCTCATCATTGAAGTCTCTAACGCTTTCTCCCTCTTCCTTCCTCTCTCTGAAATCAATAATAATAAAGCTCTCTCTCCATCCCCCTTCCTCTCTGAAATCAAGAGAGAGAGAGAGAGAGAGAGAAAGAGAGACATCAGAGCTCACACTCTCTTTCTGTGCATGTGCACTGGAGAGAGGGCACATGAGCGCACTGCCAGGAAGAGAACTCTCCCCAGAAACAGATCATGCTGGCAGTCCACCTCCAGAACAGTGAGGAAATGCACACGAGTTGTTTAGGCCACCAGACTAATGCAGCCCTCACATGCACTACAGGATTATGTCAAGTTTAATATATTCAAAACCAAACTCCTGATTTTCCCTTAAAAACAGTTTTTGCCGGGCCGGCCGGCTTGGCTCAGTGGTTGAGCATCAACCTATGAATCAGGAGATCACAGTTCGATTCCCAGTCAGGGCATATGCCACCTTGTGGGCTCAATCCCCCGTGCGGGGCATGCAGGAGGCAGCTGATCTATGATGTTTCTCTCTCATCATTGATGTTTCTATCTCTCTCTCCCTCTCCCTTTCTTCTGAAACCAATAAAAATATGTTTTAAAAAACCCAAAAACAGTTTTTTAACATCTAAGTTTTCAAGCTGGAAATCTGGGAGCCATTCTGATTTTGAGTAGCCTAATTTCCCACATCCACTGCGTCATGAAGTCCTGTTGATGATGTCACTCTCTCCATCTTCACACACCCATGTAGGCTGAGACCTCCTCTGGTGCCCTTGAACTATTTCAATAACCACAAAAGCTTCTTGTTTTCCCCCTTTGTGCCAAGTCAATCCATTTTTCATAAAGAAGTCAGAGTAATTTTTGCAAAACAAAGCAGACTCCGGCTTAAAACCCTCCGATTACCTCCCATTATTTTTTTTAATCTGAACTTCCCACCCCCTCAAAAAAAAATTGAGTCTTTGCATTTTGGAAAATATCTTGCTTGTGCATCTACATTTAAATAAAGGTAATCGGGCTTGAGATAGAAAATAAAGTTGAAATATATTTTCTGAAGAACTATAGATCTTACTACATTATCTTTTACTGATTAATATTGCATAATGAAAAAGCTGACTGAACATATATTAAAAAATAAATAGCTGTTAAAAAATAAATATCAGAAATAGTCTAGGTCCTGCTCTTTCTCCCTATGGAGATTTCATTGTGGTTGGATTTGACAAATAACAGATAATAAATGATTAAAATGCACAGAATGGACTTCCACTTCCAGGAAGGTGAATTGCACTTTTCTCTAATCCTTCTTAGAAGTACACCCCAAATGCTGGGCATTACGTATAAAAGAAACAGAAGAAGGGTGGAGAGAAAAGAGTAGAGAAACAAACAAAGATGTGGTCTCCCAGAAAGAAGAGCATGCGATAGAGTTGTTCTGAACTGAACGTGCCCCCCGTTCATGTTGCAGCCTTAACCCCGCAGTGTGACTGTTGGGAGCTGTGGGCTATCAGGAAGTGACAGAAGTTAAATGAGTTTGAAGAGTGGGGCCCTGACCCTATACGACTGGTGCACTTATGAGAAAAAGTAAAACACCAGAGTGCTGTCCCTACCACCTGAGGACACAGGAAAAAGGTGCGCGATGGTGAGCCAGGGAGAGGGGCCTCACCAGGAACTGAAGTTGCCACAGCTGGATCTTGGGAACTGTGAGAAAATCAACGCCTGCTGTTTAAACCACACCGTCTGTGGGTGTTCATTATGCTAGCCTGAGAAGACGAAGATGAGAGTCACCAGAAAACAACAAAAAATATTATTGGATATTAAAAATAGATCTTTAAAATTAATAAAATAAATAATTAAATAAGTAGCTGATATTGAATTCATATTAAGAAGAACAAGTGACAAAAATTCACCAGACATGTAGGCTTACAGATATTCAGATTTAATTCTTATCTAAAGGTATTTTGCAGGAGAAAAAGAATATAGTAAAACAGAAATAATTTATTAAAAAATATAATCTTTGGGTTAAATTTTTTATTCTTTTTCTCTGCCAAATATGAATAAAGAAATTCAAAACCATCTATCTAGATTCACATTTGTAAATTTTCTGACCTTCAGTGGCAAAGCCCTAAAGCCCCAAAGCCCTTTTCTGTGTCCTCAGGTGGTAGGGAGAGCGCTCTGGTGTTTTACTTTTTCTCATAAGTGCACCAGTCGTATAGGATCAGGGCCCCACGCTTACAAACTCATTTAACTTCTATCACTTCCCGATAGCCCACATCTCCAAATCCACATCTACTTTGTAAAAAAACTCAGATCTTTACAGGTTTTCTCTAAGGTCCTGTGGTGAGACCATTGCTGGCTGCTCTATGTAAAATTAAAACATCTTCTGTGCTGTGTGCCACGATGTAACAGAAAATGCAGGCTTGGCTGCCTGCCCCAGTGAAAGCCAAGCTCGTGAAACAGGGGCTGGTGCCAAAGGAAAAAGGTCCTGTTCAGGGTTGTGCAGCCTGGGAGAATGGTGACTCGCGCCTCAAAGCCATCCCCTTCCTGCTCAATCCCGTTGTTCTTATAGGAACAGGGAGGTGAGGGCTTTTTTTCTATCCAGTTATCTTGCTAGCTTTGGGCACACTCAGTAGCCTATCCATTCATCTTTCTAGCTTTTGGTGTGCTTGGGCCCTATCTATTCATATTTTTAGTTTTGGGCACACTCAGTGTAAACCTCCCCCGGCCTCCCCACCCTGCTGCCATCGCCATCTTGGCCAATGGGGGAGATTCCCTGGTTTGCCAACTGACAGTCTACAATATCGGTGATACTAGTTGTGTTAACAGTCTGTGAGTGTTTAAATTAATTTTTTAAAATATATTTTATTGATTTTTCACAGAGAGGAAGGGAGAGAGATAGAGAGTTAGAAACATCGATGAGAGAGAAACATCGATCAGCTGCCTCCTGCACATCTCCCACTAGGGATGTGCCCGCAACCCAGGTACATGCCCTTGACCAGAATCGAACCTGGGACCTTTCAGTCCGCAGGCCGACGCTCTATCCACTGAGCCAAACCGGTTTCGGCTGTTTAAATTAATTTTTGAAATTATTATAGATTCCCTGGAAATTGCAAAGATAACAGAAGCATGCCCTGTCTGGGTGGCTAAGTTGGTTGGAACATCCTCCTGTACACCAAAGGGTTGTGGAGTCTAATTTTATTCTTTTTCATGTGGTTTCATAATTGTTCCAGCGCCCTTTGTTGAAATAACTATTCTTTTTCCATTAAATGATCTTAGCACCTTAGTAAAAAATCAATTGGTCAGATGACATGATTCTGCACATAGAAATAACTAAAAACTCCATCAAAAAATTATTAAAAACAATAAACAAATATGTAAGGTTGCAGGACACAAAATCAAAGTACAAAAATCCACTGCCTTCCTTTATACTAACAAAGGAACTTCAGAAAAAGAAATGAAAGTAAACAATTCCTTTTGTAATTGCAACCAAAAGAATAAAATACCTAGGAATAAACATAAAATGTGAAAGACCTATATGCATGAATTAATATTTACCAACTAGAGTATACAGAATGGAGCAAAAGTAGGTTTACAGTTGTGAGGATGTGAAAGAGTTGATTCTTGTGTTATAATTTATAATTATTGTAATGTTTTCCATACGAACTACTATAAACCTACTTTTGCCCCACCCTGTATTGTTCTCGTAAAGTTCCTTTTGCCTTTAGACAAAATTTTTTGTCAAAACACTTTCCCAAAAATTCCTTTTATTCGCTCTTCTTTAAATTAAATTGTGCCATATGCATGTAACTTACCTAGATTTATTTGTTACAGTCCAATTTCTAACCTTGTATCTCATAGCATGTTGGTTGATTTTTTAAATTTGCATAAATTAATGTTCACTTTTTTTAGTGAATGCAATTGCTTTGCAGTCAGTCATCTTCTCCTTCCCCAACCAATGGCAATAGGTCATATGTTTTCCATCCATAGTTTTTCCTTTTCCCAAATATCACATAAATGGAATCATACAATACATAGCCTTCCATCTGGCTTCTTTTACTTAGAAAAATGCAGTTAAGCTTCAAGCACAGGGTTGCATGAATCAATACCTTTATCTTTTTATCACAAGTACAGAAACCATTGCAATGAGCTAGTTATTAATAATAGAAAAGGAACAAAGAGGCCAGGCATTACAGGCATGTTCCCTGCAGAACACTGGGGGACAGAACCACATAGGGAAGATAGACGCATGCCCAGTAAAGTGGGGATGACATGGGGAAGATGCTGGCCTGTCAATCACACCAGAATGGACATGGCCACTGCAGATGTGCAAAGATTTGGGATACCTAATCCATCCCCTACACAAAGAAGTTCACGCTCGTGGTTCCTCTTGGCACACTTGGCTCATGGCTCACGCTTGGCTTCCTGGCATTCTCCCTGGAAACTCTGGACACTGGCTCTGAATTCAGCTCTCCTGAAACCTCAGCTGCCTGGTCTAAGGGAAATCGCACTCTGGAAACCCAGGCGCGTGAGCACGTGGAAACAACGCTTGCTGACACACTGCATCCTCCGTGCCAGTCTCAGAAAATGTGTCTTTTTGTGGGTGAGGGGGATATCGTAAGGACACCACTCCCGTTAGCAACGGGGAAAGATGAGGTATATTTTCCTCTGACAACAGTACCACAATTTGCTTTATTTATTTAGGCATCTTGTTTTGTTTTGTTCCCCTGATTTTTAGCAATTACAAATGAAGTGGCTACAAACATTCAAGTACACAGTTTTGTAGTAATTTATGCTTTCAGTTTGCATGAGTAAATACCTAAGCATTTAATGAATGGGTTTTATAGTAAATGTATGTTTAACTTATAAAAACCTACCAAATCATCTTCCAACATGGTTGTATTATTTTGTGTTCCCATAAGAAATGAGTGGGAGGTCCTGTTATTACTCTGTTTTCTTGCCAGCATTTAGTGTCATCAGTATCTCTTTTTGATCTTAGCTTTTCTAATACATGTGTGGTGGCATATGAACTCAAGTGGCCCAACATCATTTTTTCAAAATAGTATATGTTCCTGATAATGGTGACTTTTACCTTATATATTTTCTTGGAACTTTACTGATAAAATTGATAGGTTATAACAGTCTTCTCCTACATGATTTAATTACTATTTCTATTTCTTTAGTTTCTTCTATTTTTAAATCTTCTCAAAATACTGCTGCTAATTTTGAAGATATTATTCATGTTATTATGAGTCTATTCTTTGTCTTAGATATTTCCTGCATTTTCTATGAGACTGAGGGTGGGCAAAAAGATAAGCTCATCACTTCAATCTGTCATCTGTTGCTTCTCAGTTAACATTTTTTTTAAATTATATCCCGAATGTCAACTATGTTATATTCTCTCACTTCAGCTTCTTACCACCCTATTCCCCTGAACAAAATCCAATACCTTCAGAAAATTGAAATTCAAAAATACCAAGTTTCCTCAGGGAGAATCAAAACACAAACCATCAGTTTAAAATATGATTTTGGAATTGAAACTATATACAGAAAAATGATAGAGCAAGGATTTGTTAATTATTCTGGCCTATGATAAAATAATTAGTTTTGAAATCGTAGCATTCTATTTAAGCAACTTATTTATATAGGGATAAGCATAAACATACATCTATATGAGCATACAACAGCAGATAAATATTATGTGTATCAATTTCTTTTAATTTATACCTTTTAATCAATCAACCATAATTTTACCCCTAACATCTGATAATGGATATTAAATTTAAATCACGTTTTCACATCTTCACAATTATACTGAAAACGGGTCACTCTGTATTAGGAAGGGATCAGAAACCTTATGAGGAATTAAGATTTCACCCTTTTCCTTCTCTTACGCCGAGGGTGTCAATGGTCCGTGAGCAGCGCCAGGACTTTCCTGAGGGGTGGACAGGAGCAGGTGAGAGTGCAAAGCACTGCTCCCTACCCTCCTGTCCACTCTCCAGGACCAGGTGGACTTTGGCGGGGCCCTGGACTGGTTACGGTGGACTCAGTCCATGAACATGGTCTAGTTCTTTAGGTTGGACCACTAGTCCATTCTCTGGCCTTTGGGCAAAATATAGGGATGGGGAAACCCCTAATTATTAAAAAAACAAAACAAAACAAAACAAAACAAAAAACCCCACTAATCTTTAGTCTTTGGGTAAAAATCCTGGCACGGCTACGTAGTGTGTGTGTGGCCTGGGAAAGCGCCTCAGCTTCGCCCGGCTGCTGGGAAATAAAGCCACGCCCCGTACAGAGTTCTCGGGAAAATGAAGACGAACAAATTAAAGCACATTCATAACCAGTACATTCCTTTTACATTTCAGTAAAAACCCTAGAGAGACCTCTTTAAATCTGACAGAAAACCCTGACGACAGGGGCAGCATTTGCTCCCGCTCTGTCTGTCTGCACACCTTCGGAGCTGCTGTTTCCCACCTGCGCAGTCCCGGTGGCTCCGGCCTTTCCTCCAGGGCCGTCTTTTGATTAACTGCTCATAATTAAAATTAAATTTGATGAACGGGAACCAAAGCTTTCCGTTGGCTTCTTTTAGCACACTGTACTTTATTTAGTGAATAATAAAAGTATAAATTCCTATAATTAAAGGGAGATTGAGAACAGAGTCATTTTCTGGGTAAATGAGGTATCTCTTAAGCCTCAGTTTTCGTTCTATAGGTTTACCTGTAGAAATAAAATCTCTGATGTGTAGATCAGCTCAGGTTGCCAGGAAACACACTGAGAATAGTTGCAAATGCACTTTATATTATCATTATCGTTTATACAAAGTGTGCGCCTCATTCTTAAACTTACATTATGATGAAAATAAATGTGTCTATAAAAATCTCAAAAAATAGCCTTAGCTGGTTTGGCTCAGTGGACAGAGCGTCGGCCTGCAGACTGAAGGGTCCCGGGTTCAATTCTGGTCAAGGGCATGTACCCTGGTTGCAGGCACATCCCCAGTGCAGGGTGTGCAGAAGGCAGCTGATTGATGTTTCTCTCTCATGGATGTTTCTGGCTCTATGTCCCTCTCCTTTCCTCTCTGTGGAAAATCAATAAAAATATATTTTTAAAAAAATCTCAAAAAATAGAAAATCATAAATATATAGATATGAAAGCTTGAATATCTAAAGAAATTAAGTAATATTTACAAAGCATTTTTTTTCTCAGCCATGTTCACCTCTTTAAGTGTGCAGTAGCATGTTGTTAAGTATTTGCACATTGTTGGCAATGGCCCTCTAGCAGAACTTGACTTCATCTTTCAAATAGAAACTTTATATTCATTGAACAACCCTCTCCCCGTCCCCCCAGATCCTTGCAATCAACAGTCTACATTGTTTCTTAGGAGATACTTCATATAAGTAGAATCATCCAGCCTTTGTCTTTTTTGAGATTTACTGATTTCATTTAGCATCCTGTCCATGTTGTAACACTGACAGCATTTCCCTCTTTTTTGAAGACTGAACAACATTCCTTCATCTGTATATATTGTGATGAACACTTCGGTTGCTTCAGCCTCTTGGCTCCTGTGAATAATGCTGCAATGAACATGTGTGCGCAAGTGTGCCTTCAAGATCCTGCTTCCAGTTCTATGGGGTATATATCCGAAAGTGTGATGGCTAGATCATAAGGTAATTTTATATTTAATTTATTTGAGAAAACTCCATATTGTTTTCCATATTGGTTGCACCACTTTACAATTCAATCAACAGTGTACAAGGTTTCTGATTTTTCCACATCCTTATCAATACTTGTAATGTTCTCTTTTTTGGGTTTTTTTGTTTGTGTGCTTGTTTTTTGTTGTTGTTGTTTTTAGTGGTCATCCTAACAGGTACGATGTAATATCTCATTGTGGTTTTGATTTGCATTTCCCTGATGATTAGTTATATTGACCACCTTTTTATATACTTCATGACTATCTGTATATCTTTTTTGGAGAAATGTCTATTCATGCCCTTTCCCCATTTTAAATCTTGTTTTATTTTTGTTGTTCAGTTGTAGGAGCTCTTTATATATTCCAGAGATTAACCCCTTACTAGATATATAATTTGCAAATATTATCTTCTCCTCCGTAGGTTTCCTTTTTACTCTGTTGATTGTTTCCTTTAATATGCAGAAATTTTAAAGTTTGATGTAGTTCCATTTGTCTATTTTTGTTCCGGTTGCCTGTGCTTTTGGTATCTTATCTAAGAAATCATTGTCAAATCCAATGTCATGAAGAAACTTTTTTTTCTAGGAATTTTATAGTTTCAGATTTTACATTTAGGTCTTTAATCTATTTTAAGTCAAGTTTTGTTTACAGTGTAAGGTAAGAGTCCAATTTCAATTCTTTGCATGTAGATGTCCAATTTTCCCACAAAGTTTGTTTTAATTAATCAAAAAATATTGCATATATGTAGGAAGATTGTGATGAATACCAAGTAGAATATGCAAGATGGAGGATGTCTATCAAGAGATGGAGAGCTGGGATGTTTCTGAGCTCACAGAGCAAAGTGAGGAGGACCTGGGATGTATAAAAAAATCAAGAACTCCAAGTAAGTACGGAACTCCATCAAAGAATAAAGATCTTGTCAAGGTTGTTTCTTCAATCAACCCCTCTTCCCCCATCTGTGCTTCATATATACTACAATCATATTATTATTATTTCTTGTGTAATAATTTTGTCCATAAGACTATAAATTTTGAAAAAGCAAGATCTATGTCTAAATTATTTACTATTTTATTCTTATGGCTAACACATGACTGACACATAGTATAAGCTCAATACATATTATGGAAGAACGAATTGAGGGACTTCCAATTCCAGCAGGATTATGGACCAGATAATTTGAAGACCTCTTTCTACAAAACACTAGAACGGTTGCATTAAAAGTAGCAAATATTCTCCAACATGGAGAAGAGCAGAGAAAAGTCACTTATGAATTCTAGCAGGAGGAGAAGAAGAGTAACCATTGTGACATATGCTCAGGGCTTTCTCCATAGCAAAGACCTACTCTTCATGGGAAGAGAAATCAGAGCATTTTGTTCTGTGAGAGAAAAGCATTCACCCGATTCCAGACTCCCCGCACCACCCGTCCCACAGGATCCTCCTCATATTTTCTCAGGTCAAAGGTCACTGCAGATTTGTAGCCCTTGGCTCTGGATGAGGATGAAAACTGCTTTGGCTTAACTTTCTGGAAGATTGAGTTTAATCAGTGGATGCCTCAGAGATGGAGAGGGATCAACTATTTGTTTCATTCAAATAATAATGGGTCTTTTTTTTAAAAAAAATATTTTTATTGATTTTAGAGAGGGAGCGAGAGGGAGGGAGAGAGAGATAGAAACATGAATGATGAGAGAGAATCATTGATTGGCTGCTTCTTGCACACCCCCAGAGGGGATTGAACCCACCACCTGGGCATGTGCCCTTGACCAGAATCGTACCTGGGATCCTTCAGTCCACAGGCTGAAGCTCTATCCACTGAGCATAACCGGCTAGACAAGAATAATAGGTCTTGTCAGAGCAATTTTGGGATTGACAAGGTTTTTGATGATGCTTGTTAGCAAGTCTGACTCCCTGGAGGGGTTGGTCCAGTTACCTAAATCTATCCATTACATTCCAAACTCAGAGTTCAGAATATACCAAGAAATTTAGGAATACATGTCAAAATATGTTTGTGCACATGTTCATCTCAAGTGGAAGATGAGGAAGGTCTTAAGTATGGGAAGAAACTTCAGTAGAAGTGTGTGGAATGAATCAATGTGTGGGAGCGTGTGTGATGAGTGTGACCAGGAGACAGAGTCCAACGGAGTGCCAAGGAGGAAGGCTCTGGAGCCATCACTTACCAGCTATCTCAGCCTTGGGCAAGTTATTAATCCCTCTGATGCCTCAGTTTCACCATCCATCATGAGAGTAATAATAATGCCTGTGAAGGAGGGTTCATTCATGTTTAATTAAATCAATTTATATGAAGTTCTTTAAATGCCCCTGGAATATAGTAGTACTATGTAAGTGCTAGATATTATTTTTTCATAAGCTACATCTAAACAATCCTTTATAGTTACAGACCAGTGCCTGTTAATTCCAAGATTCAAAATAATCTCTGTGCAAATGAATATTGATTATTATCATATTTTAAATTCCTTTACAATCTAACTGCTTTAGAGAAAAAGTCTAACACCTAGCAATTATTTAACAGAGACAAGTACACCGGTCAGTGTATTGATGGCCAATAGGAATTGAACAGAACAAAGATCACACCATTGGAAAATCAACAAAAGATATCAAATAAATTCATTAGTGACTTGAAACAATTTATATAATTAAATGTCTCGTTATGAAGGGAAAAAAACAGAATTCTGTGAAATCTGTAAAGGTCACTGAGTGCTATTAGAAGACATGTTTCCAGTGACAAACTGAAGATCTTGATGGAGCAGAACCCCCACAAGAAATTCTACCCCAAAGAGGGAAAGGCTCCCTGCGTCAGGGCCCAGGATCCAAAAGAGAAACAATTATTTAGAGCTAGAGGCAGGACCAGAACCCCAACAGCCTGGAGAAACAGACAGCATGGCCTGGAAAACTAAACCAAGGCTCTTGCAGCCGAAAGGTGAAAGAATGCAGAATTTAATTACTCTGGGCCCAGCAGCGTTTCCTGCCACATCCTGCATCGTCTGTGCTACCTGTAGCTAAGGTTTCACTGTTGTTCATTTGAGTCCATCATTCATCTTGGAAAACGTAGTGGATGCTGTGGCCCATCTCCCAGATGACACAGCATCCTTTCTTAGGTAAAGGATCATACCAAGGTGACCCTTTACCTAAGGAAGTTGCATTTTATTTTTGGAGAAGATGAATATAATGTTTTCTTTTTCCTTATTAGCTTCTCTTCAGGAAACACTAATCAGATGGTGTTGGCTTGGCTTTGCCAGGATTTTGTGCCAATCATCTTTTTGCCAGTTTTCTGTCCACTGTTTCCCATTCCCACATCCTGCTGGTGATTAATCTGAGCCCCATCTCCTCACCGCACTGGGCTGGGCTTGCATGCAGCTCTCATGTTTGTAATGGTTTGAATTTATTTTCTACTAGAGGCCTGGTGCACAAAAATTTGGGGGGGCGGGTCCCTCAGCCCAGCCTGTGCCCTCTTGCAGTCTGGGACCCCTCAGGGAATGACCACCTGCTGGCTTCGGCCTGCTCCCTGGGGGATTGGACCTAAGCTGGCAATCAGATATCCCTCTGGCAGCCCAGCAGCCCTCAGGGGATGTCCACTTGCCAGCAGGGAGCAGGCCTAAGGTGCAGTTGGACATCCTTACCACTGCTGAGGAGGAGGGAGAGGCTCCCACCACCAACG
>NW_006282814.1:727552-734639 GCF_000327345.1 Myotis davidii | reverse complement strand
ACCACGCCCCCTTCAGGGTGGGGGGTTCCTGCTGGGTTGCCTGACCAGTTTGGGTGAGTGGTTGATGACAGTGTGCAGGCTTGGAAAGCCTCCCAGCAGGGACCCTCAACCCAGGGGTGCTTGGCCAGACTGGGTGAGGAGCTGATGGCTGTTTGCAGGCTGGCCATGGCCCCCAGCTACCCAAGCTCCCAATGGAGGCTGGCTGGAAGCAGGTATCTGTGATTTATTTATCTTGTATAATTGAAACTTTGTTGCCTTGAAGCTTGGCGGGAAGCTTGGCTTCCTCCATCGCTGGGGCAACCAAACCCGCTGCTTGCTCCAGCTCCATGGCTGCTGGCTGCCATCTTGGTTGGGTTAATTTGTATATAGTTGCTCTGATTGGCTGTTGGGCGAGGCTTGGAGCATAGCGGAGGTGCGGTCAATTTGCATGTTTCTCTTTTATTAGATTAGATTCCACTTGCTAACTTTCATGCTGTTTTTTATTGGAAGAATTCTCTTCTTTGATACCATTTTTTTGTTTGTTTTTCTTCATCCTCACCCAAGGATATTTCTTTCATTGATTTTTAGAGAGAGTGGAAGGAGGGGGCAAGTAAGAGAGAAACATTGATGTGAGAGAGACACATGAATCGGTCTCATCCCACACTCACCCAACCCAGGAGGAGCCCCTGAGGGGAACCCAATGGGCAAACCTTCAGTGCCCCTGTGGACCTTCAACCACTGAACCACCAGCCACGGCTGATTTTCTGTTTTTCTCATGTACTTCATGATCACTTCACCTGCCTCAAGAGAATAAATATTTTTAAACTTCCATTTCTGCTGGTTAGTCTTCAAAATAATATTAGACATGCATCTTATGCTTTAAGTTCCTTCCTTCTTGTTGGCCAGGCCTGACACAGGCAGCTTCCTGCAGTCACAGGGCAGGTCATTGTGGAGCTGTCTGACCCGCGCAGGGTGGGGGTGGAGGCAGGACTGGGTGGGCTGCAGGTCCATGTTCTCTGCCTGGGACCTGAGTGCAGCCAGGGACCCCCCACCCACCCCCACCCACTGTGGGAGAGCCGGGGGAGGGGGATGGAGTGCTTGCTTTTCTGCTGGAGTCTGACCTGCTTAGTCCATCCCATCCCTTCTTCGTCATTCCCTTTCAGGTCACACTTACAGAGAGGGAGCCCAGGTATCAGATTAGGTTGCCACTTACCTGCAGGCTTTCTCATTTTCCTCACCTGCACCACTCCACGGTGTCTATGCCCTGGGGGATGGCCCATGTGTCCACTCACGTTGCTCTGTCCCATCCCTTTGACCAGGACTCTGAGACTCGCTGGGGTCAGTGCTTGCTCCTGTTCTCATGGTGGAGCACATCTGGATCTTGGCAAAAGTGCATCTTCTTACCAAAAAAAGGGGGGGGGGGGGAAAAAAAAAAACCTAAGTTATCAAAGTCTATTTGAAAACCCAATTTTAAATGTCTGAACTCCTGAATGAATTAATATTAGGCAAAATATACCCAACAATGATTGGATTCTAGACTGATCACTGAGAATCTAACAATATATTTAGATTTTAAATCTAAATATATTTAAAATTTTACTCCGTTTTTTTTTCTTTTTCTAAATTATTCTGATTGCACATGTAAAACGGTGTTCATATGGTGAATGGGTTATTTTTTTAAACTTCTGAGTTGTTCCTATGTTTACATAATTTGTTCCATAAGTACCTGTAGCATTTCCCTTTCCTGAATGCTTTATTGAGATATTATTGACATATAACATGTACCTTGCAGTGGTTCTCAACCTTCCTAATGCCACGACCCTTTAATACAATTCCTCATGTTGTGGTGACCCCCAATTTCATCATTACAAATTGAATATAATTAAAGCATAGTGATTAATCACAAAAACAATATGTAATTATATATGTGTTTTCTGATGGTCTTAGCCGACCCCTGTAAAAAGGTCATTCGACCCCCAAAGGGGTCGCGACCCACAGGTTGAGAACCACTACTTTAAAGTGTACAGTGGATGAATGATACATGGACATATTGTAGAGTGATTAGAACAATAGAGTTAGTTCACAGCTCCATCCCCTATAGAATTATCATTTTGTATTTGGGTTTAGCATTTAACACCTGTTTTCTTAGCATCTGTCAGTATGCAATGCAGTGTTGTTCATTATAGCCACCTTGCTGAACATTACATCTCCAGAACTTAGTTATTTTATAGCTGAACGTTTGTAACCTTTTTTTCTTTTTCTTTTTTTGTTAATCCTCACCTGAGAGTATTTTTCCATTGATTTTTAGAGAGAGTGGAAGGGAAGGGGAGAGACAGAGAGAGAAACATTGATAGATTGGTTGTCTCCCACATGTGCCCCTACTGGGGCCCACAGATTACAGACTTCCTTCTTGTTTATGGCTGAGTAATGTAACACATTTTCTTCATTTGGACAGTTAGGCTGTTTCCATGTTCTGGTTTCTGTGAATAAAGCTACAATTGAACATGGACGAGCAATTATGTCTTTAAGGCAGTGATTTTATTTCTTTTGGATAAATGCCCAGAAGTAGAATTGATGAGTCATATGGTATAGTTCTATTTTCAAACTTTTGGGGCGCCTCCATACTGCTTCCCATAATAGCTGCACCAATTTACATTCTGACCAGCATGCACCAGGGTTGTTCTAAAATAGGGGCTGCGCCATGGGGAGCGGTACGGAGTTTCCTCAAAAGTTAAAAATGGAACTGCATTATGACTCAGAGATCACACTTCAGGGAATATATCCTAAAAAATCCCAAAACACCAATTCGAAAGAATATATGCACCCCTATGTTCATAGCAGCATTTTTTACCAAGATCTGGAAACAGCCCAAGTGCCCATCAGTACATGAATGGATAAAAAGGCTGTGGTACATTTACACAATGGAATACATGTGAGAGAGACACATGAATCGGTCTCATCCCACACTCACCCAACTAGGTGGGGATGGAACCTGCAACCCAGAAGGAGTCATAAAAAAAAGAAGGAAATCTTACCTTTTGCAACAGCATGGATGGACCTAGAGATTATCATGCTCAGTGAAATAAGCCAGTAGGAGAAAGACCAGTATCACGTGACCACACTCCTATGTGCAATCTAAGGAACAAAATAAACTGAAAAACAAAATAGAAACAGAGGCTTGGATGCATGAAACAGAACATCAGATCTCAGAGGGGAGGGGGCTGAATGACAAAAGGTGAAGGGACTAGTCCAAAGAACACACTCTATGGGTGACCATGGACACAGACAGCAGTGTAGTAATGGTCAGAGAGAAGTGGGGGGCTGAGTGGAAGGGCAAAGGGGGGAAATGGGGCCATTTGTACAGAATCAACAATAAAAATAAAAATTTTTAAAAAGGAAGTTTGTGAATTTATGTGTCCACATCTTTGCTTTCAACAAATCAAGTGTGGTTGTGTTGACCAGTCACACAGAGCTATGTTCCCTGGCTCCTGAAAGCAGGAATCAATTCCATCTGAAAATGCCTGTGCTCTGTGTGGTTGCACAGATGGCACTACTTGAAATAGGAAGAGAGCCTGTGTGTGCTAGTTTCTGCTAAAGGCCTATGAATAGCTCTGCATGGGAAGTAGGAGTGAAGAAAACGGAGGTGAGGAAATAAGAAATCCCACCTTTCTTCGCTTCCTTTGCCAGGCTAATTTAAGAAACAACAATGCATTTATCTTTAGTCTCATTTGTTCTATATTTTGTTACGATCAACCCTCGAATCTATTTTAAATTAGTTTTGAAGTAAAAAGTAAAGCTGCTAGGATTTATGCTTCCTGGAAGTGTTAAAACCTCTCACCACAGTTATAAAGTTACTCCTCCTGGCTTAGTACCTTGTCATTCCACTCTTCCTCCCATCGCTGCTGCTGGCGGGACTCCCATGCTGAACGAGCTCACCCTAGATGACCGAGGGCGGCTGGGCCCAGCAGCCGGGAAACATGGCAGCCGACCGCCGGCCGTCCGCCATGGCCACCGGGTCACAGAGCAGAAAGCTGACTCAGCGGATTCCTATGTGACTTCAAAGCTGGTGCTAGACAGCAGCACAGGAAACAGTAAATGTTATTAAGTTAAAAAATAAGAAAAGCAGGTGGACACAGAGAAGAACATGAGAGTGAACAGAATATATGATCTTTGAAAATAGTACAATTATTCAACATATTTATTCTATGTATCTCTAAACAATTTACAATGTATTATGTATTTAAGAGGTGAAAATTACAACAAAATGTAATTTTGTCCTCATAACTGATGAAAAAAGACAATGAGACCAGAAAGGGGTATCCCTGTAAGATGGTCAGGTGAAGTTTCAGGGAGAATAAGATTTGACATTTGCACAGAATTTAAACAGGCACAGCGGCAATAGGTATGTAGAGATGAGGGGGTTGTTGTCCAAATTCTTAGATCTCTTATCAAAACAAGAATGTGGAGATTATGAAAAAGGAAGAAAGCAAAAAATATTAAAGTGAATTATAAATAGTTTAGAGAAGGGAACATTAATTTAAGATTCTTGAGCATAAATTCTAGTTCTGAGTTTGCCAATACCCTTTTCTTTGATCCTGGACAAGTTCATGGATTTTTATTCCCGTTTTTTCATCCGTAACATTAAAGGGAAAGACCAAATTCTCTCTGAGGTCCCTTCCATTGCACAATATATGCTCTTTTAAATCCACTATGCAGTGCTCATTGTGGCTGTGAAAAGGCCCATAACAGGATTCCTCTGTGTCCGCACGGCCCCAGTGCCCTGGCGGCCATCGCCCTCGGTGAGGCCCTGGACCAAGGGCTCCAGGAGAGCCTGGGAAGGGACGAGGCCATGGGATGGAAAGAGGATTCTGGGGAAAACTCCCTGCTAATTGTCAGAAATAAGATCTCCCTGAAAGAGGGTGTTGTTTTGTTTGTTGACTGTTTCATTAAACTTTTTACTTTTGATAAAGTTAGATTTGCATACAGATGTAGCAAATAACACAAAATGGTTCTATGTACTGCTTACTCACCCAGGTTACGTGATGCAAACATTTTGAGAAACTGCAGCACAAAATCACAAGCAAGACACTAGCATTTCCCAGAAGGGTCTCTTGTGTTGGCCTTTTACAGACAACCACCCCCTAGTTTTTCTTTGACCCTGGCAACCACTGAGCTGTAGTTAATTTTCAAATTTTGTCATTTCAAACATTTTAAAGGAATAGAAATTATACATTATATACCCTCCATGAAATGATTTCTTTGCATATCACATTTCCTTGGAGATCCATCAAAATTGCCCCATGTATCAATAATTCATTCATTTTTAACGCTGAGTAGTGTTCCACGCCATAGATCTACAACAGTTTATTTAACCATTCACCCACCGAATGACACTTGGGATGTTTGCGTTTCTGAGTATTATGCATACAGCTATCATCAATAGTCATGTACTGACTTCTATGTGAACATAAGTCTTCATTTTTCCAAGATAAATGCAATCGCAGGGTTATATGGTAATTGCACATTTGGTTTTATAAGAAAATGTCAGGCTATTTTCTGGAGTGGCTGTGTGAATTTACATTCCCACCAGCAACACAGGAGTGCTCCAGTTTTGTTGCATCCTTGTCAACAACTGGCATTTTCACCGTGTTTTATTTTAGCCGTTCTTATATATTCTGGTGATGTCTCACTGTGGTTTAAACCAGCATTTCCCTGGGAGATGTGCTGTTGGCCATCTGTGTATCCTCTTCATTCTTCTTTTTCAAGATTCTTTAGCTTATATTCTATTGGTTGATTTTTGAGTGTTGAATCAGTTCCGCATGGCAGAAACAAATGTCACCTGGTTACCATGTATAATTTTTATACGTGTATTACTCAATTTGGCAATGTTGTTGGGGATTTTTGCATCTACACTCATGAAAAATATTGATTTGTTTTCTTTTTGGTACTGTTTTGTCGCCTTTTTGTTCAAGGGTAATTCGGGCATTAAAATGAATCAGTTATGCTCTTTCTTTCTCTGTCTTGTGGAACAGATTGTGTAAAATTTATGTTAGTACTTCTTTAAGCTTTGGTAGAATTCTCCAGTGAAATCACTTGGGCTAAAGATTTCTTAGGCGAAAGTTTTTTTTTAATTGTGAATTTAAATTCCTTATTAGTTTTTAGAAGATTCAAGTAACTTTTTTCCTATTTGGTGAGTTGTGGTAGCTTGTACTTTTTGAGGCGTTGTCCCATTTCATCAGAGTTGTTGAACTATGTAGATTGAGTTTGGGGAATATTCCCTCATCCTTATGATGTCTGTCTGTACTAATATTCTGCGTTTCATTTCTGAAATCAGTAATTTTGATCTTCTCTTTGTTTTGGTCAGTATTGCTAAAGGATTGCTCATTTTATAGATTTAAAAAAACACAACTTTTTGTTTCATTGATTTACTCTGTTGGTTTCTATTTTCAATTTCATTGATTTTTGCTTTTCTGTTTATTATTTCCTTCCTTCTACATGTTTGGGATTTATTTTGTTCTTCTTTCCTTAGTTGCTGCATTAGGAATGTACATGCTTGTTTGGAGACCTTCATTTCCCATGGAGCGTGGAATGCTGCACATTTCCCTCTCATCCCTGCTTTAGCTTTACTCACATATTTAAAATGTTATATTTTCAGTCAGTTCTATGTTTAAAATTTACTTTGAGATTTCCTCTTTGACTTGTGTATTATTTACAAATGTGGTTTTTACTTTCATTGTTTTTTATTTTGTGTTTTTTTCCTGTTGTTGGTTTTAATTTGATTTAAATATTATCCGAAGACATACACTGTATAATGCATGATATGTATGCTTTCAATTTTTTAAATTTGTTGTGCACTTTAAAAAAATTCCCCAAGATATTAGCTGCCTTTAAACATTGGGCACTTTAAAAAATACTCATACACACAGACTATTATTGGGTGCAGGGTTCTATAGGTAGCACTGGTTCTTTTGGCAGAGCATGCGGCCCAATCCTTCTGCATACTTCCTGTATAACGTTTCTATTAATTGCTGTGAGTAGATTGAATACGTCTCCACCCATGATTGTGGGTGTGCTGATTTCTCTTCTCTTCTCCATCAGTGTTTTCTTC
>NW_006282814.1:721252-727535 GCF_000327345.1 Myotis davidii | reverse complement strand
AGGTACTATCTCTTGCCTTTCTCTTTGCTCTGAAATCTAGCTTATTTGATATTAATATAACCACTTCTGCTTGGTTT
This sequence comes from Myotis davidii, assembly GCF_000327345.1. Lineage (NCBI taxonomy): Eukaryota > Metazoa > Chordata > Mammalia > Chiroptera > Vespertilionidae > Myotis > Myotis davidii. The sequence continues at coordinate 727,458 of NW_006282814.1, read as the reverse complement.
TTGTTTAATGTATTTATGGTATAGGTTTTTCCATCCTTTTACTTTTAAGTAACAATGACCTTGAAGTATGATTTGTGTAGATGTCCCCATTCCTCTCTCCCTGCCTGGTTAGGAAGTCAGAAGCCCTGTCATGCACAATCAGCCCCCAGTTTAACAGTGTCCTTCATGGAAGTGCTCATCAACACGAGGGGTGAAGCGGGGCCCTTCAGAACCCAGCTATCCTTTGTGAACCCGAGGTCCAGGCCGGCGTCCTGGGCCCAGAGCGCCCTGGCTGCAGCATCAGATAGGCTTTGAGTTATTTAAAAGTAGCTCCCTCCTGAGTCTTAACTCTGTGACTTTGTTCCTGATGGAACAGGATTGAAGACCAGCCTGCTTTAAAAAGAACCAACTACAGTTAGAAAACACCTGGGCACAGTCACCATAGGCCATCTCGTGCTAAGGCAAAGGGAGAGCTGGAAATGAAGAGATCAGTGAACCCTCTGAGTTCCTGAGAGACACAGGGAGAGGGGCAGGCGCGGCTCTCGGGCTCCCACCCAGCAGCAGGGATAGTCCTCTCCGCGTTATCCCTTCCATCAGCTTGCATCCCGCCACCCAGGCCCAGCAGCGTCCTGAGGAAATCTAGGCCGTAACCACGGTCCATTCTCGGGACCCACCCCATGCGACCCTGCGGATCGGGAAAGGGCTTCTGACCTCCGAGGAGTCTTAACTGCTATTGGCATCGGCACTGTCGGCGATTTCAGCCGTTGGTTAAACCTCATGACTCTTTTTTGTGTGTATTTGTGGCCATTGAAATCTTTGCTGACCCGGGAACCCCATTCCTAGTGCCCTGACCCCCTAAGCCCACCACAGTGTCAGCATCTTCTCTCCCAAGAGATACAGGAGAAATTGTGATGGGGTGGGGCCACAACATTAGTAACAAAGAAACAGAATTTCCGGAGGATGAGGCCCAGAAATCAGGATTTTAAAAAGATTCCCAGGTGATTCTAATGTGCAGCAAACATTGAGAACCACTGCTCTAGGCAATCTCTGACCTTTTAATCCACAGATTGCCTCACCAGGTTTGTTTAACTCGCCAATTCTGGGGGGTGTTATTTGATTCAGCTGTTCCTTTTATCTGCTCTGTGAGAAGGCGCAGGACCCGCCACCTTGTCTCCCCCCGGACAAACTTTTAGGCGCCCATGGCCAGGGAGGCTGGAGTCTCAGTGTTCATGGGCTCGCAGCTGAGGGAGGATATCGCAGCAGTAGTAGAGGCTGCCCGGCCAGGGAAGCCTGGTCTGCCAGTCCCCAGCAGTCCCTTTCCCAGGTCTCTGGATGAACGCAGGCCAAGCAGGAAGCCATGAGACCACATGGGGAAGGCGAGAGAGCAGGCAAAACCCTGCACAGACACCTGCACCACAAATCCCCAGGGACCCCAGAGCCTGCGGAAGCACAAGGTTCGATGTAGCCCGCACATCACTAGCCAGAGGTTCTCATTTTTAGAGTAAAACTTGGTGAGGGCAGCGACTGTCCCAAAAGCACTTGCCGTATTCTTAGCAATGCTAAGCCAAGCTCGTGGAGGATACCCGCTCAGGCCTGGAGTATGCCCCAGGTGAACTTCAGGCCAACAGACTCTCCCACCTCCATGTTAACTTGAGCATAGAGGATACCAGGGGTGCCGCCTCAGGGTGTGCGCCCTGTCCTGCTGTCAGCCTGCAGAGATGATACCGAGATGGGACTGACGAGCAGGGCCCTGCTATGGACACCGAGGCTCCCAACGCCCCACCCCTCCAGGCAATGGACTGGGTGCTCTTGGCTAATCCACACCCTGCTCTCAGGAATAGAATTCCTCCTGGCTGGAAGTTCAGGAGTGCCTAGCACCATCTCGGGGAGTGTGGGGCTACTGGTCTGGGAGCCCAGCCCCCAATTGCACTAGGCTTGTCAGCACTGGAATGCATGCAGCCACAGGGACTCAAGCCCACTAAGACGGGGAAGGAGCCTCTCCAGGGGACTTGGGGGTAGAAGATCAAGTCCCTGTCACTTTCAGTCAGTCCATAGGCAGCTTGTGGCCCTCACCCCTTTGCAAACTCACAGGGGTCCTCTGTGCTTAGGCACGTGTTGCCATGAGGTGCTGTTAACCTGTAACATCAGGGACCTGATAGAGCCCCCACACTGGTGCTATTTTAGAGCAAGCTCCCATCGAGGCACATGCCCTGCTGTCCCCATCTCGGGGTCTCCAGTGGCCTGGGGGTAACATCTGGTCACGTTCCCTGTGGTAGACATTGGTGTGTGTTCCCTGCTTCAAGGTGGCCATTTGTGACTCTTCATTCAAAGGCCCTCTGGAGCGAGAAGCCATCAGGAGCTTCAAGTTCTCCAAGCTTCTGAGAAATGGAGGCACCAAAAGAGAAGCATAAACTATGATTTGCGGGGTCTCCTTCATGAGCAGGAGTATCTTCAGATGGAGAGATATGACCACCAAAGCTATAGAGTGTCCTACGAAGTTCGCAGCCTGTGGTTAATCACCTCTGAAGCATGTGTCATGATGGGCCTGGGGGATGAAATGTTGGAAAGTATGATGCATGTGGATGGTCAGACTCTAACCCAGAGGCACACACAGGCCCCTGTGCACTTAGTCTATCCTCCAGACGTGGGTGGGAACCGCCTGTGGATTCAGGACAACGTTTGCAGCATAAACGTGGCAGACGGGAAAGCCTGTTGCCGATACATGTCAGAGCACCTTGTTGGTGACAAAGCTTCCTTTCTGGTGTCTGAGCCTGGGCAGCTGGGGCCTAACTGAGGGCTGATGCCACCAGCCCTGATTCATGTGGGAAAGGTAGGGAGGGCCTCTAGTTGGTGTCTTGGCTATTAGGCAGTGGTTTGGTAGCTGGGCACTGACACCACGTGACTCCAGCACGGAGAGCACATGCATATTGTGCTCATCCTCGCCTCCTGAAGTCTACTGTGCATCAGAGCCCCTCAGGGCTGTGGTCCCCAGGACGCCGGGGTTCCTGACTCAGCAGCTCCAAGGCAAGGCCCAGGATTGGCTGTTCTAACAAGTTCTCGGTGCTGCTGCTCCGGGAACCTTACTGTGAGAACCTGCTGTGTGTTATAAGGACAGGCGAGGGTGGAAGCCTGCCGCTGCTCAGGGACATGACTGATAGGAAGCCTGGCATCTCCGTCATAAAACCAGCCTGTCAGCTCTGCAGAGGGCCCAGAAGCAGAGAAGAGTCGTGTGTCCGGCAGCGAGGAGCGTCCCCTGTGCGCCCCCACTGACGTGGCCGGGATACTGGGCCAGCGGGGAGAGGCGGCACCGTGGCTAACAGTCCTGAGCCAGGACCTTCCCTGGACGCTGCACTGAAGGCAAGCTTGGCTCCCACTGCCCTGAGCCCATTGCTGCCACAGACTGGGTGGGGCAGAGGATGGCCAGGGCGGGCCCCTAGAAGGCAGGGCATGACCCATCCCTCCAGTCCCCGAGGCCCGGGAAGCCCCTAATAATAATGAAGTTATTGAGAGTACCGCAACATGCCCCAATCGCTCTGCAAACAGTGGGTGCTGCCTGAGAAATGCCACCCCACATTGCTGATGAATCATAAAACCACAATAGACTGACTTTAAAGATAGCTGGGAGTAGTTCTTAGACAAAGGGATAGAACATATTTAGAAAAACAACAGTTTGACCCTTCACCTGCTGTATTTGGCAAAATGCGTTGCCCATAAAAACCACCGAGCCCTAGCCAGTTTTGCTCAGTGGCTAGAACTTAGGCCTGCAGATCAAAGGGTCCCAGGTTCAATTCCGGTCAAGGGCACGTACCTTGGTTGCAGGCTTCTCTCTGGCCTGGACCCTGACCAAGGCTCGTGCTGGAGGTAACAAATCGATGTGGCCAGATGTGTCTCTCTCACATTGGTGTTTCTCTCTGTCTTTCCCTCTCTCTTCTACTCTCCTTAAAAATCAATGGGAAAATATCCTTGGGTGAGAATTAAAGCAAAATGAAAACAAAACACCGAAGTCAAGATGATTCAGGCCAATAAATGTTGAATCCTTGGAGATAACACTCTGCTATTTTGTCAGAGTGTTTTATAAGCTGTGACAGCATTCGGATCGGGGGGTTCAGAACAGGCCCCCCCAAGATGGGCCACTTTGCCGTGTGAATTATTTAGAGCTGAAGGCAACCGGGTCCCTGTGGGCTCATGAGAATGTCTATGTCTCCCTGAAAGGTTATAAATCGAGGTCTTTGTTTTCCGACCCAGCTCCGTGGCAGGGCAGACATCTAATCACTGACATCTGTTCTTCTCACCCTGCAAACACGCCCTCCCTCTGCAGTCCCGGCACCTCAGCGCATCCTTCCCTCAGAGCTCATGTGCGCCTCGTGACCTTCCTGGCGCTGTGGGGTTCCTGTACGTACGCGTGTAACTAAGTTTGCTTATTTTTCTTGTTAATCTGTTTCATGTGGATTTAATGATGAGATCAGTGAAAGAACTTAGAAGGGGGAGGAAAGATGTTCCTCATCAACAGCCTAAGTTTCTGATAAATTATTTTAAATATAAATTTCAGTGCATCCAGCACTGAGGAGTCTCGCAGAACAAATTTCCTAAAAATATTCAACCTCCACACAAACTGATGTCGTGTCTCCTCCAAGTGGGGCTGCTGCTCTGACCTCTCAGCCATAGATTAGTTTTGTGTATTGATTGGTTCAATTTCATCTTTCTCTTCCAATTGAATAAATAGAAATTCAAAGATTTTGCTTTCAAACCAGTGAAACATCCATATTTCATTGGTTGCTCATTTGTTTTATAATATTTAGGGACAAATTCTAATGACAAAGAAGATGCCTCGGGAGCAATGCCAGCAGTCATCTCGGACATGTTTGGGGGAAGGGCAGGCTCCCGCGGGAGACAGAGCTGGGTGGAAGGGAGCGAGGCTGAATCAGGGAAAACGGGCAGTGTCCTCTGTGGACTCCCCGAGAGTGAACGGCCATCTTGTCCTTTTCCAGGGCCTGGCGGTGTGCTCCCGCTCAGGGACCGCAGTCCCCGCAGCCCCTTTGAGCTCCTCTTCGCTGCTTTAGTCTCAGAGGCACTCGCCAGAGACAGCAGGGCTCTGCAGGCCGCGCTCCAAGCAGCAGAGGGAGGTGACCCAGGGCCCAGCGGCTCCTGAGGCCTGGCCTCCTGGTCAGCACAGGGCACGTCCAGCTCGTCCCAGCACAGCTGGTTCCCAGGGGCGGCCCTGCGAGCCCAGAGATGCAAATACACGGGAGGAGTGCTCACCGCTCTCCTGTTTGCTTTGCTCAGGAAGTTGATTAAAACTGGTGTGTTGTGTCCACCCAAGCCCAGAACTGCTGGCCTAGAGCTGAGCCCCGACACTTGAATCGATTTTTATTTTGCCATAAGGTACAAATATTAACTCACTCACTCACTCACTCATTCATTCACTCCTTTATTCCAAACACGTATTACCTTCTCCCCCATGTTACCTTCCGTTTTCTGTCTGCTGTGATGCAAAGCGCCTCCCCCCCCAACTCCCCCACCACATCCCGTCCAGGACCAGCTCCTGCTGGTCGACTCCCTGTACCTCAGCGGCATGCCTATTGTCACCGCTCATTTAGGAGACAGACGTCATTGTGCATCCACACGTCCCAGGTGGCGCCCTGTGCAGCAGCAGGGTGCAGCCATGCACGAAAAGGAGCAGGTCCCTGCCCCTGGAGGCTGCCTTCTAGGGAGGAGAAAGGAGCAGCAACAGAAGGGATGGGAGTGCCGACCCCTTGAGTCCTTGAGTAACAAGGAGACCCAGGTCACACAGCCTCACTGTGAAGCGGCAGCAAGGGCTGCACCCTGTTGCTGACCGACCATGGGAGGCTTTCTGACGGGAGGCGGGGGAACGAGGCTTGGGGCATGGGGAGAGGCGGTCTTGTAACGGCCTGTGGTACTTGCAGGTAGAGGAGCAGGAATCAGCGATGACACCTCACTTTTACCAAAGGTGACTTCTTCCCTGTCCCAACCACAGGTGTTCCACCACGGAGCATCGCTCACATCCATGGAAGCTTTCTGAAACGGAAGCAATATTCCACCCCTTTCCCTGCCCCCCTGCCAGTCCCATCAGAATACCCCAGTGCCCTCCATTGCTGTTGCTCATGGCAACAGGCAACCCGACCAGCCAGGGCCAGCCCCTGCCTGCTCTCCAGTGGGCTGTCCTCCTCCTGCTCCCACTCCATCACCCGGGGGATAGCTATGGGGGG
>NW_006282814.1:693267-714497 GCF_000327345.1 Myotis davidii | reverse complement strand
GCTGACGCCCCCCCCCCCCGCCCTCCTCCAGTCTTCTATGCCACTGTGCTCACATGTGTGATGCTTCCCCTCATGTCGTAGAGGCCCATCCCTCTGTTTTCCTTAATTCAGGCTCATCCTTCAGATTTTAAATTATTCATCAGTGACTCAGGAAAGCCTTCCTGACCTGCTCTTCGGAATCAAACACCAAATCACATGTTTTCAAATAACAATGCCCCAGTCTTTTACAGCACTTCTCACTTGGCAGTTTTGCATATAATGTAGACTTTGGGTTCATGTATAATATTCTAAGTCTGTAAGAGGAGCCCTCCTGGAACAGTCCTCGGAACACATTTTTGCATTGTGTGACTGACTCATATAGTTGAGTTGTGCCTCCCGTGACTGTGCGGCATTGTCGGCATGGAGACATGTCAAGCCCCCGGGGTGGATGAGATCGGCTCAGGAGATCAAAGGCAGACAGACCTGGGCACCCAGACAGCAAGGTGAGCTCCAGGGGACGGAGGGGCCCAGGGGAGCAGATGAGGATGGAGAGCGGCGCCTCCGCCCCAGGAGAGGAGCTCGGGTGCCCCAGCTGTTAGAGCAGGAAAGCCTGATGGGGCTTGCAAACAGCAGATATGCTCTTAGCCTGGAGGCTGGAAGCCCAAGACCAGGCCCTGGCGGAGTCAGTGTTGGCTCCTGGTTGCCCTGGCCTCGCAAAGCCAAGGGGGAGGAGGGCTCCCTGGGGCCTGTCACTGGGGCTGACCCTCTGCTTGAGGGCTCCGCCCCCAGGACCCGGCCCCTCCCACAGGCCCACCTATTCCGGCATCACATGGGGATTAGGCCTCAACAGGTGCTTTGGGAGGACACACCCGAGTCCAGAGCAGAGAGGGCGCTGAAGTAAGAGGCCAACCGCATGGAATGCTGTTGTTACGACAATGACTGGGAAATAGAGGAGCAAAGGAGAAGGACTTAAAATGAAAGTCACACACAGAGAGCTTGGGAAATATTCTTAGAAGACTTTCTAAATATGAAAACAGATTGTGCGTGGAAAATGTAATTTACCCCATTTTGTGTGTGTGTGTGTGTGTGTGTGTGTGTGTGTGTGGTGGTATGTTAGCAGAGGGAGGTGATAAATATTATTAAATAATCCCCATGTCTCTGAATTGTATGCTTTCTCAGCTGCTAATAGAATATGGGTTCTTGTTTTTGCTATTATTTAATTTTTAAGATTTTGCTGTTTCATTGGTACTAACAAAGTGTGCATTTTTTTCAAATGTAATAAGTTATATTAAATAATCTCAAAAGAACTCTAAAATAGAACTGAATAAAAACCAGGTAAGGTATTATTTAATAAAGAATGCGTTTTTAATGTGTCAAACATAAAAAGCACATGAGAAGGTCCTTAATAAATATTTTAAATTAAATTTCATTTTCTGCAGAAATTATGTCTTGTATTTAATGCAAGCTAAGAATCTAATGTTCTTAAAAACCTGGAACAGTTTTCATGACACGGCAGGGCATGTAGAAGCAGCCGCACACAGTGTGTGGAAATGGAGGGTTTCTACTCTGCACCGCCTCCCAAGGAGCTCACTGTCCCTGCTGGTTCTTGGCCTCCCAGGGCTACGTCCTGTGCACGCTCCCACCCTTGGGGGGCCTGTGCATGCTCCTGCCCGGGGGCCTGTGCACGCTTCACACTCCCACCCCGGGGGTCTGTGCACACTTCACACTTACATCCCAGGGGCCTGTGCACACTTCACGCTCCCACCCCAGGGGCCTGTGCACACTTCACGCTCCTGCCCGGGGGCCTGTGCATGCTTCACACTCCCACCCCGGGGGTCTGTGCACACTTCACACTTACATCCCAGGGGCCTGTGCACACTTCACGCTCCCAGCCCGGGGGCCTGTGCACGCTTCACGCTCCCACCCGGGGGCCTGTGCAGGCTTCACGCTCCCAGCCCGGGGGCCTGCCAGTGGAGGTGAGGAACCGGACCAGTGCTGCTCCCTGCTGTTTGCTGCAGGATCCGCATTTCTGTGTCCCACTGCTGCCCCCTGCGCCGCCCACAGCGGATCCACCTCCACCCTCACCCCTGGCTCCCCGGAGCCCCGCCAGGGCCGCCAGCACCTGGTTTCTGCTCTCAGTTTTCAGAACTTGGTTAAAAGAAATGTTGTTTTCAGCCCATCATTCTTTCCCTGGTTGATCGCAGGGACACAAACTAAGCTGGACTGGACAACAACTGAGAGCGGGCTGCAGCTGGAGACAAGCCTCCAACCAGCAGGAACAGGAACGCGCTCTGATCAAAGTGGAGGCCTATGCGCATGTGCCTGGTGTGGGGCAGGAGGCTGAGACCTGCCATTTTCTGCCTCCAACAACTCCTGAATCCTTCTTAACTTATCACTACCACTTTAGCCATAAACACAAGACCAGCTAGGATTCTATCATAAATTTTGCATCTTGCCACATTTAGACAACTTAAGTTTCTATTAACTTGTCTTCCTATGGTGGTTGGTATTTTGTGTGAGCGCCTGTATGAATGTACAGACTGTCTTTAGGGAGGCAGCGATACAGCTGAGAGGAGCGGGAGGAAGCAGGGGTGGGGGTGTGGGGGGGCACCGCTGCTGCTGCGGGCTGCCTTTATCCAGACATGAAAAGGTTTTGGTGGGAAAACTTCAGACCATTTCTACAGAACTTCTAGGATTGGGATGAGCTACAATTCTTAAAGGTTTACGTTAAAAAATCAAGAAAAACTTGTATTTTTTGTGGCATAACTAAGCCTGATGCCTTTGTAACCTCACAGGCACGTGTTGCTTAATTACTGTCAGGAAAGGTGAGGCCAGCAGACCTTGTCACAGCTCAGCCCCCGGGGACAGGAGGTGAAGAGGAAGAGCAAGTTCTCGCCCTGCACACTCCGGCCTGGGCTGCATTCTCTCTCTCAGGGCTGAACGGCTGTGGGAATGTCTGCTGTGGCTGCACCCTCACCGTTGGAGAACCCTCCATTCCCTAATGGGAAACAATTGTGGCAGAGGGGCTCTGCCGCCTTTGTTTGCAGCGAGGAGGAGCGTAGCTGTGCTCACCCTGCAATTACAGTGACACAACAAACCGCGGCAAGCCTGGGCACACGGAGCAGCTCAGGGCCCGGAGCCCGGGGCAGGCGGGCGGGCAGGTGGCACAGCTTCTCCCAAGGCCACACTGGCGCCCAGGGTCACTCCCAGCACCGGGGAGGGTGGGGGGCTCTGCTCCATCAGCGGCAGGTCTCACACTTTCCTGACGGAGAACCCAAGTCCTAATTTAAGAGAAAGAGCCCCAGGTCCTTCCCAATCCCTTATCACAGCCTCCAGGGAAGGCCTGGGAATTAGAATGTGGACATTCTTCCTTTTCACCAACTTGGGGAGCACCGAGGGGTCCCTAGAGTCCCTTCCAGGTCTGAGTGTGCAGGTGATCTCGGCCGCCTGCTCTCAAAGAAAGCAGAGGAGCAGGCGCGGGATCACCCAGGAGCTTTTCCAAGCACAGACCCCACTCCTGCAGGCCCCGGTGGTAATGAAATGCCCGGGAGTTGGCCTCCATGTGTTTTGAAACGACCTCCAGCCCCAGTCGGCAGCCACTCCTCTGTGGCTTCCATGGGAATGGGTGACTCCAGGTGCTGCTCCTCAGTGCATACTTATGGGGCTCCTGCCATCCATCAGTCAGAAAAGTCTGGGTGCTTCCGCTGGTCCCTAGACTCATGTGTCCCATCAAATAAGACCACCATGCACACTGCAGAATTTTATGCTCTATAGCAGCGGTTCTCAAACTGTGGGTCGCGACCCCTTTTACAGGGGTCGCCTAAGACCATCGGAAAACATATATATATAATTACATATTGTTTTTGTGATTAATCACTATGCTTTAATGATGTTCAATTTGTAACAATGAGATTGGGGGTCACCACAACATGAGGAACTGAATTAAAGGGTTAAAACATTAGGAAGGTTGAGAACCACTGCTTAAACCATTAAAATATGTTTAGTCTATAAAGTTCTATATCCTGAAGTTTTCTATGACATCAATACTTTTCTCTGTCACAAACACTTGTGATAAAATTTTAATTATCTATTATAATAAAAGCATAATATGAAAATTGAACGGCCAAACAGTAGAACGACTGTCCTGATGACCTTCCAAACGACCTTCCCGACGAAGCCAGAGCTGCAAAGGCCTGGGGCTGTGAAGGTCTATTCTTGCACGAATTTTGTGCATGGGGCCTCTAGTTTAAATATATGTGTTGAGCATTTAGAATGCTGAAGAAGTATAAATTTTGAAGGGGAAATTATAGGATTAAGTATTACCTTCATGCATTCTAGAAACTGCTTTTTTTATGTTATCAGAGCAAAGTAAATTGTTATACATGACTTTTTGTCATGGCAAAGATCCATGTAATTATTTTAAGAAGTTTGTGTGAGCCAATAATTATATTTTGCATTATGCCTTAATATAATCTTAAATAGACATAAATAAATCAAATTATGTAACTGGGAATATTTCCCATTAACTTGTTTTGTTACTTTATTTTACTTGAAATTATATTTCGCTGGGTAGTGTCTCCATATTTTGATTTGCTTTTTCTCTATTCCTCCTACTTTTAGTCTCCCTAAAACTCACAGAAACACTCACACACACACAAACACTCAAACAGATACACACATGCACACACTCCCACACATACACACACTCATACACACACTCACTCTTCTGCCTTCTCGTGGATTCTATGGGAGAATTTGTTTTAGATGGTGAACGGCTTTGTATTGGTGCCGTCAGCCTGTAGTAAAGCAGTGACGCCTGCATGGACTCTGAGGCCTGAAGGAACCTGAGCAGTAATGAATGCAGCCTCTCGCTTCTCCCATCGGAGCTGACCCGGAAGCCTGGGGTGGCCAACGTCACAAGCACAAGCCCGTACAGAGGCTGCCCGCTCAGGTGTCTGTCCAAGTCCAGCAACAGCAACATTAAGCCACCAATAAGGAAACAGTCTTTAGTGAGGGGTTGGGTAAAAGTGACCATCGCATTCTACCATTGTTAGGAAGAGTACTAAGTTATTTTTATAATTATCAGAGGCATTTACAAAAAATAACCTAAATTAAGTTTTGCTTATATTCTTGTATAAAATAAGCTAGATTTAGCTTTGCTTAGGTAGCTTACCTGGTTTTATCTGTCCAGTAATTCTCAAGCCCAGTCTCAATTATGCATTTTATTTCAACAATCTCCCTTTTTGGTAATTCTCTCAGCAAGCTGCCAGTGTGGCCAAGTAGCACAGTGTACTGTCACCGCTGTAGCTGTGGCCAGGCCGGGAATCACAGTCACTGCTTCCAGTGGTCGAGTGGACAGGACCAGGGCCGAGAGTCATGCAGTCACTGTTCCCAGCAGCTACTGGACCCGGTACTCAGATCACTGAGTTCTTCCAGGTGTCTAGTCCTGATGTATATAATTTGGTATGTGACTGGCTGTCAAAAGGATACAGAGTAAAAGAGAGGTTATTATGATGACTGGAAGTAGAATCGCCAAGGATTAAAAAATTCCCCTTAGCAGAAATTCCCAGGAGCCAAGATTTAACCAATTAAATAAATCCAATTGGTTATAATCAGATTCAGGTCTTATCTTTCTAAGTGAATGTACACATTTGTGGGGACAATGTGTAACTGGGTGTCCATTTCTCTCAGTGATTTACATGGGCACATGGGCACATGACGTGTTAGCAATCACATGTCCTCATGATTCCTTAGGACAGGAGGAATACCCAGATGTTTTATTGTAGGAGGCGATGCTATAGGTGAGCTTACACCTAAATTAGGTCTCTATGTGATTTGAGCAAGCAGGGAGTTTAACAAAAGGCATTGCTATAGCAACAAAAGAGAAGCAAAGTTTATTAATTTAAGCAAATTATAAATTTCCTTTCCGAGTTGGGAGAGCAGCCTGTTGAGAAAAGGTCCAGCTTTGAGGCAAGAGTGTCTTTAGCAGGTGGATGAGGGTGGCAGTCAGGTTGATGGCTTCCCGGTTTGCAGAGCTACTGCCCTGATGATGGCCTCGGCGCGCAGCTGAGCTTTCCTGAGTGGCTCCCACAGCAGCAGGCACGGCAGCTGGCCACACAGCGTGTTGTGGTGACTCTTCTGTGGCTTAAAGTAGAGAACAAAAGCTTAAAGACAGTGAGCAGGGCTAGAATGTAATGGAGACACTATGGTTTTCTATTGGAACACATTTTTGTAGTTATCCCATTGTTATCAAAGATATTGGCAGTAAGATTAATTTGTTTGTGAAATAAGTCTAGTCTTACTAAACTTGGCTTGGCTATTTACATAAATGTAGTATGAATAGTGACTCTATGTGTATTCTGAAATGTGACATTTCAGTCAAAGCGGGGTAATAGCCAAGAGGTTTAATTGGCTCCATCAAGTCAACCTTTGTTGGTGGTTTTTTAATTGTCTGGTCGTAGGGAATATAAGATAGAGCTTTACAGTCACTTAGCCTAACAGCCAAGCTAAGGACTTGTTTAACTGTGTCCTATTACCAGGACAGCACATTCTTATTGAAATTATACAAATACATATATTGCCATAAAAATAACTCTACTTAATAAGAGTTTCTGAATTTTGAAGGGATTTTAACTTTTGTTTACAAAATTATACTTTACCCAATTGTTGTAAGTTATAGGTAGCTTAACAGGGAAGAGAAAATGGGATTCTTTAACTCTGGAAAACAGAACATTAAAGAACCAGAAATGTTTAACATAAAATATAAAAATTCTAATACTCTGCACCAGTCCATTCGGCGGCTGCGATGAATTCTGGCGCTGCTTTGTCGTGGGTTCGCGGCTTCGCAGGCCGCAGGCCTTCAGTGTTAGAAAGTCTCACCCAGCCCTAACTGGTTTGGCTCAGTGGATAGAGCAGTGGCCTGCGGACTGAAGGGTCCTGGGTTCAATTCCGGTCAAGGGCATGTACCTTGGTTGCAGGCACATCCCCAGTAGGAGGCAGCTGATCGATGTTTCTCTCTCATCTACATTTCTAACTATCCCTCTCCCTTCCTCTCTGTAAAAAATCAATAAAATATATTTAAAAAAAAAAAAAGAAAGTCTCACCCAGGTGAGCAGCATGACCCCGCCCACCAGCAGCCTGTGGCCCAGGCCCCTCCGCCCAGCGCCTTAAAGACGAGGCACCTCTGCCTCCAGCGGTCACAGAGGCTTTCAGAGAAGAAGGGAGGGGGAGACAGTAGCTGCGGGAAGGACACAATCTGGAAGGAGCCATGGCCGGAGATCTGGCCAGAGTCCCCCCTCTCCCCCACCCCCCACACACGAATGGTGCAACTGATAAGTAAATTTGGTTATTTCTGTAATATGCAACATTTTAAGAAAATAGTTGGAATTATGACTGGGAACATTATGTCAGGATGTATTTATTTTTATTTTTATTTTACTTTTTTTAGAGACAAAAGGGAAGAGATAGAGGGGTAGAGAGAAACATCGATTGGTTGCCTCCTGCATGCATCCCAACCAGGGATTGAACCTACACCTGGGTATGTGCCCTGACCAGGAATCAAACCCACCACCTCCTGGTGCGTGGGACAACACTCCAACCAACTGAGCACACCAGCCAGGGCGGGATGTATCAAATTTTTAAGAATTTCATGTAATTTCCTCTTTTTTTTTTTATCAGTAAGTGTGGGGTGCCTTTATTTTCATTCCCCTCTCTAGGCTGTGACATAACTGCTGTTTTGCCCACCAATCTCTTGTTAGAGCATGGTCCAGGCCTCTCTTTCCTGACCAGGTGCGGCAGGAGAGAGAATGCAGGGGGACAGTGGGCAGAGGGCTACACTGAGGAGGGAAGCTCAGATCATGGCTATTGGCTTCTCCCTCTCAGATTGCACAATTTCATATAATTTCTGAATAATTATTTTAATGATATATACCCATTAAGTTTACTCTAAGATTATACATTATTTTTTGGCAATGTTACCCATGCGATTTAATATATTAAATTAACCTAAATAAATTAACATTTCTTTATTTGTAAGAAAAGAGAGCAAATCTTTTGGTATCTTCCAGGGTACCTCTATAAAACCACAGCGTTAGTTCATGGTCAAGTAGATTTTGTTTGGAAACTGATTTGCAGAAGCATGTAACAATGTCAAAGAGTTCACAGCAGTTGATCAAACAGGATCACAGGTCACTGTGAAAGAATACTTGGTTAGCCATTAAACTAAAGGGACAACGGAAAGATTTTAAAGCAAATACAATTATAAAAACATACCACTTTTAATAGTGAAAATACTGTGTTTTTCTAAATAATCAAAGACCTGGTAAAGAAAATATGAAGCAAAGTAAATATTTTGATAAAAATCAATCTGTTTCTGAGGCAGATTATATTAAATGTAAAATAAACCCCACAACTTTTATAATCTTTTACTAAGAACAGACCAATAATCTAAGAAATTTGTCATTTTAACAGAGTACAAATTAAACTCTAGTTTCCATCAGTACATTTCTGAGCTCACATTAAAAAAAACAACACACCGCTTTTATAAATAAATCTATAAAATTATAGGCAGATTTAACCTAATAACATAAAATTCATTTTCCTTAAACCTTCAGCAACTTTCTATATCTATTTAGTTTTGTCTTATTTTCTTATTCTGGATTAAACAGTCATTTTGTTTTAGACATTACTCACTTTTTCTGTAACAAATACACTTCCTGTATCCCTTGCACACTGTTGAAAAAGAAATGTCTCCCATTGCCAGTTTGCTGCTTTGTATACAAAGTTGTTCGCCTTTGCTCTAGCTTCATTTTTTACATGTTGATTATAAATTTATTAGTACCTTTTGCTTTCCAGTGAAAACCAGGAAGTAGGCACTGGGGAGCTATCTGCCATGTGCCAGCATCCTGTAGTAGATTCGTTTTAAAAACATAATTTTAAAAATGTGTACTTTGTGGACACAGTTTATAGTATAAACAGTATAAACTTTTATCTGACACTTATTTAAGTTACTTGTTTTTAACAATTATGCTTAGACTAGAGGTCCGGTACATGAATTCATGCACTGGTGGGGTCCAGCCAGCCTGCCCTGATGGGGGCCATTGGAGGCAGGCTGGATGGGGCAGGGCAGGCCAGGGCGAGGGGCCATGGGTGGTTTGCCAGCCAACCCCGCCCCCGATTGGGGAGAGGTTGCCTGCTAGGGGAGGGGCCAGCCTGGGCGAGGGGCCACAGGCATTCCGGTCATTCTGCCATTTGGTCTATGATGACCATTAAACAGCTGTTCATCATAAGGTCATTTTTCTTTTTGCTAAGATTTGTGACAGAGATAATGTGAGCGTATTGACTGCAAATCCGGGTTGCCACGCCGCGTGTTGGCATTAGTGCCACGCCCAGCTCGCCCACTGCAGGAGCGGAGGCAGTTTCACCCAGGGTGGCTGGCCGAGGTCGTTCACGGTCCTTACTCTGCTCTAAAGTTGATCATTAGAGAGGACCGACACCCTTCAGGTCCGGCAGGCCAAACGGAGCACCAGGTGCCACGTGGTCCCATCCCTGGTCCTGTGGCCACTTCGCTCACCATGTTCTTCCGCTTCATGCATAACTTGCTCCGTTTTCCAATGTCCACTTCTCAGGCAAACAGATATTTCTCAAGGTCGACCAAGACCTCTTCTGGATAAAGGCCATGGCTGTTTCTCAGTCTGTTTCTTAATCTCCAAGAAGCCTAAGACAACGCTGACAACCCCTCTTGTGAAATCCTTGTCCGCTTTCCTTCTCATCTCTGTGGCCCTTTATCCGGCTTCTTTGCTGAGCCCTCGTCTATTGCAAGGACTGGTTAGCTCCTCCTCTTCTCACGCGTCACGCTGTCCCTGGAGGTAGTTCATCCAGCCCTCTGCCTTCAGTGCCAGTCCCAAGCACATGGCTCTATGCCAGGTTTCCTCCCAATGCTTACCTCTTGAGACATTTGCAAATGGGGCAAGACCAACTGAATATTTCACCAGGTAATCAAACATAACAAGGCTCAGGCTGGTGCCAGTCCCTGCCTACATATTTCTCCCTGCTTTGGTATGGCTCTCACAGTGCTCTTTCCTCTCCAAATAAATTGTATGGGCCCTCGGTGCTTCAGTTACATGGTCTCCCCTGTAGACCGCTCTGACAGGCAGGTGTGTTTTCCTTTGCACTGGGCCCTCTTCCCTCCCACCTCCCCGCCATGGCACCAGCACAGTGTTATAAAGAGCTTCAGTTTTCTTTCTGACCAGACTCAGTGAGAATCTGCCATCCTGCCATAGGCAGGTTAATATTTACTGTTCTTCACAGCACTTATCATCCTCTAATATATTATACTAGAGGCCGAGTGCACAGATTTGTGCACCAGTTGGGGTCCCTCAGCCTGGACTATGCCCTCTCACAATCTGGGACCCCTCTGGGGGATGTAGCAGTGCTCAAAGCGGCAGGCAGCTGGGGAGGAGCCTGAGCTGGGCTTGGCGCTCTCACTCAGCGCTCCTAACGTCTTGCTGCTCGCTCCTTACCACTTGCTGCTCACTCCCTAGCACTGCGTTGGAGGCGTGAGAGGCTTCCGCCACTGTTGCTAGGCTCGCCAGCTGTGAGCCCTGCTTCTGGCTGAGCAGTGCTCCCATTGTGGGAGCACACTGACCACCAGGAGGCAGCTCCGGTATTGAGCATCTTCCACCTGGTGGTCAGTGCACATCATAGCGACTGATCGTTCCATTGTAATGGTTGCTTAGGCTTTTACATATAGAGATATTTACATATTAATTTGTCTATATTATCATACCAAAATGTCACAACAATAAAAGCAGGAATATACTTTTCTGTTCTGCTTTTGCTATTTGCTCAATGCCTGGTTTATAGTAGATTACACAACTCATGTTTGCTTCAAAGATTTAACCAAAGATTTAATTAATAATACCCTAAATTAAAGTAAACATATTTTAGTTGAATATTACTGTTTTCCACAGGTTATTTTATGGAGTGGACTGAGATAATTACTTTATCTTTCCCTGAAGATAACACTTCTGGAAATGTTAGAGCATATCTAAAACCCATGCATATATTTTTTTGCTAAAACCCATGCATAAATTGTTAAAATCTGCTTGGTGACCATGCATCTTTTTTCACCTCTCCATGTTCTTATGACCTCTATATTCTAATATAGGACTTCACAGGGTTCCCCAGATGGGTCAATGTAAACATAACCAATACCATCACCATAAATGTGCATGCACTTTTCCCTATTGTCATTGCTATATATGCAGTCTTAGCCCATGAAATCATACTGCTATTTGAGAGATTGATGTTGTCATTAGAGGACCAACATTGCATTTCTATCTCCTTTGCTTCTACTGTGATATTAGGAAACACACTTTACACTAATAGTAATTAGTGGGAATCCATGTGAAGCTCATGCTGACTTTCTCAAGACCAATTTCTATCTAGAGTCAAAGTCTAACAATTGTCTGGAGAACAGCCCTGCACAATGTTTTCATCTCCTTGAAAGAGTTCCCGAAGGAGTGTGAAAGGGGTCAAAAGGAAAACAAGTACCCATAGACCCATCATTTCCTTCAGGAGAGTACGGAGTGAAATACCAGGCAGACCTGGGATTTATTGAGAAGAAAGACAAAATAGAGCTGCGAGACAGTGCACGGCTCCTTGGCTGTTTCTGTTTCTGTGAGTGGTTGTCAGGCAGCAATGGATTGTAGCTTGTAGAAAGGCAGTGCCTAGACTTTGCTCCCATAGATATTAGTTACTGTGTGTTCTGGGTTTGGAATGTAGCCTTGGTAGCTATTATTCATTAGTCAACATGATAAATTAGTCACTGACATCCCACTGACTGGAAAAATACAGACTGAGTATTTGTGGCCTTCACTGGGAAACAGAGATGGATAACACAAATTTTCTGTCATTCGCTGAGGACCAGATGAGGTACATAAATGTGTTAAGGAGCAACTTCTTAAGAGGATGTGGTCAAGGTAAAGTGTTGTCATAGCAACAAGGCCGGGGAATTTAATTGATTAGTGGCACTGGGGAAAGGCAACTGAGTTTCAATTGAGTCTACAAGGAGTAGAAGCAGTTTACCAAGCAATTAAAGAAAGACTGAGTGACTTTCAGACAAAGGAGCACAATGAAAATTACCCTTTATTTTTCCACTAGAGGCCTGGTGTAGGGATTCATGCACCGGTGGGGTCCCTCGGCCTGGCCTGCGTGGATTGGGCTGAAACTGGCTCTCTGACATCCCCCAAGAGGTCCTGGATTTTGAGAGGGCACAGGCCAGGCCGAGGGACCCCACCAGTGCATGATCAGGGCCCCAGGGCATGTCTGGCCCATTTCTTCCACTCCCGATCTGCCGGACCCCAGCAGAAAGCTAAACTACCAGTTGAATTGTCTGCCCCCTTGTGGTCAGTGCACATTATAGTGACTGGTCAAATGGTTGTACGAATGGTTGGACACTTAGCATATTAGGCTTTTATTATATAGGATAATTTATTCAGGATCAGGAACATGTGGTAAAAAAAAGAGATGGTGAAGTTGGACATAGTGTTAAAGGTAAGATGAGCTGGATCATGAAGCACCTTGCAAAACCAGCTAAAAATTTAAAACCTTACCATTTACAAAATGTTATTTAATTGTTCAGATATACCATTTTCATAGTTAATATTTGTCCTAGAGATTTTAACTATAAATCCATCAGGTTTTAAGCTCTATTTAAGTTAATCAATACAACACTTATCAATGTATTGGATAAACTAGAGAAGGAATGATGATAGAGAAAGTATTTAGGAGTCTATTGTAAGAATATCAGCAAGACATACTGTAGGTTTTAGAGCAGTACAGTCCTGCCACATTTGATGAGACAGAATGGAGAGGATCTGATAAATAATTGCTGGGACTGGGAGGAAAGTCAAGAGAGGGACTGAGAGTGATAGTGAGGTTTCTCTCCATGGAAGAGAGAAGGTCATCTTGTGAAATGACATCAAGAATTAGAGGACATAAATGGTGAGGGAGCAGCGAGGATAATAGAATTCTGGCTGTGCTAAGTTTGAAGACTTGACAGAAAATCCAGGCCTGTGTGCTCAAGTTGAAGAGAAGCTGAAGCTGAAGATCAGTCAGTCTTCAGGTTCACTGGTCTGTAGACAGATTCAGACCGTGGAAATGATGATATTCCCCCAGACAGATGACAAAGCAAGTGTAGGGGAGAACTAGCATTGGATATCAAAAAAAGGTTTTGTTGTAATAGCTTTCACCAATGGCTACTGCTCAGTTCTCATTTTAACAAATATTTCCGGCACATGTGATGTGGTCACTTTTTCTTTGGAATGATTTCTTCACTGTGCTATTGTTCCTCTTTCCTACCTAGTGACTCACTGAGAATCTACCTCATGCAACTCAAGTGCCATCAAAATCTCTTTTAGTGACTGAGCCTAATAAGCAGCTGCCAGGCAGAGAGGCAGGCTGAGGAGGACCTTGGGCCTTTGCTGACTGCCTTTGGGCTCATTGCTGGTCCTATGGGGACCAGTCCTTCCGGTCCTTCAAGGCTGGAAGCCAGCCTTGGTGCTGATCCCAGCACAGGCAGCCGCACACTGTGGATCTCTTGGCAGCTCCAAGTGGGTTGTCCAGAAGCTTCTGACATTGGCCTTAGCAGAGTCCTCTCAAGAGGCCCCAGAGCAAACACACCCAGTGCCAGGCTCAGGCATCAGAGCAGCATCCAGTTAGCTGCACAAGCAGCACATCCAAAGGGAGATCTTGCCAGGCACCAACATCTGCTGAGGCAAGCTCCACTTCGTGTGCTCAGCACTGCACCATAGTCAGGGTTGATCCACATAGTCAGCTAGCCTGAGGGTTGACCCCATGCACAAACAGGTCAATCACAATCAAGACTCAATTACAACAGGGGGCTCGCATAACCCACACAAGGGACATTCCGGGAGCACCCAATTCAGAAGCTCAAGGAGACTGCACCACAGAGTCTCACAAAACACCTACTATGTAAGGGCACCCTACCAAGACTGAGAGACATGGAAAATCTATCTAATGCATAGAAACAAACACAAAGAGGCACCCCAAAGGGGACACAAAGAATCATGGCCCAAGTGAAAGAACAAAAGAAATCTCCATAAAAGAGATTTAAATAAAATTGGAGGCAAGAAATTTACCAGATATAGATTTCAAAAAAAATGATTGTAAGGATGCTCAAAGAACTTAGTGAGAACTTTAACAGCATGAAAAGTGACACCGAAACCACAAAAAAGAAACAGTCAGAAATGAGGAATACAATAGCTGAATTAAAGAGTACACTAGAAGGAATAAACAGTAACTTAAATGAAGAAGAAGATCGAACCAGCAATTTGGAAGATAATGTAGGATAAAACACCCAATCAAAGCAGCAAAAAGAAGAAAAGAATTTTTAAAAAATGAGGATAATTTCACCCTAGCCAGTTTAGCTCAGTGGATAGAGTGTCGGACTGTGGACCAAAGGGTCCCAGGTTTGATTCCAGTCAAGGGCACGTACTTCAGTTGCAGGCTCCTCCCCGGCATGGGCTCTGGTCAGGCCTCATGCAGGAGGCAACCAATCAATGTATTTCTCTCTGTCTTTCCCTCTGTCTTTCCCTCTCTCTAAAAATCAATGGAAAAATATTTTCAGGTGAGGATTTAAAAAAATGAGAATAGTTTAAGGAACTTTTGGGACAACATGAAGCAATCTATATCATAGAAGTATCAGAAGGAGAAGAGAGAGAATGAGGGATCAAGAAGTAATAATGGCCCTAACTGGTTTGTCTCAGTGGATAGAGCGTCAGCCTGCAGATTGAAAAGTCCCAGGTTCGATTCTGGTCAAGGGCATGTACCTTGGTTGTGGGCACATCCCCAGTAGGAGGTGTGCAGGAAGCAGCTGATCGATGTTTCTCTCATCATTGATGTTTCTAACTCTCTATCCTTCTCCCCTCCTCTCTGTAAAAAAATCAACAAAATATATTTAAAAAATAAAATAAAATGGGAACACTTAAAAAAAGAAAAAGAAGTCATAATAACCAAACTTCCCTAACTGGGGAAGAAAAATAACACACGTCCAGGAAGCACAGAGAGTCCCAAACAAGATGAAACCAAAGAGGCCCATACCAATACACATCATAATTAAAATGGCAAAGGTAAAAGACAAAGAGAGAATCTTAAAAGCAGCAAGAGAAGGACAATTAGTTACCTACAAGGGAGCTCCCATAAGACTGTCAGTTGATTTGTCAACAGAAACATTTTAGGCCAGAAAGGATCAGCATGAAATATTCAAAGTGATGAAAAGCAAGAACCTACAACCAAGACTATTTTATACAGAAAGGTATTATTCAAAATTGAAGGAAGAAATAAAGAGCTCCCCAGACAAGAAAAAAGCTAAAGGAGATCACTACCACCAAACCTATATAACAAGAAATGTTAAAGGATCTCTTTTAAGAAAAAGAGAAAAACGGCAGAGGAACATAGTTATAAAGAATAAAATGGCAATAAATACATACCTATCAATAATTACTCTAAATGTAAATGGCTTAAGTGCTCCAATCAAAAGACATTGGGTCACTGAAAGGATAATAAAAAAACAACAACAAAAAACAACACCATATACATGCTGTCTACAAAAGACCCACTTCAGAACAAAGGACTTGTATGCATGCATATAAGCCTAACCAATGGACATAAGGCACTGGGGAATAGGGGAGGCTAGGGGACTGTCTAGGGCGGGAAAAAGAATGGACACATATGTAATACCCTTTGTAATAAAAAATAAAATTTGAAAAAAAAATAAATAAAGCAATGTGAATGGCAAAAAAAAAAAAAAGATACACACAGACTAAAAGTAAAGTCATGGAAAATAGATTTAATGCAAATTGATATAAATTTTAAAAAGCTGGGGTAGCAAAACTTATATAAGACAGAGACTTTAAAACAAAGGCTATAATGAGAAACAAAAAAGGGCAGTACATAATGATAAAGGCATCAATCCAACAAGAGGATATAACCCTTGTAAATATTTATGCACCTAAATATTTAGAGTAAATCTTGATGGAAATAAGGCAGAGATCAACAGTAGTAAAGTAATAAGAGGAGATTTTAACAACCCATTGACATCCATGGATAGATCTGCCAGAAACACACACACACACACACACACACACACACACACACACAAGAAAATAGCTGCCTTAAATGACACATTGGATCAGATGGATTTAATTGATATCTTCAGAGAATTTCATTCCAATGTACATTCTATTCAAGTGCACATGTAACATATTCTAAGATAGACCATACATTAGGACACAAAACAAGATCCAATACATTTAAGAAGATTGAAATCATGTCAAGTATCTTCTCTGACCATAATGGTTTGAAACTAGAAATCAGTTGCAAGAAAAAAACTGAAATACACAATAACTCATAAAGGTAAATAACAAATTACCGAAGAATGAAGGGATTAACAATGAGGTCAAGGGGAAAAAATACATTTAAACAAATGAAAATGAGAATTCAAGAACCCAAAATCTATGGGACACAGTCCTAAGAGTAAAATTCATAGTATTACAGGCCTCCCTCAAGAAATAAGAAGTTACCATCATATACTTAACAAATAACATAAAATAAAAACAATATAACAGTAATTTCAGTGTGGAAGGCAAGAAACCTGAGTAGATCAACTTAATATTGTTTTCTTGTTGTTTGGGTTTCAGACTGAGACTTAGAACAAATTAGAAAAGTGCTTGCTAATGAAGACCGTGGAGGGAGATAAGAATCGGACTGGTGCATCACCGGACCATGGTTCTCACACAAGTGTGCCACGCCAGCAAGCCAAGGGTGATCCTGAGTGGGGGTGATGAAAGGATTCAGAAAAGAGACAAGAGAATGAAAGCTGGGTCTCGGTGGGACGCTGCCTCCCGGATGAGGAGACAGTGCTCATGCCAACAAGCCGTGTCTTAATTTTATAGCAGATGCCACGAGGGGTGTGATCACGTTGTTTAGAGCATTCTCATTAGTTTCGATCCCACTCCACCACATGCACCTGAACTCCACCACTCAGGCACGTGGGGCCCCGTGTTCGGACCACAGGTTCAAGCTTACAGCTATAGCTGTTGGCTATAATTGTGCTGGGAAGGCTCTGCCCTCCAGCTGGGAGTTGCACGTGGCCACGAGAGGACTGTGCCCTCTCATTAGTCCGAGGCTTGAACCTGTCCAAAACACTGTAGCCGTGCCCCATACACAAGGTCAGCCGAGGTCGATGGCACCAGCGTTACCTAGGGATCGCATCTCTGGGCAAAGACTTGCTGCTGGATTCTGTCTGCCTAAAACACTACATCATTGTAATGCCTAGGATTGCTGCGGTTTTGAAATTCATGGCTTTTGGTAGCAGAAACAAGGTGCTACAGATTCAGTAGGTTTGGAGCAACAGGTCCAGTTGATTCTAACTAGTCTAAGTGGTGATGACTAATATTCTTCCATGATTTCCTGCTATCACCCTGAATATTAGGACATCTACACGGAAAACAATTGCTCTTTCAGACAAGGATTTAAAGGAAAGCATGGAGGAGATACAGCCATCTTGGAAGCAAGGACTCGCGTGCTGTAATAGAGATCAGGAGAGAAGCCCCTCACCCCTCCTGTCTGCAGCCCTCGGCCCCCTGCAGCCTGGCACCAGCAGGTCTCAGTCCTCGCAGACCAAGGCTCCCTTTTACAACAAATGCATTGTGATGTCCCCGTATGATCACCATGCCATGAGACCTACACGCTCTGTGGTGTGGCAAAGAACTCACTTGCCTATGAAGGTCTGGCCTCTGCCCTCAGCTGCTGGAAAGGAATCTCTGAGCCCTGGCCTTCCTGCCTGGGAGGGTGTCTTTGCCTGGAGGCTTGGCGCCGCACCAGATATTCACAAAATAATGTATGGTTGGGGGCCAGCTTCCTGGCTGGTAATCCTGCATGTCTAGCCCCATACCAGTCCGGGGGTGGAGTGGCCCATCCTGGGCTCCAGGGGAGGAACTGGAAGCTGCCCAGCCGAGCTCTCCTGCTCCCTCCACACGTGCTGTCCTGGGCCGACGCTAATTTGCCTGCTTTTGCTGTAATAAATTGTAATGGTGAGTGGATGGCTTTCAGTGAGGTCTGCGTCCCTGTGAATTATTGAAACTGAGCGTGCACGTGGGACTCTCTAACTCTGCAAACACAAAACCAACAAAATATATCAACATAATGCCACCACAGTATTGGGTTGAAGTGTATGAGTCTGATAATATTTACTAGCATTTAACCAATAAAATGTCAAATTCTCATGATCAATCTATGAGTAGATAGGAGAGAGATGTAATTATATAGCAAGCATTTCAATAAGCAGTGCTCAGACACGGCTTTCCTGGAGGACATACAGAATAAAGCAGACACACGCTCTCTCTTACTTACATGAATGTGCTTGGATTTAAGAGAAGACCCTCGAGGCTACCCTGACAAGGGACCTGGGTAATGAAAACCCAGGACAGGTAGAGATTAGATAAAATCTAATGTTAGGAGAAGTCATTCCAGGATCAGTTGTGTATAATAAAGCAAAAAGGGAAACACTCTTAACTGAAGTGGGGTAAGAAGCCCAGGCAGCTTCCAGGCTGCTGACAGGGAAAAGGGTGTGGCAGTGTGACATTCAGACACACGCCCAGCCCGTCTGCAGAGCAAGTTCAAATCCAGACCCTGCTCTCCGAGGGCTTATTCCAGGCCTTTCCCCTGTGGGACCACATGCTGGGACCATAGCCCTCAGCTGGTAAAAGCAAGTAAGAGCAGAAGAAAGCGTGAGCCAGGAGGACATGAGCGATGATGAGGTAGAGCTGGGAGGCCAATCAGAGGTCAACGCCTAAACGGGTCTGTCCTGCACTTTCCACAGTGTGGGGTGCTCATTACACGTGTGTGACCTACAGGACGCAACACCGTGCAAAGCTCGCTGCAGTGCTGACCCCGAGCCCGGCTTCCCATGCTTCTGGGAAGGGGGTAGTGGCTCTACCTGCTGAAGGGCATCTCACGTCTCCCCTTAGAAACATGGTCTGCTGCGCCCACTGCACTGAAATCCTCTCAGCAAAACGCAGGGTTGGAACTGGAGCTAAAGAAGGAATTTCGTTTCTTTCCAAAAGGGTGGGTGGGGAAATCCTAATGCAGAATCTTTCCTAACTGTGCAATTGAAAGATACTGTAGCCTCAGTGTCACGTTTATTTTTAACTTATTTAACT
Source organism: Myotis davidii (assembly GCF_000327345.1). NCBI lineage: Eukaryota > Metazoa > Chordata > Mammalia > Chiroptera > Vespertilionidae > Myotis > Myotis davidii. The sequence continues at coordinate 695,274 of NW_006282814.1, read as the reverse complement.
TCCTACAAATGTTTATCATATTCTTGGTGATTTTAAATGAATTAGTAACCTGGCCTGGTATATTAAGTTGATAGAGATCTTTAAGTGAGTTCTTTGTACACATTAAATAGTATCAGATTGTGAGCAATGTTTCTAAATCAGAGCCTGTGTGTCCCTATGTCATTCTCAATGCACACGATTCTACAATAACCTACAGTTACTCATCTGAATAGCGGCTTTCTCTGAATAATGGAACTACCAGCATTTTTTTCTTCTTCTAGTTTTCTAGATGTTTTTCTATTAGTATGTACAGAAACAAAGCATGTTTTTGTTCTTCTTTTAAATCATTACCTCTCTGCCAAATTTTATTAAATAGAAGTTCAATAAAATTGCAGCTGAAATAGCAAAATAATAATAATAATAATAATAATAATAAACAATCTACAGTTATTAATGAATTTCCTGGTTAACCTCTTGACTCTGTAAGGTTGATATCATTCCCTTACAGTTTAGGAAGAACTCATTTAACATCTTTAACTATGAGTGAAACATAAGTTGCATTTTTCCCCAATATTCCAGTCAATGCAGAATTTTTAAATAATTAAATTTAAAAGTTATTCAACAGCATTAAGAAGTGAAGGGAACGTTAAAAAAAAAAAAAAGAGGTGATCTCCTTTGGAGAGCTGCTTCTTTTGTTGTATAGAGCAAGACATCCAATACATCTTTACTGTCACCATACAGTGCAGGAAACAACCTAATGCTCATGGGATCACTCTCCATGCTTCTCACAATACTGGGAGCATTCTCTGTACTCTTCCTGTTGCTGGGAGCACTCTCCACACTCCTCCTGTCGCTGGGAGCACTCTCCACACTCCTCCTGTCGCTGGGAGCACTCTACCTACTCCTTCTGTCGCTGGGAGCACTCTTCCTACTCCTCCTGTCGCAGGGAGCATTCTCCATTCTCTTCCTGTCACTGGGATCACTCTCCTTACCCTTCGTGTCTCTGGAGCCCTCTCCCTACTGTTCCTGTTGCTGGGAGCACTCTCTTTAATCCTCACGTCGCCGGGAGCACACTCCATACTCCTCACATCACTGGGAGCACTCTCTGTACCCTTCACATCACTGGGCACACTCTCCGCACTCCTCATGTTGCTGGGAGCATCGCCTGCATTCGCCATCCAGCGACCTTTGGCACAGCACCTGGCACCACAGTGTTGCATGTGAGGCAAATGCCTGGTGCAGGTGCCCAGGTCATCCTGTGGTCCCCACCTGATTGTCATTGCCATGCTGTCATTTTTGAAGGTTGGGCCTGAAGGAAGATGCCCGGAGCCAGCCAGTGAGGAACTCCTGGGAAACAGGAGGCACGTAACGAGGTCATTGTGCTTGCAGCCGGCTGTCCTGGATTTGGATCCTGGCTCTGCTACTTGTTAGTTACCTTCTTCATCAACCAGGACTGTTATTAAAGGACCAAATGAGTGCCAGACCCAGCTGGGTGCCGGAGACACACAGGGGACAGGGCCCCTGGAACGGGTGAAGGAAAGGCAAGCTTGCCACAGTGGCCATGGTGCGAGGGTCCCAGTGCTGCAGCGTCTGGCTCGGGCTCAGCACTAAAGGAAATGATTGGTAAGAGGGTCTGAGGCCCAATGTAGACACATAATAAACTCTAGCTCTTTTGTGGTATTTTGCTTGCAAAAGACAAAACGAATATGGCAATTTAATAATTTCTAGAGTAATGACCTTCCCTAAGAAAACCCTTTCTTCTCTTCTCTCGCACTCCCATTTTTACATTGATATTTTAAGCTATTTGCATATCTACACTAATAAAAGAGAAAAATGGTAATTGGCGTACAACGCTACCCTTTTCATTGGCTAATCAGGGCTATATGCAAATTAACTGCCAACTCAGATGGCAGTTAACTGACAACAAAGATGGCGGTTAATTTGCATATGTAGGCACAATGCAGGGAGGCGAAAGGGAAAGCAGGAAGAAGCCCCCTGCCACTGACAGTGATCGGAAACCCAGGGGGG